>NC_138960.1:22930000-23492500 GCF_965226115.1 Aulonocara stuartgranti
AGTTATCAATCTTTTTTGTCAGAAGAAAAAAAGGTTGTTGAGAAAAACTGATGAAATTTGAAGATAACGCTGCTTTGTGTTTTCAGAAGCGGGCTACCTGTGCATCCCTGCAGTGTTGCCAATTTTGAAGGAGGTGGCAAACAGCTATGCACCTGAGGACAGCAAGGAGCCTGAAGAGAATCAGGAGGATCCAACCACTGTTATTTTAGGTGTGGTGTCTAACATTTTCCAGAAGATTATAGAGCTCTTGGCCCGTCGCCTTAGGAAGGATCCAGAGGAAGGAAAGCAGGTTTTTCAAAATTTTTATTTATTAAAGTCTCTGATGGACCTGGCTGTTCCGGTAACTGAGCTTTAACCTCCATAAAATGTTCTCTTCCTGCTCTGATGCAGCTCTGTCAGTCAGCTGTTCCCGGTCTGTCGGACTTCCTTCAGGTGGCCCAACTCTGGGACCGAGCACCTCTCAGCGGGGTCTTCTCTACTTTATTTGCGGTTATCGTTGTGGAGAAGAGACATTTGCTTCAGAAGGTGTGAGCTGACAGAGGAGGGTAGCAGCACAATGGACGCACTCAGATTATAAACAGTTATCCTGCATTTTCTGAGACTGATGTGGGACTTTTTGGAAATATTAACGTTCGTGTTTTTTTTAAAGATTGAGCATCCTGAGGCGGTGATCATCCCAGAGTCAGTGGACGACATGCCTCCTTTGTCCAGGATCTTGCTGTCTGTCCTCCTCAAGTCACAGCCTGTTACCAGGTCAGTATTGAAAGTTTCTTTTCATTAACTTCCATGAATGAGTATTCCAGAGTCTAATGGTTTGCTGTTGCTTCTTTTAGGGCATTTCTGGCAGAGGTCTGCACATCTGTGGATTCCGAGGCCATCGGCAATCTCGTTGAACTCGCAGCCGTCCTGCACGTCTTGGCGGTCATCAAACACGGTGAGCTTCCACTTCCAAAAAACGGAAAACTTTAAAACTGAACATTTTTCCTTCTGGTCCTAACGACACATTTCACTTGCCGCCTGTTAGCCGGACAGTCTAAAGCGGGCTTGAAGAGCGCAGCTGTGTCCGTCCAGCAGCAGCTTTACAAACATGCAGTCACCTTTGCAGACAGCACAGACGTCCAGAGGTAAGCGAGGAGGAAATCTGATGATTTTGTTTTGATGACTTGTGAATAATAATAACTAAATTTGGCTAATCATCTTTTTTTTTTTTCCCCAACAGGGTTATTTATGAATCTTCTGTGACGACTTTGAATGAGATTCTGCATTTATGAGTTCCAACTTTAAAAGACAAAAGTGTCGATGTGATGTATTTTCTGCTTTGTTTTGTTTTGTTTGGTCTGCTTTCCTGAAGGTCGATTTTCCCCAGCCACCTTTGTTTTAAGGGTTTGGATTAATACCAGGAATACAAAGTTTTCCAAGGCTCGCTAAACTCCTGCATTGTATTTATTTCTTGATTGCATACAATACTCAGTTCATGTCTCAAACTTTCTATATTTATGTTAACAAATACAGATTGAGAACTTGACTTAAGAGATATGGTGGGACTTTTCTTTTAAGCTTTCACTCGCCATATATTTTTTGAAAACAATTTGAAATGCATATCTTCATCGTGTGTCTGTTTATGTGTCTGCTGCTCTGTCAGCTTGCAGTTTGCTGCTAATCAGAATAAAACAAACAGTATCAATCAGCCTAAATTTGATGTTTATTTCCTCCTCAGATGTTTTCTTGCCCGTGCGGCGCTTTGCAGAGTAATAACAGAGAAAACAAGCCGTAAATCATCCTCTCACTTCCTTTCATTCTCAAAGAGGGAACCGCTTCCATTTTCAGACTTTACATACGGTTCTTAAATATTTGTTAACACTGCAGACAGCAAAGCTTCTAGTCTCAAAAAGTGGCACGAGGTAACATCACCTGATGAAGTGGTTAGATTCACCGCTTCATCTTTTGTCCAACACAAAGGAACAAACTATATGCTTTTGCCATATTTTGTTGATGTCACCAGTTCATCTAAATTCCAGGGTTAAAACGAACGTAGCAGATTGTAATACATAATTCACTTTAAGTTTTACTAAATTTAGTTTCTACCGGGTTGTTTTAGAGAATCTGATGTGGATAAAGAAAACGAATACAGCTATGATGAACACAAATGGAGACATTAAAAAATGTACTATATAAAAGTTTAAAGCTAAAAAATTTAAGTAAATTAAATAAAATGAAATATATGTATATATATTTTGTTAATATTAGCCCTGTATTTATTTTATTATAAATATCATATAAATAATAAATTTATATTGTATTATTTTAATGCACCTGTACTCTAGAAATGTAGTAGCAGCTCATTCATTGATATTCATGTGCAGTATTTCTGTAACTCCCCTGCAGTGCGCGTCATTTGTTTCCCCCAGTCATCTAAATCAGTCCTATCAATCAATCTGAACATGTGGGGGTTTTCACCCCCCACCCCGGTTTCTGTATGTTGGCTGCAAGCCTTTCGGGCAGTGATCATTCACATCTCTCCTTTCCATCCATGCACCCCTCCCGGCTCGGTTGCATGCTGCACGCATCATCCCTCCTCACCATGTGTGTTTGACGTCAGAAACTTAGGAGGGGCTCCTCCGTGAGGCTGGTAGCTGTTTGTGGTGCTGAAACAACGCCTGTATTGTGTTGCCGTTTAGCCACTTCGGCTCCAGTTTCTACCCGTTTTTTCCGTATTGTTATTATTATTATCTGAGCCCTCCGACATGCTCTCTCTGTGAGTCTCCTCCGAGCGGCCGACACTTTGAGTTTGGGGTTAAACAACATGCTGTTTTAGCGGAGGTGAGCGATGGATTGGAGTATAGGCAGGAGCGGTATGGATTCAGTCTGGTGTCCCGTCCTCTTCGCGGCATTGGCTGTCAGCCTTTGCTCCTCACCTGCCCTCGCCGACAGAAAATTTGGTAAGCAGCTGTGCTCCACTTTCTGTTATTGCTTTTTTTTTTGTAACATATCATGTGTTTTAGGTTTTTAGTTGTTTTTCTTTTGTATGTACGCTCACAGGCTCTGTCCGTGGTGCTAAATCCTCCCGAGTTGCCCTCTTTTGGCTCGATCTCTAATATAAACAGTTGCTCTCTTTGCAGAAAAGTTCCTAATGCATGCTGAGACTCATAATGTCGGTATTTGCAAACAGTGTATCACCGTCTTGGTGCAAACTTACCTGTGCTGTGGGCAAGACTGGATGAAACCTGAACAGGGAAAAGTTACATAACCTCTCAGGCCTCATGGACACAATCTTTCCTGCACACTTTTTGTATGTGTGACCACCTTTTACCTCCTTCATCTCTAGCAATGCATCCCATTTCATATTCCTTTAACAGTTTCCCAGCACATAAAAATTACTCACACGTTCCCTTAAGGAGCATGCAATTTTAAACTCAGTTAAATATTTGATGACATCCTATATGCTCCCCGGGAAAAGAGGGCATATTTCATATTGCTATGTTTCATATTCAGACTTGGCTGAGGTAAATTTTCATTACCCTTGATTTGTTCTTCCAGCCCTGCCTCAGACACTGCTCTGTGATTTGAAAGAAAAGAGTGGCAGATGTCCAAAGAGTGATGTATTGGAGCAGCCGCAGTGATAATTGTGTCCGTTTAATGAGACATATGAGAGATTAAATGATTCATTTTCCTGCTTCAGTAGTGTGTGAGCTCATTTACACTGAAAAAAAAATCAGATGTACTGATCCAGCATCAGGAGGCGGAGCACATATTTTCATAAACTTTATCATGAGCTAGAGGCGAATATAGGTCTCTGGTCGCCTCTTCTGCTCTGATGATTCATACAGACACTGAGCTGCATCATATTCTGTATATTTAGAACAGGAGGAAGCCCTTTGGTAACCTGTTGTCTTATTTTCTCATATAAACACATATATTCTAAGTGATCAGATTAACAAATACAATAATATGGAAAGCCCAGAACTTACCCTTTTGTTCACTGGGTTTTTCTCTCTGCAAGTTGGCTAATTTATTCTTCAAATTCTTGTGAATGAGTCAGTGCTCATATTCCCCGAGTGCATTTCTCTCATTGAATTCTCAGAGTGTTTTTCTGTGTGTGTGAATGAGGTCTCCATTGTCAGAGTGTGGCTGAGAGTTGGGGATGGTTATTGTTTTTAATGAGCCCCACTGCGGATTATGCCATGTCATAGGGAAGATTTGGATCAAAGTGCACTCATGATGTGACTCTATTTATATAGCATATGTAAAGCTCTCTCCATATGTGTGTGTATATATATATATATATATATATATATATATATATATATATATATATATATATATATATAATATAAATATAAATATAAATATAAATATATGTGTGTCTTGATCTAAAAATAACCACATCATTGTGTTTGTGTGGGAGAGACGGTGAGAGCACGCTGTGTGTGGGTGTATACATCCTGCATGTCTGAGAGCACATGAAAGCCAGACGGAGAAAATAAGTCTGCAGCTACAAGCTCTGAAAATGCAGTTAATGGCTGTGATATTTAAGTAGTGGTGTGAATTTATGTCCATACGCACAACATTTTCCACATTGGCTCAAAGACTCCACCCCTGAGACACTTCAGCAGTTATCCAAACCTATTATTTGCTGTGTGGGAATAAAGAGATGAGCATTAGTGATCATTAGTGTTTTCATCGATTCTGCATACAGGTCAACTCAACTACTGATTCCTGATAAATGTTCTTTGTAGAATGAAAAGAAGACGCACGCCAAAGACTGTATATAAAAGACTGATATGGCACTATGACATCACTAGGTAGGCACAGCCTGTTTGGTTGTTTTTCAATAAATAGGACAAAAATGTTTAATACATCAAAGAAGAAGACTTAAAACTGGTGACGAGACCATTGACTTATCGGGGGAGTGTTACTGAGGTCATAGATCAAGTAAAGCTGTACAAGTCCCCCACTGCTAGCTATTAGAAAGAATGCAGGTTTAAGCTGCATTATGTGGGGGGGGAAAGTATCTGGCTAACATCACCTAATCTTTGAATTCAGGTGTTTTCAGTCCCGTTATCACAGGTGTATAAAATCAAGTACCAAGCCATGAAGTCTGCCTCTACAAACATTGTGAAAGAATGTGTTTTTGTAGAGAGCCCACTGAATTTGAGTATGGTGCTGTGGTAGGAGGCCAACGTTGCATCTCTAGAGATTTGATGTTTCACAATCAGCTGTAAGAGATATTCTTGCAAAGTAGGAGTGTTTAGGAAGCACAACAACTGAGCCACAAAGTGGCAGATCACGTTGTCAAGGTTTGCAGGTTGTAGACCCGAATGCAGACTTCATAAACAAAAAACAAAACAAAGTAGAAAAAAATAAATAAATAAAAGTACCACAGAATTTATGTTATTTCATTTCCCACGCACAAAGATGGATGGACAAGAACGCCTTACGATTCTAGATTCTAAGGAAAACGGGGGCTTTAATTAAATATTGGAGGTAATCGGGGAGACTGGAAACATCGGGGTAACAAGACACAGCTGAAAGTGATTCTGGCAATATTGAAGGAAATGAAAGTAATGACTCAAGAGGACCAGTAAAACAGAGTAACTGCATAACAGAGACAAACACTTGACAGCGATGTATGCGATGACACCAGGAAGGCTAATTTGAACTAAAATGCAGGGAATCAAATATAAAGTAATCTAGAAAAAGATTTACAGGGCAATGGATTAGAAAAGTAGCAAGAACTAAAATCTAACCAGATTCTAGAGTTCAAACAGAAAATAGAGACAATAATATAATCTTTAACATCAGCACCAAAACTGTGTGTTGGGAACTTCATTACATGGGTTTCAATGACGGAGCAGCTCCAGCAGGTGAAATGTGCAGGTGCCCCAGTATGTCTGTCCATATAGGTCGCATCATTATTGGCTGAAAGCACCTTTTTTGTACACTCTGTGGCTTAATCAATGAATCAATGCAACTGGCAGAAAAACATGCCAGCATTGTAATAAGGGCCTGATAAGCTTGGAAGCAGAGGATTTTGATGGTTGGACACCTCTGAACCTACTTAAACTGATTCTGGATTCCCACCACTGGTAATAATATAACAACAGCAAAACAGAAACACAAGATTAGAATAAACTCATTCTTTGCTGCTTCGCTCGATGCACAGGTAATCATCCGTTTTGCAACATACTATGGCCAAGATTTATAACAAAGACAATTTTTCTTTTCATTATGTCCTGAAACGAGTGACTGGGCCCATGAACTTAGCAGAAAAGTGTTTTAGATGTCAAGATTGAAAGCTGTTTTCCAACAGACTAGAAGTGTTTTTACAACCACAGCTATTGCCATCAGCAGGTTTGTGGCTGTTCTGAACTGAGGAGCTACATCCATGTTTTATACTGTCTACAGATAGGAAGAGAAGCAATATCTAGTAAATATTAGTGGTTTTAAATCGCATTTTAACTTGTGGAGGGTTTACAATCATAATTATTAAGCCTTAACGAATTGGTTGCAACATAACTGTGGAGTCAGAAATGCATCTAGCATAAAAATTGAATGACTACAAATGTAAATGAAATGTAAATAAGAAAAATTTAGTTAATCCATCTAACAGCTTTGTTGGTAGATGGACTTTTCCCCAAATACTTTAAAGAAAGTATAAAGCCAACTCTAGGAAGCATTTTAACTGATGTTTTGTGGGTTCGTGTTGTAGTAATTTACTAAATTAATCAGCTTAAAGGCAGAACGCTAAACTAAATTACAGCAATTCTGTTTTCTAACCTGAACTATTTTGGCTGCAAAACTTGAATCCTAAAGAAGATAAAAGTAAACTTCCCCAAAGTTAAATGTTGTTTTCTCCTGGCAGCTACAATGCCTAAAATAGCCTAAAACATGCCACCATTACCCATCACTGTTGAAACTTTAAACCCTTTATTCCTCCTGTATTTGCTGTTCGTCGTCTCTGTGGTGCACTAAAATTTTCGATTGGTTTAGATTCGCTCACACGGCGTGCCATTTTGTTGCCTTGACCCAGCTGCTGACGTCTGAGCGGCTTCTTCTGGGAGGACGCTCTGGTCTTCCAAAGACTGGGAGAGGTCATGGACTGGTTAACGCGTTTCCAACTTGTTCCCACCAAGGTGACTCACTAACCAGCCTTGAGTCTGCCGCCTTGAAAGTGAGATGTAATTCAAAAGCACAGCACTTGTAAATTAACCAAAAGGCAGCGGCATTTAAAAAGCTTAACAGCACTCTTACACTTTAATTTTGCCTCAGTGTACGCGAAGGCCTGCTGTGCTCGTAATTGATGAAAGAGGCAGAAAGATTTTTATCAAAGGATTGGCAACTATTCATCTTTATTTGAAGAGTGCTGAAAGGTTAATGCCTTGTTTACACAAAGTTAGAAAAAACATAATTTAAATAATGAATTTATTGACTCCAGCACAGATTGTAGCCAATAGAAAATTAGCAGAAACACTCTAGTGCCTTGCGATCAGTATTTCCATCAGGATTGTTGTTAAAATTCTGTTCAGCATCTCTGCTTTGTTTGCAGAGGTTTGGCAGTGACAAGAATCCCAATACAACTACTGAAAAAATCCCAGTGTTTGTTAGCTACGCAGGTAGCTTTTCTCCAGCTTGCAGGTGCTGTTTATGAGAAAAAAATGTACTTTCAGCAACATTTGCTATATGTAAATAATAAAAGAAAGAAATATTAATCCTTTAAAGGTTATGAGCAGCTCCGAGGATTTAATAAAGGGAAAGCAGAGCAGTCTAGCTGCTATCGAGGTGTTGTTGCGATTCTAATAATGCACACACAAATCTAGCAGGAACACTGAGATCAGACTGAGCAGAGTTTAACATGGACACGCGGGGCTTGTGACAGCCTCTGAGCAAATCTGTTCCACTCCCCCCTTCAACACACTTTTTACACACAAATTAAGGAGTGTTAGAGGATATATTGATTGATATGTGACCTTTCTCCAATGTGTACATTGGAGATGTGCTTTAAGGCTGCACTGTCTGTCTGTTGTTTTTTTCTTTACAGCTGGCTCTCAGCAGCCACCGCCTAACATACCCAGACAAGTGGGATTTGATTAACTGGCTGCTGAGCTGTATGTATTTTGCCACAGCCCTCTGTCATCCAATAGATATCAGGACTGAGTGGTAATCAAGCATCTCATAGTGGTAATAAATCAACAGAGGCGATCGAAATGTGCAGCAGTATTAGGATTGATATTTTACTACAGCACAGATTATAAACATGGTGAAGTCTGCATCCACAAGCAGGACATCTTGCTTCAGTGGAAGTTGTCTTTTTTCATCCTTTATGCTGCGTGGTTTAGGATGTCTTCTTTTTTGTGGCACTAGGGCACAAAATGTGCATTCCCCCAACCTGTTGGCAGCGGTTTCTGGAGGCTGCTCGGTGTCACTGGGTGAACTGGGTGGCAAACAATGCAAATCAGCAAAAACCTCTTGACATTGCTTTGGTTGCAGAATGCTGTGGTTGTCTGTAGTTCTCTCTTAGTTTCTCTGCAAATACTTGCTAACTAAAAACTCAAAAAAGTGTCAAATGAATTTTGAAACAGGTCGGCACAACTTTGACTCGCCATTTCCACTCTCACTTTTCACTGTTTTGCTATAGTTCGGAGAGTAGCTGGACAGGGTTAGTAGACAAGTCACTTCCATTCAAACTATGACGTCAGCAACGTGCTAGCGACCAAAGCAAACACAAGGATGTTTTTACCACCAGTTGGGGAAAACACATCATTCCATAGCAACAGGTGGTTGCCAGGGGGTGATCACTGACAAGTCTGTAGGTCTGCGTGACTGGGACTTCAGCAGTGACTGCCATGAAGTTAATGCCACATTAACTTGTCCACCAGTGCAGTATGCAAAACCTCTATAGAAGCAGGTGCAATGTATTTGAAGCCGTTACCATAAACCAGGGGTGGGGAACTCCAGGCCTCAAGTGCCGGTGTCCTGCAGGTTTTAGATATCACCCTGGGTCAGCAGATCTGAATCAAACGATTAGTTCATAACCAGGCCTCTGAAGAACTTCAAGACATGTTGAGGAGGTAATTTAGCCATTTAAATCAGCTGTGTTGGATCAAGGACACATATAAAACCTGCAGGACACCGGCCCTCGACGCCTGGAGTTCCCCCACCCCTGCCATAGACTGTATATGAAAGATCAACCCAGTCATCACACAGTAGAAACGCTTTGGATGTTTTTAAGCCTCAATTTTAATAATTTGGCTGCTTTCATTTAATTTTTGGGGACAATTTTATTTAGAATTTACAGAAATTTCACTTAAAAACTAGAGCGTCCTGTGCCGTACCATATTGTCCCCAGACATACTGGTATAAATACATTTTTACATGGTCAAAAAAAGTGTAATATTATGATATCAGTGGTTTATCAAGACCACAAGTTTGTTTCATAGCCCACACAATGACACAAGCCCGAGAACATCTGAGAGCGAGAGCGGGTGCCAGTCTTGAGCGGTACTGCTTCATCAACCTCCAACAAAGTAGGCTACACTTTGTACACTATTAAAAAAAAAACCTGTTCCTGATAAAGGTGGAAACAACAAACTCGTTTCACCACTTGAAAAAAACAAAAAACACCAGGAGTACCACTAAGCTATGAAGACACACGAGGAGGTGCTAGCAGACGGTGATGTGCGACCCAAAAGTAAACAAATGACTCAGCAGAGTGTCACCGGAGCGCTCACTCACTGCACTCAATATGACAGAAAGACCAAACGATGGATGGGAATTACTGATGCAGTTAAATGATGGAAAAGCAGCATTATGTGACAATATAAGAGTTGCAAAGTTCAGTGACTTTAATTACTCTACACTAAAGTGTTAAGCTGTTGTTTTATACTTACAAATTTCCAGAGAAAACACTACCTGGGCTACATTTCTGCTTTTGACGTATCCTTTATCACTATAAATAATGGTGTGTCACTACTATTGCACTATAATACTGCTGCTGCTTGTGGCAATAGATGCGAGTTCAGATGAGGTAGTCTGTCATCACTGACAGCAGCTCATTGGAAATGAAGGATGGAAAACGCCCTTTATTTTATTTGCACTAATAAATGCTGCTGCCTGCAAACTGCATTCACCATAATTATCATCATTGCAAATTTCCTTGAAATTTTGTGATATAATTTTGGGGCTACAGCCTCCACCCCTAGCTGTCAGTACAATTAACTACACAGAAAGTCATATTATTTATTGGATAATTCCTTGAAAAACACCAGTACAACTTCCGACACCCACCCCAGAGGTCCTTGTCAGTAGTTCGAATTAGCTCGCACACAGCAGCCACCCGTCAGATAAAGTGGGAATGCCCCTGAAATTGACGTGCGCATTTTTGAAAATGAATGTGGATAAAGTTCATTCATTCATCTTGACCCTAAAATTGTTCTGTTACAACCTTTTACTCCTTTTGGATATGCCAAGTAGGCAATACTTCCATAAATACATGGACGAAGAAAATGTAAATTTGATGCAGAAATATCTGCTGCTGACAAAAAAGTATGAAGAAGAGGAGTTGGGAGGTTCTCTTTGGTGCTTTGAATTAAACCACAACAAGTTCATAGTGCCAGTGTGGGCAGTTATGTTTACAGGTGTTAAGCTACTAGATAACACATTAAGGGAGCAAACAAGTGATCAAAGACCTTCTTCTGCACAAACATATCTGCAACAGATTTTCACTGTAAGATATTTTACTCTGGGCCAAAGCAGAAGAAGGTATAGTCAAACACCTCATGCATGTATGTATATGAGTTTTCTAGTAATGAAAACTCCTCTGCCACCAAAATTGCTAATTAAGTTAAAACTCATATAAGGACGAGAACTAATATGACTGCTAGACTAATAAAAACCCGGCTTTGATGGCTCTCCTACTCTCAGTAAAGGTCACAGTGCATTTTTCGTTTCTCTCAGGATGTCTGAGTCATCTTGACTGGTCTGGTGGAGGGTCAGGCCGAAGCGCCGGCCTTCAGCTCAGCCTTTATTGACACTTCGTATGAGGAGCCCTTCTACAATTCACTAAGGGCTTTGACTCATCTAATAAATGGCAAACCATTTATTGGATGAGTTTTCATTGTGCAGTACATCCCCCTCTTCGTGCACATGGCAGCACATGATGGTTAAATAAGCATTTGGTGTGCTATTTGCAAAGCCTGTTTTTCCAAATTAATAAACTCAACAGCTGCAGCATTCAGTACGAGTGTAACTGATCTGACATTAACAGTTCTGCCATCATCTGTTGCTGAATATAATATATATCTATTGATTCTCGCTAATAAAGCGCATACGGTGTTGTAAAGGACCTCTTCTCAGCCACACAGCTGCTGGAAGTCTTGTTTTCAGGATGACATGAATCGCAGACTGATAAGCTATTCGAGCGACGCTGTTTTTCAGATAGTCTGGGAAACTGGTATTTTTGAGTTTTTAGTTGATTTCACAATTGTACCCTTGAAAGTGCAAGGAAAAAAACGTAAAACAAAGCAGGCTGTGTATCCATGGCTTGGGTTGCTTCCACGGCTGGTGTGATAACAGGCGGAGGGTGGATTTTCTTTGTGATTCAACAGATGCTCAGAGGAGTGTGTTGGGAGCACGGCGGCTGGCTGTTCCTGTGTCTTTCCAGACAAATGTCGGCAGCTTATGAGAGGAATGAAGTCAGAATTGTGTCAAGATAGACGTGTCGAGACGATACATCTCGTTAGGCTCTCTTCAGTTCAAGGTGAACCTTGAAGATATTCTGGGTCAAGGAGGAGGAGTGCCGCCAGAGAAGCGAGGAAGGCGACATGTTCCAGGGGAAGTCTGCTTTTCTTTTAGACGCTAAAATTAGTTTATAGTTCAGTAGAGGCTCTTTCTTCCTCTGAGACTTGTCAGGTGTAAGAACATGACGCATTTGGACCTTTACGTTGATTAAAAACACAAACAAAGAAGGTGTTTTCCCGCTTGCGTGCCAACAACAGTGCAAAGAACGTGCTCCTTTTTGCACTCTCTCTCCTCTGCACACACCTGACACGGCGAGTGTTAAAAACGTCATCGGTTTTTACAAGGAGGAGTGGACGGCGTTTCTCAAGGTTCAAATTAACTGGTGTTGGTAAAGGGGTCAGAGTGAAGGTCACCTCTGTGTGGCGGAGCTAAGATTTATAATGAGGACAATAACACAGTAATGAGGATTCTGAAAGCTGTGAGCTGAGCACAGGAATTAATCTATACTATCTCAGCTGTGATTAAAGCAGTAACGTTCCGGTTTCGCCTTTGGGGGATGCTGATTAATACTCTGGGCCATTTCTCAGTGCAGCAGGAAAGGAAAATGACTGTTTGAAGGGAAAAAAGCAACAGAAAGATGGGTGTTTTCCTATATTTGTGACCAACTGTCTCATTTGAAGTACATTAGTAACATATATGAAGAGAAGAAAAAAGGTGACGGTGAGACAGCGGAGGCTCGAAGCGAGGAGGAGGTTTAAACCGTGTCTGCCGTCTATCGTGATGGGTAATGTGCGATCGTTTAGGGCCAAGAATTTGGCATTTTGGTCACCACCTTGGTGTTTTGTTGGTGTCAGAAGTGGTCGTGTTTTGATAAGAAGCTGTAGTGCTAAGTTAACAGCTATCATAAGCTAGCTCAGTATATCATGACTTTAAAGCTTAATACAGTTTAAATAGGGGACTAATGAGAAAAAACGACTGTTCGTACGTGCATCCCTCCATCTTCTGCCACTTCTCTGGGATCAGGTTACGATGTTAACACTCAGCAGAGACGTCAAGGCCTCCCTCTCCAGGCTACTACCTCCAGCTCATCAGGGGAAACACCGAGGCTTTCCCAAACCTGCTGAAAGATACAATCTCTCGACTGAGTCTGGAGTATGCCCCGTAGCCTCCTCCCAGTCACCTTCCCTGAAACCCATCAAGGAGACATCCCAGTCAGATACATAAACCACCTCAACTGGCTCCTTTAAACCACAACCATCCATTGAGAGAAAAACGTTTTTTCTAACAGGACATAAACATCCGTATTTCTGTTTATGGCACTAGTTGGTAGCATAAATAGTTTAAAATGAATGTGTTTTAACCCCCTTTGCGGTCACCCTGGGGGCCACAAATTTAAATAATAGGACTTGGATACCGCTGAATACCTCAGCATTTAAAATCCACCTGAATATAGACTGCCTTTCCTTCTCAATAGCCTAATATTGATATTCATCTTGCAATGGGGGTGATTATGCAGAAGCACGTAAGGTAAAATATTAGAGGAGGAATGCTATTTGTTCAGTTTATGTTGCGTTATATTTACTTGGTTTTTCCAAACTTAAAGTCAGCTAAGAGAAGGGCTTTATGTGTTTTTGTATGTGTGATTATGTGTGTTTGTAGCCTTGCCACTAAGGGCTCTCCTCAGTGTAAAGAGGCCTGGCCAGTCCCAATTTATACACACACCCTGTTTATTTTGCCCTTTGTTACGCACTCATACACATCAATGCCCGCTCCGCTTTATGTCGTCATTCTTTTCAAAGGTTCTCTCAGCGCCTGCTGTGCTCATGCCCTACTATATATAAGAGGAGAGGTTAATCAGCAGATGCACACCAGGTGTGCCACCCTCCTCAAACGAATCACTTTCCCTCCTCTCTTCACAGCTGAGCCAGAAAACCACACCCCACTGCCACAGTGTTTTCACTGAGTCAGAAATGTGATGCCTTTGGGTGTCTGCACCAACTGCAGCCATAAAAATCCAATCCCTCAGTGATGAGAGGTGTTCTGACCAGGGAGCGGCATGGAGACAGTTTCATATCAATTTCCTCTCATCTCATCTGCATCTTAAGGCGTTTAATTCCACAGGTGGTACAGCTGAGTAGTTTCATTTTAAGCTGTGAAATTACCACTCAGGCACATAAATGACTTGAGGCCAACAAAGATGTCATTTCACTCCCATTTGCATGTCATCGATGTCACATCTGCAGGACAGGAAAGTCCAAACACCGAGGCGTGGTACTGACCTGCACTTTAATCGAGGTTCAGCTGGCACTCAAGAGTTAAACCTTTGTCCTCACCTGCAGGATTAGATATTCCCCTCAGGGCAGTTTGTGCTGGTTCACTTCGAGCTCTTTGGAACATAAGAAAGAAGAGGCTTAGCTGTTTCACTCGCTCCACTTCTGCTTTTCAACACTCAATCACACCTCAAGAGAAGGGAGAAAATCAAATGTCTGAATCACTCAGTGCAGGTCGGGAAAAAGGTCAACCCGGCCTATTTCTGGGTCCTCTGTTGCCGCAGTGATGCTGCCATCTTTAATTCATAGCCGTTGTCTGGGCTGTCGCCTGGAGCTGGCAGCTGAGTGACTGAGAGTGACCTGCCTGCTTGGGAATTCTGAGGGAATTGTGTCTGGTTACACTCCTCTGGATGCCAGGTGGTTTCACATCAGGATCTCTCTTCAGTCAAAGTGACCCCAGAGTCCCCTCACTTTGACCCCCAAGCTCCTAATTCAGGTTAAAAACTTTTAGATTTAGTTTCTGTTAAATGCTTTGAACTAAAGAAAAAGTCCCACAATATCTATATGTGCCATCTTGCTAAAAGGAAATATTTTACCAAAACACAATAAAAAAAAGATAATTACGCTACAGGTTAAAAAAGCTACGGCTAAAAGCTAATTAGCTTCGCACAAAATCTATAAACAAGGGCAAACAGCTAGCTCTGTGTTAACTAAACATGCTAAGCTAAGCTACGCTAAGCTAACTGGCTGCTTCACAAACATTGGGCACACAAGAAAGCTCTCACCTTAGCCTTGAGAAGAAAACTGTTCCTTTAAACATAAAAAGGTTTTTTTTTTCTCTAATGCAGTGATAGAAGTGAAGCCTCAATGGTAGAATTACTGTATTTTCTTGTGGTGTTAAAGTGAATTATTCATTTTGTCCTTCACCCCAGAGAAAATAGTTTCCTGATGAAATATGGGTGAACAAAATGTCACTGTCTTATTTAAACAACTGTTATAGCAGCGTCCTGCCATATTCAGATGAAAACGTGTGGGGGGGGGGAATGTATAAAAAACATCGAGGATCGTGATAAGGTAACCAGAGCTCAGTTGCTGACACATAGCATGCAGCTTTTGACAAGAACAGACCTTCTGGAGCAGAGAAAAGCTTGGAGCCATCTTTAATTTTAGCAGGAGAGCACCTTAATGACACAAGCTGTTTAAATCTGCGGACATGGTGTCAAGCTGATGCTAATTTGGTTGCAGGTGATGTTCTTCTCTGCTGTCCCCGCTCCAGCCACGCTCCCTTTTCAATTCACTTGCACTTTTATTGCAGTTGTCACCCGCCGCGCTGTTCTAAAATGGCTTTTTTGGCTGACGGTACAGTTGTCTGTGATTTACAAAAAATGAGCCAGGCGTCCTTGGTTGCACCTTATATCTATAATAAAAGATACTTTGGTGGCCCCAGAGAGTGAATGAAATATGCCCTTAACTGCAGCAGGCCTCGGGATTGGCTGTTCTCGCTGCCAGGCTCCCAGCGTTCTCCTTGGCCCCTCAGACATCGCAGATGGTACCCGAGCACCGGCCAACCACCTGTGAGGGAAAGTGGATGATCAGGCCTCTGACTTCTTGTTGAGCTTAGGGTTTTGCCTCATAGGGACATAGTTAATGTTCCGGGCAAGGTCAGCCAATCACAGCCAAACGTTTAGAGACCTAAATGTGCACTGGGATGTGTACTTAATAGCATTATAATGCTCAGGTGGAGATTGACTGTCGGATAATGTGGTTATATTGTTTTCTAATGAGAAACGTATGTAATTGCTTTTCCTCAAACAAGCCTTTCACTCCTCTCTGATTTCACACTCCCAAGGGGAGATACGCACGCTGCTGTGTCCCAACACGCAGGTGGTTTTAGTTATAGGTGAATAGTTTTTTTGCATGTGCCTGTGCTGCTCCTTGTTTACTTACACGGTCGGTGCACTTGCTGCCCTAAATAGCAGTTACTTGTAACAAAGTAGACAGGACACATCCTCGTAAAGTGTTTCTGTGCTGCATGTAGAGGTCTCAGAAAGGGTAATAGATCCCGTCCAAGTTCCCACTGTTGCATGCTTTCCTGAAGGTGTTATTTATGCAAAGTCTGCACAGCATGTTTTAATGTCATTTTGAAAGGCAGACAGAGACAAACAGTGACTGTAGCACATGTAGTTATGCACTTCTGTCTGATACACCTCCTATTTTACCGTCTCTTGAGAATACAGACCTCTAACTACCGCTGCATCTTGTTAAAAAACTGTGAAGTAACTCCTGTGACCTTCTGGAGTCTCCCTTCATACAGCATTTATAAATTAGGTCACAAAGCATCTATTTTGGGAGCAGAAACTTCTGCATATTTACAGCAGTTGTAGTCGGCTCTCATCTAGTGCAGCTACTAACAATTACTTTCATTATCTTTATATATTAATATTAGTTTCTAAAGAGTCCTGATTTCTTGGTTTTTTGCATATTTGTCACACTAAATCTTATAAATCATCAACAAAGATAACCTGAGTAATACAAAATGCACCTGATCCTGTGTAAAACCTAAAGCTAATCAAACGTTTGTGGCTGTGAGTCTTTTATATCACTGTTGGGGGGATTGTTTAAAATTCCCCCACATTGGAGGGTTTTGGGTATGAACGGGCTCCAAAGCATCTCAATCAGATATGAGTCTGGACTTCGACTGGGGCGCTCCAAAACCTTAATTTTGATTGAAAACACAATTGCTGGTATGTTTTAGATCATTGTTATAACCGGCATAACTAAGATAAGTGATAACAGTGTGAAAGGTGAGCATATATGACATGTTTTTACTGCATTGCTCACATGGGTCGAAGGAAAAAAGTCACATGCTTAAGTTAAAAATCGTCTAAAAAGCACAAATCATTTCCCTTTAAATCCGTCTGTAACTGCACTTACTTGACTTGAAGAACGGCTACAGATAAGCCATGATTGATCTGTGACGAGGCTGACACGGCCTCAGTACTTAATACCAAACGTAACACTTTTTCATAAAGGTCATTGTGTTTGTGAAATTATCTTGTAGGCCTTGGGTTGAATAAAAGAGCGCGGCTGTTCTTTGTCAGGATGCGTCATCAAGATAAAGCAAGGACTCCTTTTTTTTTTCTCCCTCAGCATCGACAAGTCCTTTTTTCTGCCTGGGGTAATCAGCAGCATCCACTGTGATTGCATTTTAATTAAAAGGCGCCATTTTAATCATCTCGCACGGTGTTGGAGAAAGGGGCTGTGCTGTTATCAATTCTATGTCCCTGCCTATCTCACACGCAGACACACACACACATACTGTCTGACTAACTATGCTCGACTGGACGCGTTATTAGTGGAAAGTTGTAATTAATATTGAGAGCTGACAAGGCTTCCCAGAGAACCCCATGAATTAAACAGGGAAGTGATGAGGAAGTAAAGTTGAATGGACTGACACTAATTGCGGAGTGCTGAGATGTGCATGGTCAAGAGGGATTGACTCTTCCAGCTCTAAGTGACTGCTTTATAAGTTTGGTGTAAATTCTTCTTTCACTTACCTTCAAGCTAAATGGGAAAGTCTTGGTAAGTTAAACAAAGTCGTGCGAAAATTAGGGCTGGCAGGTGAATATTGTTTGCACGGTCTATAAAATGTCAGAACTTCATTTTTTCTCAAGCCCAAGGTGATGTCTTAAAATTGTTTCATTTGTGGAAACAACAAACTGACAGGAAGTGATGCCTAATTAGAAAAAGCAAAAATCCTCTCAGTTTAGAAGCTTTAACTGTAATCGTTAATCAACTATCCAAAATGTTTTAGTTAATTTTTTCTGTTGATTGATTAACCAAGAAATTAATTGAACTCTAATTAATGTTCATCATCAGAAAGTCAAATGACTCAGTCGAGAGTGGTAATGGCCCATGCTTCTCCAGCAAGCACTCGGCGACAGTGGGAAAGAAAAACTAAATTTTAAGCTTTTAAGGAAGAAACCACCAGCAGAGCCTGGCTCAGTCATCTGCCCAGACTGGATGGGGGTGAGGGGAGAATAACAACATAAAAGACACCCTGTGGAAGAGAGCTAGAGGTTAATATGGTGATACAACAGGTGCAGGCTACTGACACGATCCAGCACATATTAGCAGGGTGCAACAGGCTAGCAGGGAGGGCATACATGGTACTGGAAATTGAACATCCGTGCTGGGTATGGCCTGGAGATCCCAAGGTCAAAATAGGCCACGCCCCATTGGTTGGTTGAGAATGACCGAGCCCAGATGCTGTGGCACTTCCATAGAGGATAGAGCTGGACAAACTGTTGATGGCTAACACAGTGGACATAGCAGTGGGAAGACAGCCATAGCGACAGATGTAGCTAAACCAAGTGATAGCACCGTTAAGAAAAGGAACATGACAACATTCAATATTCATTCACTCACAGTATACATAAAGTTTTGAAATATATCAAAAGATATCAACAGAAAAAACAGTATCAGTATCGGTTCATTTAATTTCTACTCAGTTCAACAAACAGCTGTACAGTACAACACGTGCAGGTGTACGTCAGTCCTGGTCCTCACTCAGGTTGTGTCATTTTGATATATGCTGGGCAGCCAGATAGGCCCCGTGTCCTTCTCCTTGGACTGCTTCTAATTTTGTCATGTTGTTTAGCTCACTGAAATACAGATCTGAATTGGTTGAAGTAAGTGGTCCTCACGTCACTGAGTAATTTACATCTTAAGAGGAAATGCATCTCTGTTTCAACCTCACCTGTCACAGTTTTGTTTCTGTTTGTATCTTCCATTGCCGGTTTATGGTCACTGACCTTATGCCTGGTTAGAATGTTTCTGATTTCTGCCTCTGACAGTCAACGGATTTTCTGCCATTTCATAATCTCTCTAATTTGTTTTGGCTTTTAGTCCATTCTCTCCAGTCTTTCTGATAGATTTCTTCGCATTGTGTGATGATTTGGTTCACTCTGACTTGTGTTTGGTAAGCAGTGCTGTTGTGAGACTTGTTGGGGCGTGTTTGTGTGGACACAGTCTCAACACCAGCTGGCATAAGTGGCTCTTGAGGGATTGAGGGTGTCTTGGGGGGATGGAGCTCCTTTGAATGTTAATTTTGAGCAAGTATCTGCCTAATTCTGCTCGACGGGCATTTGTTGAGTTTTTCTTTGTACATGATAACCAAATCTCCATAAACGTTTCATATATAATAAAGCATGAATGTGAAGAATATGTTTGCAAAGGACAACATTTGTAATCCGATGAGTATTGACCGCCTGCACGATAAAGAGTAACTTGAGCAAAAGTGTAACTGTTTGGGGCTTTTTTAGATTTTTGTTAGCCTCTTTAAATGTATCTGTGTTGATAGTAAGCAATGATTGGAAAGTGTTAGCCTGGATATGATTAGACCCAGTGTTCACTTGCATTTCTGTACAAGTACAAGTACAACCCTGCCATATTAAAATTGATAAAACTGTATGAAGTTTACCATTAACATTCATATGGATTTTTGTTTCAGGCCTCTAGTCTGGATGATTCACTCTACTTGTCACTCTGTTTTTGGTCTCCACCAACTCCACCAAATGTGGAAATATTTGGCTTTTTATCCGTCAGATCCGTCAGGGAGCACACAGAAAGTTTATCATCTGTTTATTTTCTGCCGCAAACCTTCTGATATAAGACAGAAACCCAGGTTTTAAACCATGAGCATTAGAGTTGTGGTTTTAGTTATTTGTAAATTGCAAATATAACTGAAAATGACTCTTCCAAAAATATATTGGTGCATATACAGGCATCCTTTAGCCTATAATGTGTCCATTAAAATGAGGTATATACTCGTTATGATGCAGAATAATATTCAGGTACAATGAGTTGGAAAAGCAATTCATGGTCTTGGTTTTAGAGCAGTAAGTTCCTTTTCTTCAGTTTGGGACATTCTGCCTTTTAGTTTTGTTCCAGAGAGCTGAGCGACCTTACAGCTCTGTGTTGATGCCCCACTCTACATCGTTAAATAGCAATTTTGCTGACACATTGAAGCCATTACCTTGCAAAAGAGTAATTTCATAAAATGTGCCCTCGACTCCTAAACAAAATGGCTGCGCACTGTGCCTGTAAGTTCCAGTTCCCACGCAGATTAGCCTTTAATAATGCAACAGAATAATGACCTGCACGTCCAACTGGGAGAGAAGAAACTTGAACAAACTTTGGATAAGTAAAGCCTGAAAAGTTCCTCTCTCTTCCACACCTGTCCTTATTATCTGCCCTTTCTGTGCCAATTGATTATCCGACATCCCGCAACTATCTCTTCTCGTTATTAAAGAAGTCTGACAGACACCTCTCCTCCTACTCAGCCTGTTCTTCATTCACGGTCACAAGCTGCTCGTTGCTGTCCATCGAGGCCACCGGGCCAAGAGGGTGCATCCAATTCCGTCACTCTGCATGATGAGCGGAGGGAGGGGAAAAACAAAGATAAAAGAGTTGGAGAAACAGGACTGAGGCTCAGCCTAGTTGTTTGCAGACTCTCCGTGTGTTACCAGCACTGCAAACGCCATGAAGTGGTGTATCATGAGCTCAATGAACAAGCCTAAATCTTGTGCTCGGTGTAGTTAATTTTGATCCTGAATGTGCGAACACCTCCTCCGTACAAGACAGAAAATTACACTTTTTTTTATTTTGTTTTTTTTTGTTTTTTTCACGCCTCAGCCTTTTCCTGGAAATGTGTAAATGTAGAGGATCACCTGTGCAGATCGGCGAGCAGAACAATCAGTCCTCTGTTCGCCGCAACTCCCACATGAGAGAGATATGAACACAGGGAACAGCTACTCATAATGCTTCTGCCATCTGTTCATTTATTAGTCTGGAAGCATTAAAGCTCATTAATATTCATGCAACATTCATAAATGGAAGCGCTGCCCATGGATTTGGGGTGTCAGTGTCAGAGACAGCTAGGGGAAGTCACACTAATTGATGATTGATGGCTCTGCCATTAGCGGCAAAGCCTAGGGCTAGAGTTAATGTAGTCCTAAGCTGCACTTTTATAGCTCTGCCACATATTTAGAAAATGTAGCTAATTTGGCATTGCATTTTCTCCGCAGCAAAGACAAACACTTTAACGACTTGAGCTGCTTTCATTTCTTGTCTCCTCTTTGTTTCACCTTCTCTGACCTCCAGGTTGCCTGTTTGAAGATGAGCTCTGTACACCCTATGAGTTCTGCGTCAACGGTAAGTCCACCTTCATGTACACATACCTCTTTTTATCATATACAGGACACTTGAAAAGTTTTATCAAGTTTATCCAAAATGAAGTCCTTAGTCCAGTCACACAGGCATAAAGACTCGCTGGAGACTACCAACTGCTAAGGAAAGTTGTGTATTACCCAACATGTTGGGAAGTGGTTGGTGGAGACTTGCTGTGGTGACGTGCAGTTTGCATGGAAGATGCTCACTTGTCAAGAGTGCTTGCAAACTGGTTAGTAAAACTGTGAAGAAAGCAATACAAACTGGAATCAGAGGCCGTCAAAGTAAAGGTTGCACCTTTTGAAACATGTTGGTTCAAGCAAAAAAGCAATACGGGTAACTTTACTTTAAAGGCAAATGCTCTCTTAGTGAGCAGTTGGCAAATGTTTGCAGACAAGTTGGCATCTTCCATGCAAAGTGTGGAACGCAATCACAAAGAGGGTTTTGATGCAGCATCCACTTTGCGACCAATTTAACCCGGCATTCAGTGAGGAAATAGACATTTCATCCCTAATGACTGGAGGTTGCCAGAGGGTTGCCAACCAGTCTATAGGCCTATATGACTGAGACTGTAATTATCATTAAAAATGACCATAAAGCTCTGAAACCAATCATTAAAAAAGGTCTTTAAAAAAATGCTCATTTGGGTTTCTCACATCTAATCAAACAAATTGTGGGAGGGAGGCGTGGTTGCAGACAGAACAGACACCTCAATAATCGGCTGGATATTTATCTTTTTATTGGTTTTTGGTAATGTCACTTTAGGTTGGTTGTGGGAGATTCGATATACAAAAGGTCAACAAATAGTCATAGCTCACTAAACTTTGTTTTAAACTGTGTGTGAGAAATTATTTTGACTTTTATATCACAGCTTTTCCTCCATGATTTCTCTTTACGCCTAATTTTTTCTTTACAGGGAATGAGTACCAGAAAACAAAGGTCTGGTCACTTGATCATAACTGAATCACGAACAAAAATAATACTCTGGTATTCTGATGTGTTTCGGCTTTCCTTATTAAAAGCAGCTTTCTCTAGGCAAGCATGCTCCATATGAAGCTAGTACAGTATTGTGCGTGTCTGTGTTGCAAATTGGACTCTGTTTCAGAGGAGGAGGAAGGAATTCAGACCCCTGGTTTCTTATAATATTAGCTGGTTGTCTGTGGTACACAATATTATAGGAAATGCAGTCTGCTAACTATAAAGCTCTCAGTACGACGGTGCTGTATCTACACCAATTAGCTGCAACAATAAAATCCAACACTGTAGTTTCCTTCATAAACCAAAACAGAATTGGCCTGTAGACATGGACGCTTGCTCTCTTGGGGGTGGCCCGGGGTGTTGGACACACTGACACTGGCCGTGAATCCCTTGGGTCATGAAAATCCTGATGGAGTGGAGCCTCCATGAGTCAAACTTGTGCCAGCAAATCCTCGTATGGCGATCGCATTGGGATGCCGGGTCAATGCCTTACACTCTTTACTGTGGTAAAATGTCAATTTATCTGCTTGCAATGCAATGTTTAAGTTACTGGTATCTGTCAGCATAACATTGACGTGAATGTCCACATCCAAGATATTCAAGCGAAACGTCGCATGGGAACAAAATGCTATTGGGTCCACCTGTCAGCTGTTTTAATGTTGGTGCTGATCATGAAACTGGAGTTGTGCACCAAGTGAAATTTTGGAGTCATTGCTGTAAGTGCTTGTGTTTTAAATTTTGTAAATGTGAGGTTCACCAAAGTGGAGTTAAAGTCTCAACATCTCCGAACCTGCAGATAAAGCCTTAAGCTATTTTTAATCGCTCACAGATTTATATATAGATAGATGGAGACTGAAGGTCCCGCTCACAGCATTCTTCTTAGTTTAGACATACAGCATGAGTCATACTTAAGAAAAGCTTCAAAATTGAATGTGAGTCAGGCTGCAACAATAATACCACACAATATAAACACACAGAAGCTCTCTGATCTCATTCATCTAATGATTGATGCCGGCGTCTTGCTTTCCCCCCTTTCGATTCCGAGGTTTCTCCAAACCACACATGATCTCGACCTCATCTGCAAACCTTCTCGCCATGGAGCACGGACCTATCTGTCTCAGTGGTTGCCATGACAATGCATCACCGGATGAACAGAGGGGAAATGTCATAGCTTTTCACTGTGAGGCATTCAGGCGGCTCACGCAGCGGGCTGTAATTTTAAAGGGGATTGATAGCGTGTCGATATTGAGGATCGTCTCCGCGGAAAGTCATCGGGAAAGGTTAATGTATTCAACACAGCAGCAGCAGGAAGTCAGGGAAGGGTCAAACGTGTATGGAGCGGTTTCATGTCCACGTGTTTGTTTTTGTCCTTGCAGGCATAATGATTAAATGCCTGTGCTTTGAGCCTGTTTGTTTGTCTGCACCTTTCAATTACTTTCTGCAGACTCATCCTGAAATCTGTATCACAAACAAGATGAAGGCAACGAGAGGAAGACGAGCACTTTCTCAGGCAGCAGAATTATATGCAAAACATGAACTACAGCTAACAGAACACAAAGTATCAAACTGACTATTAATATGCTAATAAGAGGAAGAGGATGAGAATGACCCGAGTTAACATTCGATTTTGAACTTTGTGTATGTCCTCAGATTTTTGTAAACATGATTACGAAGCCAGCGTGCATCATAGATAACTCGTGCATGATCTGATTACATTTTGAAAAAACCTTCCTGCATAGTTTTGCATACTGTTGAAGGAACACTGATTTGAAACTGATGCCAAAACTCCTTCACACTTGAAGCTACCAAGAACAAAATGATACCAAATAATTTAGCATGGAAAACAACTGAATTTACAGTTTACTTGTAACGAAGCTGATTTTTTTTGCCTGTGAACAACGTCCTATAAGAGTGATACTGTACATGGGAACTATTGCATATTGACAGTAAACAATCTGATTAATGACAATAAACCACTAGTACTGTAAAGTCACAATATGTGGTCTTTTATCGCGGTAATAAATGGACTGGTAGTTTTTTCTACTCTGTTTGAGTACTCAAACTGCTTTCTTACTACAAGTCTAATTCACCAATTCACACATACATTCATGCAAGCTCTTTTTTCTAGTATTAAGTGCTTTTAATCTAACTTTGACTATGCATCAGTTACAACACCGGTTTCAATGTCTGGCCCAAGAATACTTTGACATGCTGGCTCGAGGAGCTAGAACACCCTACCTCCATATCCACAGCTGGCCCTCAAAAATGGACATCATGCTGTGACATAACACCTCTTGTTTAAGTAAAGAATGACTTTTAATGCTTTGATACACAGGTCAGGACACTTTATTGGGCCTGCGACTAATTGCTGTTGTCATTATTGATTACTGAGACATTTTCCAGCCCAGTGAGTCATCCAGTGGCTGGTTTTATCCAAGTAACAGATAAAATGCATCCTAATTGTTTTTGCTTTACTTTTCTGTCAGCTAACTAATCAATTAATCAACTGGTTTTTGCACTCTGTGGCAACACTACAAGGGTTCAAAATTAATAATTGTGGCTGCAGTAACCACATACCTGGAGAACAGAGACGTATCATTACAGATTTGTTCAACATTTTACAAAGATGAGACCATTGATGCCACTCATGCCTGCACTATAAATATCAAGCAACAACTAGCATCTATAGTTAGCTTACTTTAGCACAAAACGACACCTAAAATGCCACATAATTGGGTGGGTGTCTGTGATCTCATGCCTCCGGCAATGACCCTCGCAGAACTCCACACTGCTTAAAAGCAGAATCTGCAAAAGATCTTTTATTTTGAAAATCCACCACCAGTTTCTCTAGGGTGCTCCTGTTTTTGACTTCCTGCTCTCGTCATCAGTCCCATCTACGCTAACATGGCTTCCATAAAAAACAAAACAAAACATGACTTTATTTAATACAATGTTAAACTGATGGCTACTACTGCTTCAATCTTCGAGGCCATGAATACCCGAAATCTTTAAAGGGTTGGAAATACTAGTTGGCTGATTGTGTTGACTCTGCACTGAAGTGAAAAAAAAAAAACTAGATAAAGTTATTTCTAGAAATGCTGAAACACTGTTCTGAGATGTGTGTGTGTGTGTGTGTGTGTGTGTGTGTGTGTGTGTGTGTGTGTGTGTGTGTTTTAAAGGGTTGGGATTATCTTCTATTGAGAGGGAGTGGGTAGACTTTGGAAGTTAGCACAAATTGGGAGACCTCCTCCTTGATTTCCATATTAACCCAGTTTCAGAGGAAATGGGGAAAAAGCAGAGAGTACAGAAAATAATATATTAAAAAAAAACCCTTTAATTACACGGCCTGCTTTGCTAAAAGGAAGAAAAATAGAAAAAAAACTGCTGACACCTTCACAATAAAATACCCCGAGGTAGACAAGAGTGTCTTAGTGTGGATACATAAGAACATGAAGACTCATGAAGAATGTAATATGATCCTTGAGGCACCTCGAGGCAGGAACATCTAAATATGTTTTTGAGTACTTTGGCAGGTGTTCGTGTGTTTGTTTGTATGGAAGTGGACAGATTTGTGACCGGCGTGTGAGTTCAAAATGAAGACCAAATTCAGCCCACGGGTACCGAGTACTCATCTTATCACGTAACAGTTTAGTAATAAACTGGGTACTCACAGGCTAGAGCGTCAGCATGTAGCCGGTGTGATCCCCATGCAAGATTGGCCTCTAGTCGTATTTTCATTTTAGCTTTTATTTATTTATTTTGCCGTGCTCACAGAATCCGTCTCCAACCGAAATGCAATTACTGCGCTGTGCTTGTTCACTGTAGGAAAATATATACAGGCAAAAAAGACTAATGTTAGATTAATGTTGTACCTAATATGCAAGTAATGAAACATTATTTAGTTGCTTCATCGGCACACTCAGTCTTGCTCTGTCATTCTCCATTGGACTCCTGATGAGCAGCATCTACTGCACAGACACATGATGTGTGGGAGTAACTAGGTCTGCCACATCAACTCTTCCTCAGGTCCCCGAAGGAGTAACCTGGTTTATTCTGGGCTGGGCCAACCGTTCTTCACCCGGCTTGTTGCCATGCAGGGTGGCTGAGGGCAGGGAAGGGTTGCATCATTTTATATGTGACTGACTATCGTTTTCAGTGCTTATGAAAACACATTCTTATTTTTGCACTCAAAAGCATGAAAACAGCTCTTTACTAATCAATCTCTATTCATCACGAACATAAGACCCAAAATTTACCGCATCCATAGCAACATATTCACCCCCTTTTAAGCCAAACCTAAACCACTGGTGCAAATGATTGTCTAAACGTTTCAGCTACGCTTTCTTTGATCACACTGAGCTTTAGCATGACAATATTTTATAATTTAACATTAATTTGTCAGCTAAAATCACAATTAACTGCTTCCTTGCAGATTTTATTAACTGTAGCTAGCGAGAATGAGCTAATATGTGATGAGACTTTAATTTTTTTTTAATTGTTTGTAAAAATATGATATAATAAAAGACTGCGACAGGTATCAGCATGCTCACTAGCTAATCTTCCCGTCTTTTTTGATTTTGATTTTGAACAAAGATGCTTCATGAACTGTAGATTAGGTAGATCATTTAATATCCTTACACATACCATCTGACTTCCTGCCGTCATGTCTCATTTTTAATGCAATGCTTCAAATCTTTACCCTCGTCTTCAGGGAATGCTTTTCTAGACGTTGTTCTAAAAGCATATATGATTACCCGGGAAATGCATTTTAATTTGATGCAGCTCTCCAAAGTCTGTGGCTTACTGCTATCACAAGCTAGGCTAAAGTACAGCGGATAAGTGCTACATGTTTCCCTCGGGGCACACTATTAAACACTTAACCAACAGTGTGGTATCGATTGGCGGTTATCTTTCCTCCACTCGGGCCAATATTGTCTGAAACATCCAGACTTTATTTCAGATTTAAGCTATTTAGGTGATGCTTCTATTGATCAGCAACAAGTGCAACTGCAGCATAAACACCTTAAGTAACCACTACAAAATCCATCATATCAAAACAATACAAAAAAAAATCTGCAAGGACAGAGAAAGAGCGCCAGAGCTCAGGAGGCAAATCCAGGAATAATCATGTATGAAGTGCAGAGTAAAGTAACTGTAAGTATCAAAAGATGCTACAGCGGGTTTAACAAAAGACGCGAGCTCTTCAGGGGAAGGAAAAATGTAATAATAGAGATGATTTATGCCCCACAGCCATATTCAACAGGCGGTATATTTTGATCTGAAAGTCTGATTTATCTTTATTCATTTCTGTATTTCCATGTGCATTACAGAGCATGCATAAATATAATTATCATTTCAAAGCCACAACTGCCACACAGGAAGCCCAGAATAACCTGTAAACACTTCATTAATCATATCCTGATCACTTTAGCTTTTGTTCCCATACATTGTTCCTTATTTGCAGACTACATCTGGCCGGACTCGGTGCGTTGATCTGAGTCTATTTATTTTCATAACATGAGTTGCGGCGCTAATACACCTGTTCCAATAAATCTTAATTTGTCTCCTGGGTCCGTCTGCCTCATCTTCTGAATGTAGTCTTTTGGAAATGCTTTGCTGACTGTCAGCTTTAGTGTTTCCTCATGTTATCCAAGAGCATTAGCTTTCACAGTTTAAATAGCTTTAGCAGCAGCCGGGCGTCTCTCTGTCTGTCACAGCGAGAGGAGAGACGTGCCTGGATTTAGAGCGCTTTACCTTTTTCAGCTGAAAATCTTCTTTATTCCTGCCAACGTGCTGCTTATCCAGTCACAGCTTCTCTTGAACATCACTGATTTATGGGATGGTGCATTTGAGGGCTGATCAATTGATTGATTCTGTGACCTACTTTATGTATTATGGATTGGACTTGATTGAGCTTTAATTGCGCTGCAGTCTTGCCACTGCAAGACAGCACATACTGATGTATCGTCAGCTTAATGCTCCCTTAAGCCTCGCAGGAGATGATCAGAAAATCACTGCAAATAGACTTCAGCTGGACGGTTCGGACATTCATAGATCTGTTCCACTCATAGTGACATATTTTAGGAAAATTATTTTGCCGTTTGACTGATTCCCACGTGTCAACCCTCTGCATACCAAACACATGCTGGGAACCTCCAGGCCTGGAATTAAAATGTTGTTTTTATCTGTCAAAAAAATAGAAGGAAAGAAAAATGTGTTTTCCTCCAAGCTGTCAGCTACAATAACCATTCCTGCTTGTTTTGATCTCCTCAATATTGTAAATATACTCACTAAAGTGACAGGATAATGCTTTGTGATTCATTGTGCATGTGGCTCTGAATGGCTCGGCACCACCTCGATAGACCAGTCAACTGTTATATTTGCCAAACAAGGATTTCTTTGTTGTTAAACACCTGACTTCTATATTTAATGCACTAAATCACAGTGTGTGTGTGTGTGTGTTTTCATATCTGGTTGCCATCGGGAATGTCCCTGACAACAGAGAAGGAAGTAACATGTGCCATCACTATGGAAACCAGTGAAGGATGCAGAGCATCAAACATTGAACAGTTTTCCGTCACTTGTTATGTCACCAGCCTCCCTTTATTTCTTACATAATAGTCACTGATAGTGTAAAATATATCACAAAACACTCTTATTTTGGGATCATATCAACTGCGACACCCGGAAAAAAAAAAGAAGAGGGAATGTTGGCAAAGAGGAAGGAGACAGTTGACGTTCTGTGATGCACACACGTCTGTGATGATCTGAGTCTGTAGGTGGGAAGTTTTCCTCTGCGCCGTTGGAGTTCTCGAAATAACTCCGGAGCGTTGCACCGTGCTGTCTATGCTAATTCACCTCCTCCCACAGGCTTATTCCTGTACAGAGCTGTCATTTAATGATTCACAGGGAAGAGGGGGGGGGAAGCTGGAGAGGGACACACCCGCATCTCGTTAAAACTAAGAATTCAATTTAGAGCATCGTTAGACATCACATTATTATCTTTCACGCAGAATCACTGTAGCCAAAAGAAAACTGCTGTTTCCATTTGCAGCCATTTATATTTGGTGGTATGGCTGTGCTGTAGGACACACCCAATCACTATCCACTTGTATATGGAGAAAGACGGAGTCGGGAGAACCGACACAGAATACTAAACATCTGATTAAGCCAGAGAAGGCATGAAAAGAAGTGAAAAGGAGGTTATAGACTGGAGGTGGGTTGTAAAGTGGCTTGCAGTTATGCAGTAACTTCAGACAGGCCCATACAGCTCAAAATATTGAGCCTCATATAAGACTGGATTGCTAATTGGACGTGTAGAACGGTATCAAATGATTGCACCTGAGCATAACTTATTTACCTGAATTAACATTAAGCTTGATCTCCAAAAGAGATGTTTCACTCTTAATGCAGAGAGACATCCACTGATCATGGTCATTTCGGCTTTTAATGATTTCTTGTGATTTCTTCTGTTTCCTGCGTACAGTAGCTCAATCTTTGTCTCGTCTGACCATATGTGTCCCAGTGTAGGTTACAGGAAATCCAAAATAAATTCAAATTTGTGCACCCAGTTCTTGTTTCTAAAGTCATTAAATGTACAATTATTCCACCCTGGAAAAAGAAAAAGCTAAGGAAACTTCTGACTACCGTCTGTGATTGAAAAATATATCATAAATCGTTTGATTTGCACTTGTCTGTTTTCAGAACCCTAGGCAGAAAGTTGCAGTATGTAGTGGACATCAGTTTTTGCGTATTCTTTGTTTCCCGATGTGTCATTAAATATCACTCATAGCATTGATGTTTGCTGTCATTGTCCGACATCTTGGGGCTAATTAATGGGAAGCTGTGGTGCATGGCCAAGTGCTGATTCACATCATTAAATCACAGCTAATCACAGCGGCATCCCTTACACATACTCTCACGTGGCAGCATAGATGATTGCACACATATGAGTGCACGCTCGTGGAGGAAGTAGCTCAGATTGAAACTGCAGGATTCATCTCCAGAGATCTTCTTAGACTTTCATTTAGTGAGTTTAGCAAACAAGACGCATGGATTTATCTTCCAAGCTGAGAGAAGGTGACAACACGGGTCATTTATATTCTAGGCCTTGCATCTACACACTCCCTCCTGACCCCCGGAGCCTCGGCATCTTTCAGAGGTCTACACCATCCATTGAATTATGGGGCTGATAGGGGCTCTGTAGCGTGGGTTGCCTAGCAACTTGTATTGAGTGAGGCAGGAGGCCTGCTGATAGGGAGATTACTGGGGTTCCCGATAAAGTCCTTCCTGCCATGAACGCCGGCTTATCGTGGTGCTGTCGGAGGAAAAAATGTCAGCTATTAGCTCCCCAAAAACAGGAAATCAGAGGTATGAGGCACGGCAGGTGCCTCACATAAATATAACATTTCACCTTTACATCATCAAAGCCACAAAAAAGGGGCTGTAAAATTGTGTGTGTGCGTTTGTTTCTCACTTTAAGCTGTAAAAAGAAAAAACACTCATGAACCTGTTTTCACCATTTTCCTCTGTAGATGGAGTGTTTGGAAGGTGCCAAGAACTGGCTGGTGCAGACCTGCACACGTATGATATTTCTTCGTCTGCTCTGCAACGTCTCAGGATCCTCCTCCAGAAACTGGCTCACAGAGGTACAAACAGCCTGTCCATCTTTGTCCAACTTTCTTTTTGTCTCTTCGGCATCAGTCGCAGCAAATGCCTGTCAACTGCCATGGTGCAACGCAAGCCAAATAAGCCAAGCTGTCTCTTTGGCTAGGCGCAGCGTACCACCAGAGAGCTAGAACAGGTCATTTGACTCATATCAGGCTATTGTTGTGCCCCCATCGCCTAACTCTGGCAGCCAATCAGACCAGCACGTATGCCGCTCAGACATTTAAAGCTAATTTTGTGGATGAAAGGCTGTGAGGTGTGCAGTGTAATCACTTCAGACAGTGTGTACTGCTCACTCACTGGCAGCTGGCAGTGATTTTTTTTATATATATATTTTTTTCATGGCTATACATCTTCAGAGATATATTACATAAGAACTAACTATATGTGCATCTAATTTAGATGGAAATCAGTAGGAATTGCAAATATCTGTTTCTTGTTTCCTAACATGGAGACATGCCACCATTCCTTTGGATTTTGTATAATCAGTGCATCTAATGTGGGAAAATTGATATTCATGTCTTATACTAGTTGTGGGGAACAAAGTCTTCTCTTGCTGATACAGTGTGAACGCCAGCGCTAATTAGGAAGCATGAATCAGAGGGGAAAAAATAGCTTAAATTCTGTGTACAATGGAAAATATGAAGCAAACGATAGTATTTCATTTCATGGGCCTGTGATTTAATAATTTAATAGCATGTTTCCTGGAAGCAAATATGTAATTTGGTACTCATTATAAGTATAAATGTAGACACAACATGTTCAGGCAGTACGTTCCTAATTAATTACATCCAATTAAATGCCTGAGCGTGTGCACAGCAGGTCAGATGAACATGCAAAAAGAGGAAACATGTCTACAATTCAGCATAGACGGGAACGTTCATTATAAACTCGTTAAAATGAATAGGTACCAAGAAAATACATGTTTGTAACTGCAGCTATGACCCACCAGGGGGCAGTAGACACCTTTAACACAGACCGTGACCGGCCGCTCAGCCCTCCAAGCGTAATTGGCTTTGCAGGCCACTCTGAGCTTAATATCTTTTAACAGGCGTAAACCAGTGTTGAAAATCATTAAGAGTAAGCAGCCGGCCAGAGAAAATCAAAAAAAGAAAGAAAAAAAAGAGGGAGAAAATGGAGTGATGAATATTAAGCTAGGCGAGACCACACATTTATTCTAATTACTGCTTAGAAATAAACAAATGAGAGCGAGGTGGATGAGAAGAGATCCGGTGTGTAAATGTTTTTTTTTTTCTGCTCTGTTTTAAGAGGTGTTTAACTCTTCAGATGGTTTTCATTATGAGACTTCTTCGGTGACCTTGTATTTTAAGACTCCCGACACCACAAACATGACATCATCACTTTGAAACATGCTCGCCCATTCTGTCTCGTAGAATTACATCCACAGACACGAAGCATTATCTTCGGATGAGTCCACAATGCACTGTTAATGCTCGGTGGCACGTTATTCTTATCAGCTCAACAGCTATTGAAGTGTCATCTTTGAGACATCGGGGACCCTTTTTGAGGCTAGACGGGGTTATAGAGACCATTGTACTGTAACCCAAATTGAAGAGATGAAGGGGAGGAAAAAAAACATCAATGGAATCGATTTACAATCCTCTTTATCTTGCAGGTAGAAATCACACAATCTCTGCTCAATGCACAACACCAATGTCATTCAGATCAATAGAAACTGACCCTTGTACAAAAGGGCTTGGGTTGTCTGGATGTGCCCCCATTGGCAGAGCACATTGTCTGGTATTAAATTTTCACCACAATACCTCTTGAATGCAAGACGCTGTCATCCAGCTGCAAATGACTTTTATATTACACGTCATCTAAAGCTTAGTTAGTATTCACCGTGCACAGCTGCAGTCTTCCTACACATTTCATATAGCTAGACTGCTGTCAAACAGCTTTGGGATCATTACGGCTCTGCTAAATATGTGTGCTGCTGTAGCCTTGGATTGTGTGACTATACACACAGGAGCTAATTCAGTTACTGCAGCGATTTGAATTTGATGTTCAATATATTCAAATGATGAAGTATTTAATTGACCGTTCTCTAAAGCCCTCACTGGAACAGCAATTTTCCAATCACAGCAGTGCTTTCCCTACTTTGTGGAGGGCAGTGGGTTCTCCTGTGTTTTTTGTGTCATGTTATATTCTGTCCTCTCCTCTGGTCTCTGTTTCACCGGGTGATGGGAGTGGCTAACAAAGCAGATGAACTGAAGGTAAGGTCACAGAGAGAGTTCTCCCAGGAGAAGTTAAGAGAGATAAATTAGCAAAATTAGGTGCATCGGACAACTTCTAGAACTCAACCCATAAACTTGACCACTATCTCTTTTGTGGTCGTCTGCTTTTGATGCCTGATTTATGCCACTGCAGATGTGTCCTGTCGTTTACAAAGGTATTTGTCTGCGGAGAGTCTACAGAGAGGAGTTTTCAACCACTGCAGACAGATAGGCAGTCCAAAACTGCCCATCTATCTGCCCACGCGCTACCATCACTGGACCATAATTTCCCCATTAACCGCTACACTGCTCGCAGTGCTTCTGCCCTCGCCACATATACTGCTTTTGTAATCCACATCTCCTCCAATGCTGAAATTTCAGTTATATTTTGGAAAGGAGGAAGACGTTGTAGAGAGCCAAATCTGGGCAGTAGAGCAGATGGTGGGTGATGACTGTGTTGCTGTGGCCAGAAAAACTCATGCCTTTTAACTATGCTGTGAGCGGGCGCACAAATGCGTCGAAGTTCAGGTCGTTTGTACTCAGATGTTTTGAGATGTCCACATTGCCAGTGTAATGGTGGGGGAATCCATTTAATCTGGGAAAAACAACAAGCAATCTCCTGGTTGTGCTCCTTACCTGATGCTCATTCTTCATGACTTCTGTTTGCTTTCTGTCCCAAGGCCCAGCTATCATCACCTACGATAATCCGTGGCATAAAACATGGGTTAGTTTAACATAAAAGTTGATACAAGTTTGTAGGCCATGGTATTATGAATACGCGCACATGTGCAAGTGAGGCCAAAACTGGACCAAGGAGCTAGCTAAAGAACAAAGGAGGAGTTCTCCAAGGAGCACAGGACCTTGAAGGGCGGAGAAGGTTTTGCTTTGTTATTAAAGGTGCTGTTACAAAAATTTTGACTGCAACTCATACCTGGGTCTTTTAAACAATCTCTGCCTGAGTCTACCGAAATTCCTGAAGATGCTAGAAGCTCAGTGTCGATAGCGAGCTACTAGCCCTGGCTAGAGCGAGTGTAGCTCTACGTTTACCTCATTCATTTACAGACATAGCAACCGTAGCTATGGAGGAGGAGGGACTTAGCAAGCAGTTGTGCTCCTAGAAGGTGAGTACAGTTCATACTAGGTCCAGATCAGTTTTTATGCTTTCGAGCGCCACAAGTTAAACATCAGAAAGAATTATGTCAGAATGCAAGACTGGTAACATAAAGTTGATGGAGCATATCAAACTGCAGTAACCTAAAGTTGATTGATTTCGTGACCCTCTGTAGAGCAGCACATAGTCTCATACAGACAAGTCAAATAAGATGATGCACTGTGACAGTTGCATTAGTTCTATTGACAAGAATCATCGGTCAGGGAGACTCAGTGACCATAAACTGACATCGTGTCCCTCCAGCGGTACGGAAACAACAGGTTACTCGTGGTCCTGCTTCGGATCCTGCGCAAACCTGCTTTCCTTGACAAACAAGCAACTAAAACTGCTGTTGTTGTTCACCATGTTCCACTCTGTCTGTTCCTTCACAGCCTAGCTAGATAGCAGCGGGGAGAAAAGATACACTTACAGGCTAATGTGCTGCATGAAAACTGGAGTTGTTATAAGGAAAACACGGGGGATCTACTCAATCATTCAGTGTGACTCTGGCTACTTTCTGCTGCAGGCTTTGACTCAGAGCAAATTATTTGCTCCAGTTTAACTACACGTCTTTGCACTCTTGTACTGTAGATGTTCTATGCACCATATAAACATATATTAGCATTTAACTGGGACGAGAATAGCTAAATCTAGGTGGGGCTGGAGCTTTTACGCTTTCATTAAATTTTATTTATTGAGGTGTGAGAGTACTGAGTTCTGAGTACTAACATGAACCCCACAGCAAATGCAGCAGTATGTTACAAATGGCACTCATACAGCATGTGCATTCATATAACAGAGCCTACATTGATTTAATGCACTTGTCAAATTCAGATTGACACATTTCACATTTCGACTAATTAAACAGAACTTGCTGCTAAGTAATTCAAGCTCTTTTCCATGAATGCCTTTAAATCAGTTAGTGCAAAGAAGTGAAGGAAAGGGAAAAATCTGCATTTCAAAAAAACACCACATGAAACAACAAGTCATGTAGACAGGATCCCATCTAATAGGCTTTGAATATTTAGGAGCCCCCCACACACTCCCTCTCCCTCTGTCACACAGAAAACAGACAGGAGGCCAACAGAAATATCTTGCTTGTTTGAAAGCTGTTGCACTAATGGCAAGGCGTTAATTAACTGAGGCATTTGCCTGAGACGGGATGCTATCCTTAACAGGCGAAAAGCGGCAGCACTTGATGATGGAACCTGCTCTTTCTCTGGACTTACAGATGAATTTGCATGACATTTAGCTCCTCAGTGCCAGGATAATCAGCGGAGAGGTTGATTGAGAGGAGCCCAACCGTAAAGGCCCCACCACTTTTCTCCCTGACTTTTTTTCTTTTATAAAATGGCTCATTTTGATTCTGTAATTTGTGCCGGCATACTTTTTTCCTCAAGTGGGGCCCATCGCACGCAGACAAAACATTGGTATGTATGGAAATGAACGCATTCCCCAGGAGACAGAGGGGATAGAGGTGTCACAGTCGATGAAGCCGGCCTCATCCTGTTGCGGCGCCATTACGCATTTACCACTTGAACCTATTTAACCGGCTACAGTAAACTGCAGGTGCCATATGGATCCTTTAGGGCTGAAGCCAGGCCCGATCCTCCCATTGCCCGCTGATGATGGCATAAATGATGATCACCACTGTAATATATAGCAAGTATACACCACACTGCGTAAGCCATGGGTAGTTAACTGTCATTGTTGTACGGATGGATGGCTGAGCTGCGTTCCAGAACAGTGACAACATACGCTGCTTTGTGCTCCATTCACTGCTGCCAAGAATGACTAGAGGCATCTGTAGCTACTCTGCATTGCTCAGATCCTCATCTGGTGCTTATGAATATCTATGAGAATATCCAGCGTGTATGGGTGAGAAACCCGGCTAATGAAGACATTCTGCAGTGTTGAAACGCTCATTCCTTCACAGATTTCTACTTCACAGTCTGTTTCCTTATTAAACCCAAGAGCAGCATTGGATTCTTTAGGTAGAAACCTCTTTAGAGTCTGGTAAAAAAAAAAGTTAGCTGTGTGGCAGCAATTAATTGATTCTCATTGTAAAACACTCTTACTCTGCAATCGCCATGTCGTCTGTGTGTTCTTGTTTTTAAAATATAATATGGTTGGTGTTTCGTCGCTCTCCGCCAGTGGAATCCTGTGTCTCTTGGCTCATTGGGAATGGGGCCATGTTTTGGGTATCTTTTTTGCTTGGGTAGCTCCATCTGGTCTTGGCACCACTGTGCTTTGCCCCTGCCCAGGAGTTCTGCATCCCAACTATGTGTTGGCAATTAGCAAGGATGTTGGCACGGCGTCAGGCCACTGTGTGACATTCTCCCCGTGCTTGTTGATGGGCTGTGCTGTGCGCGCATATGTGTGTGTGCGTGTCCGTACATGTATGTGCAGACATGTGTCCCTACATGTGTGCACGTGTAGTCATGTCTTCAGTTTAGCTTGTCATAATTTTGGACTTCCTCTGTTCTTTCATCCTTTATCCTTGCTGTTTTGTACCATAATGTTTACTCTGCAATGCTGAGAGAACTACAGTATAACACTTTCTCTGAAGTCTTGTACAGTTGAATAGTTCTCCGTGCTGAACAGCAGAACAGTGTAAGCAACAATATAATAAAACTATCATATTTTAATATTACTTCTTTTTTCTTTTTCTTTTTTTTTCTACAGGTTTGACATGGCAGGATGACATCACTCAGCAGGTCATCTCCAGAGAGCTCTCGAAATTGAAAAACATCCCCCTCCACCATCAAGCCACCCCTCCAAGCCTCCTGACCACCTACAGCAGCTCCAGAGACAGGAAACTGAGGCCTGGACAAGATGAGTTGACTAGAAACCTTCATAAGTACCTGACGGGACTGGGCTTCCTGCCTCGGGCTGAAATAGATGGACAACCTGGAGTCCAACATGAGGTGGCCAATATTCAAGTGAGAATCCAGCACTGAGTAAATGTGTAGGAGCCGCTGGGCATCTAAGTGAAATGAACAGTAACAAACACATAAAAATGACCCAAAAAAGCAGAAGGGCTGAAAAAAGGCTTGTGGTAGGATAATGTTAAAGTTAATTGTAACATTTTGCAGAACCTTACATGACAGGTTGATAACGTATGGTGGGAAAGGCATTTAAGAAGCAACTGGATCTAAATGATTGAAAAATGATGAAGAAGGAAGTAGTGTCAGGACTAAAGGTCAGGTTGTCTGCCATTTAATGTGTTTCAATCTAGTCCTTCAACTTTATGGCAGGGACATACTAAACTGAAATATGCTTTAATGGCTCATGTAAAAGTAGGTGCAACATTAAGGTTAGGATTTAGGAATCCATATCGTCCAAGTAAACATAAAGCGTCACATATTCTTGGCTAAATTATAGAAGGGCCTCTTCCCACTTCTTTTGACAAAGTGTCAGTATTCTCCTTCTGCTGGGGTCGCCCTCTTGTCTTTACTTTGCCTTTGTTTCTTGCTTTCTGTCTTCGCTTCCTCTCCCACTGAGCTGGGAGCCTTTTTATACAAAGATCTTCCATCACCTCTTTACATTATTCAGTCCTTATATTTCGGGTGGAACCCGGGCTTTGTGTGAAATGTGCTCCGCATCCTTCATAGCCGAGCTGCTTCCTGCTGCTGTGTCAGTGCAGCCATAATGCAAAGTTGAAGAGTTCAGGACCTTCCTTATTGATGAAATGAGCTCCTTTGTTGTGTGGTGTGATGGAAAAAGGCAAACATGGTTAGCATGAATGGCAGAGCAGCCCCCATCTTGCTGTGCTAATGCCATTATAACCTCTCAGTACGGCGGGGTTGGAAAGACTGACATTTTCTCTATATACATTTGAAGGACGGAAAATGGCAAGGGAGATAGCTAGTATTAGTGCAAAAGCAACATGGATAATGATGCTGTTCAGTGGAATGGATATACTGTATGCTGAATTGAAGTGTGGGCTCTTATGATTCACACGAGAGGAATTATTTTTCTTCCTCTCTTAGAGCACAATCACACATTTTGGTGCCAATATTAATAACAGCTACAATACCAAATGGTTAAAATGCCTCTAAACATCTTTGTATCATTTTAATGTAAATACATTATTCATCATGTGTCAAATATATACTCATATGACGAACTTTTAAATCAGATGACTCAGTTTTCTCTCTCTCTTTAGATAAGGCATTGCTGCTACCTCTCAGATAGAGGGGTTATATTTTTTAAAGTTTGTTGTGTGCTGTGGAAATGCATGAAATTACTCTTTGAGTGACACTATCTCATCTATGATTTCCATAATGCAATTTCCAAGAGCAGTTGTCTTTGATCTGGATTCCACATTCATATCCTGTTCCGTCTCGTCGAGCTAAGGTTGCTTCTCTTTTTATACTGAAGCCTGTCACAACAATGCTGACCCAGTACAACCCATTTCAATGTTGTCACAAAGAAAAAAATACTAGGTTATACTTATCATATGACTGATATGTCGCAACAAACTCTACAGCCATGCTAGCAGTTTCACAAGCTTGTATTTAAGCATGCTAACAGTGATAGCATAGTGACATGGCTTCAAATCATCATACTCCATACATTAAGGGCTAAAGCTAATAATACTTTTAGCAAGATGAAAAGATTTATAATTCTTTATGTCTAAGCACTATTTTAACTCCCAGTGTGTAGGTTAGCTAGTACGAAGATAATGCTAGTTAAGCTAACACATAACTAGCATTAAAAAGACACTTTTCTAATTACATACAGCCCTACAGAAATATTGCTTAAAGCTTGTTATTATCCATCTTTAACCTTAAAAAGCTACATGGTCTTAGCTTTAGCTTAACTTCGAGAAATATATAACCCTACAGCCGACATTTGGAAGTTATAGTTTGTCTGCTGCAGGCTATCCAGTTTTGTCTCCTTAAAGTTTTTCAGTTTGAAAAACTTTTTCAGCTTGTACAATAAATAATTCTGGATAATTTACCCTGTTAGCGCCTCTCAGCACAAGGATGCTTTTAGGTATTTGACACAGCTGACAAAGAGGCACCTTCACATAAGGCGTTAATTATTTTCCCTTCCACTATGGGGTGGCTGTGGCTCAGGAGGTAGACTTTAAGTTTTTTGTTTTTTGAACAAAACTTTTTGCACAAAATGGATGAAGGAATGTTAAGGAATGACAGCTATTTTTACACACAGTCCCACAATTTTAGGCGCTAAAAATTCAGTTGAGAAGCAGTTTCACAGCGAGGAACAGAGGCAAAACTACAAAAATAGTGTCTTTGCCTAACCAATTATAGACCCAATAGTACATATCCATTCATTGTTGCTTGCATGTAGGGTTTGGGTGCAATGTTAATAGCACCCAAACCCTACTCCTAAGCCTAAGCCTACTCTTAGATGGACCAGGGTGGATCTGGTGGATGATATTACTTAGAGGTTAGTTTTCTTCACTCTGTCATAGTTACAACTTACTAACAGGCCGATCCATTATAGGCTAGCTTGGTGAAAATGTGTGACATATTGACAATTGTCTAAATGTGGTATACTGAGTATATTGTGTTGTGTGTAGAAAGAAGACATCAAATCCGATGACCGTTCAGAGCCCAGCCAGCCAAAGCCCAAGCAGGGCTGGAAGGAGACCACAATCTATAGTCTTCAGAAAGGAGCCGGCCAGCCTCCAATCACCAAAGTCGTTACACAGAGTGGAGAGGGCAGGCATCCCAAGCTCAGTAAAGCTTACTCCAACCAGAACCCAGGAAAGAGCACGCTGCTTTCCAGCCATATGGAACGGCTTCTTTCCGGGGCACCAGGCACTCAGCAGGGCAGTCCAGGTGGCGAGGCGATGTGGCCCAAAGGAAAGCTCCACTACCTCAGCTACGTGCGACCAGCTTTAAACGACCACACAGAGCCACAGACTCGGGTTGCTTTTGGCTCCAAAGCCCAAAAGCCTAATCTAGACCAACTGCTATTCAAGGCTGACTCGAACCGACTCACCGCAAAACAGCCTCTTAGGGCCATGGATGGTACGATCAATTATAGTTGCTTTTTTCTCCTCTACATTTTCAGGAAAATTTAGCATTTTGGTGCTTTTTTTAATGCATTTATAAATGCTCTAGCAACCCTTCTTTTCCTGTCCAGAGCGATTCATCCAGAATCTGGTAAACCAACTGGGGAGGCACAGCATCAACATGGATGCTTTGATGGGCAAAGATTTGGACCAGCTGGCTGAAGTCATCACAGGAGCTCTGCGGGAGGTGGATGTGGAGCGCCCTGCGCTTGAAGCTCAGCCAGGACCAGGAGCCACTGACTCCAGGGGGAACATGGAGGGTAACAGGGAGCCCCAGGCAGCAATGCATTTGAATCAGGACCAGGACCTGAAATCAGATAAAGAGCAGGATCTAAACCAGAAAAACACACTGAGAATGAAACAGCAAGGTCCGTATGTCTACTGGTGAAAGAGAGAATAAAAACTTGCAGCATTCATGGTAGTGATGAGCATATAAATGTAAGACAGAATAAGACATTGTAAGCTGAAGATGCTTTAGTAAGGCTTTGTTTATGTAATTTCTGTTCAAAGTGCTGCCAGAGGTATTTTTGAGTCTTTCATTTTGAGTCATAACTCTTTTTCCTTGCTAAATACAAAAGAGTACTTCAGTTTTCACACAATCTGCTCACATATATTGTGTTTGTTTCCAGGCCAGAAAATAGACGGCGCAGACAAAGAGCCCGTTGACAAGGTGAATGTAAAATTAATCTGCCCAACCAACAAATTGGTTTCTCAGGGAGTGAGACATGTCCAAACTTGCATTTTATTTTCTTTTGAACACTTTTAAAACGGGGATGATTTGAAAGTTGTGCAGACTACCATTTACTTTGGCATTATTAGAACTTGAAAGCAAATTTGCAGCTGCAGAAACGTAGAAAATTCCTTGATTGTTGTCTGACCCCAGCGTTTTCGCTGGATGGAACGTTTTGAAATCAGAATTATTTTGCACAATGTCACAAAACTCTTGTTTAACAATGGTAAATGAGTAAATCTACTAAGCAGCCTTTAAAATTGGTAAAATAAAAAGATGTTATTAGACCTTGGACTGGCAGTTACACTGAGAAACGCTGGTGAATGCAGAACAAATTCATATCTTTTCAGTTGCTGATAACAGACTTTCTCTTGATTAATTCTCTTTTGTAAGGAGACAAAAGTAATGTGTAGGTAGACCTAAAAGGAAAATGTCTCCACTATTCTAAAGAGAATTCATTCTTGATTCACAACAGCATACCGCCTTCTTCTCCAAGCTGCTGGACTACCTCAACATGGAGCCCTTTGGTAACGCTCCAGAGGTCAACAGTGGGCAACCAGCCCCGCTCCAGAAAATGGTAGGACTGGAGAACGTGCATAGCCGCACAACGCAAGACCAAGTTCCCGTCCCCCACCGCTGGGAGGAGAAGACCATGACAGCACCTGCGAAGGAAGGGTCCACTTTGCGGCTGACCGGTGGGGCAGAGGACCCTGACGTTCAGGTCGATTCTGACATTGACAAGTGGATGCAGAGGATTCAAGGCCCAGAAGGAAGGAAGCAGCTGGAGGAGCCACAGAAGAAGGACATGAAAGTCAAAACCCAGCTGGTCCACGTGGGAGTGAAGGAGTTTTCCAGCAGAGGGAAGGACAGACACTTTGGCTACATCATCACCGGCACAGAGTAAGTATGATTCAAACATATGATGTTTATACATATATAAGAAATTACTACCTCTCATATTTTCCTAAACTTGACAAAAGTTTTTTGGTGAAATGAAATCCAAACTAAACCCTAAGCCTTCTGAAGATCACAGTAATGCTGTTGACCAGAAAAACCTGTTTGTCTAAATTAGGATTTATGGATGAGGGGCTCCATGTTTTACTGAGCCAGATGCCCTGATAAGAGCCACCAGGTCACTGAACACCTTAGATGTGATTATTTAGACAGATAGTTGAGTTTATATTGTTAAAGCAAATGTAATTTCCTTAACAACATGACTGCAGCCTTATCTTATCAACTTCCTATTCATATTATTAGTTGCTCAATTACATATCACTAAATTAAGCTTGCTTGATACAGAGATGCTGCTTGGGAGCCAGATATCACCCTAATGACTAATAACTGAATCTGCTTTTGCAACAAAGTGCACATTTTTAATGTCTTGATGCATGCTCAATCATCCAGGTAAGGAAATCCCAAAAAGTTTCTCCCACTTTTTGGAACAATTTTAATATCTTTCTAAATTTTAGGTTGGAATAGTTGACATCTCTAAAACAAAGAGAACCAAACTAGTGCTGTTTTCTTGAATGGGATGTTAAGTGTAAGACAGGAGCTTTTTAAATCCTGCTGTGATGGACTGCAAATGCTGAGAAAATCTTTTCTGCGTAAGTCATTTAAGCATAAACTAAAGAGAAGTGGGCCAAGAACAAAGCCCAGTGGGATTCCTGTTTTAGATAAATGATCATCATTCACACACACTGATCATGGTTGTGAAACCCACACATGTGGAAAAGTCCATTTGATGCTTCTAAACATAAATAATGATATAAATAATAACAATTAAGATTGTATAGAAAATGAAGGATTCTTATCTAGAAAACTTGTAGGCTGGATGTGACTGATGAAATTTGAGTGCACGGATAACTTTTACTTTACAGTAATATGAAATTCAATAGTTTTTAGTACCACCTTTAGCAGTGCTCGCTTTCACCGTGGAGGAATTTTCGCCACTCTTCTTTACAGAGCTTTCTTAATAACCCAGCACAGCAATTCAATCAGGCTGAGGGTTGCAGTTTGGACCATTGTAACACCTTCATTCTTCTCTTTTTTAGCCATTCTGTTGTAGATTTGCTGCTGTGCTTGGGCTGAGGTTTAATTGTGGATCAGATGGCCTCACATTTGACTCAAGAATATTTTGTTATACAAAGTTCATGGTCAACTCACTCACTCAGAGGTGCCCAGCTGCTGTGGCTGCAAAACAAGCCCAAATCAATACCCTTCAGCCACCGGTTGACATCTGATATGCTGTGTTTGGTTTCGTCAAACATGGTGCTGTGTATTACAGTCAAACATTTCCACTGTGGGTCTGTCCAGAGGACATTGTTCCAGAAGATGCAACTTTTCAAACTTAAGCCATGCTGCCATGTTCTTTTTAGATGATTTCTCTTGGTATCCCTTCCAAACAGGCTATACTTGTTCAGTCTTTATTAATTGTTCAGTTTTAATTCTTTTCTTTCTAATGTTAGGGTAAGCACCAGTGCCTCATGCTACTCCACATTACTATATATATAATCTGACTAGCCATAAAAAAACTAGAAGCCTTTATTAGAATTTAAATTAAATTCTAATGCATGATGTGTTTTGTATTTTGTGGTGTTTTTATACCAACCTGGAGACAAATGTCATGGGATGAGACACTGGATGTTGCAGTTTGCATCTCCACAAAAATAAATTGCAGTATAGGATTGAAAACATTGAGCTGTAGTATGTAAAGGGATGACATGATTGTCCCTGACAATGCAGTGCAATGCAGACCCATAAATTTCAGAAATACTTTGTATGTCAGTACAGCCATCATCAATAACATTTGTGTTTAACATCAGCAACAGCACGAGTCCCTGTCTTATTCCTCATTGGGCTCTTATAATTATAACTTTACAGCTGCCTCCATTTACTGGTGATACAGTGACGCACTTCTTTCAAGACAGACTTGTATAACAGAGCTTGATACTCAGCAAATGTCTTCTTTGTTAGCTTACCTTAAACTGCATGCATCCTCTATCAAAACCACCCACATGTGAACTTCTCTATGCTACAGGATACTGTAGTTAGAAATCCTTTTTGTGTGTTGTACCTGATTAGAAAAGCAGGGCTGATAGATCCCTCAGTGTGTAGGTATTACTGTGTTGTATTACAGCTTTAATGATGATACTTTGTCAGCAAAGGCAGCCAAGTTCTCTCTCCTTCTCTCTTACCTCTCAAGCTCAGCAAAGATAAGTTCCTATCGACTCTGTCTTCGCCCCTGGCCCTTTCTCAAATCCCTTTATAGCGTTATCAAGTCCAGTGTCAGAGGGTTGTCCTTCACCTGTTCAACACACGTACTCTCATAAAGGTCCACTGGGTACAGTCTTTGTCACCTTATTGCCACACAAATAGGAGTAGCAGATTAAGACGTCAACACACAATTTAGTAGGTGAGTGTGTGCCAGGGGAAAGAAACAGGTCACCTTCTGAGTGAAATGTCTGCCCCTCCTCCTTCTTGTCTATCCTCAGCCCACCTAGTGCATGCCTATAGTTGGCCTGTACAGGTGTCTGTGCTTTTGCTGCAGACCTCATGATTGCACAGTTGTTATCCCCAGCTTCTTTGCACCCTGCAGTGACGCTACGCAAACCTGCTTATCTGACAGCTCCTGACATTGTGGCGGTGGTAGTGGGGGGTTTGGGGAATAGCAAGAGGATGGGATGGTGAATGTGGAGGGGGAAATGGAAAGGTATGGATAGAAGAGAAGGAGACAGAGAGAAACCCAAGGGGAAAAGTGCTAGCATCAACAACCAAGTCACTCCTGTTGCTAGAATTACCACAGAGGGATGCAGACGTGTCTGGAATTGCTTGGTTGAATCTTTAACTTTCAAAACCCCTCGAAAAGTGTAGGGAAAAAAAAAAGAAAGAACCTCCCACTCTCTCAAAGGTGGAGTGAATCAGCCGCTCATGCACGGCACACTGTTCTGCTGAAGAAAAGCTTCTGTAATGTGGTGTCAAATGCAGGCTAAACAAAATATGTCAGCATAATTCTGACTAGAGTATGTCCAAAGGAAAAAAAATTTTTTTTTTTAAACTTCAAGATGATGCCGAGTATCTTAAAAAAACCACAAAAAAACACATAAGTGATATTGCACTCAATATCCAGTGCAGCATGAAATTGTTTCCCAGTTTATTTCACATTTCTCCGCAATGAGGTGGTAACAAAATTTGAACGATGTCTCATTATGATCCATGACTTTTTTTTTTTGGTCCTGCATGTCACCTTGCAGTTACTCGGCAGTCTCGGTGATTCCAGGTTAAGCTGTCAACAATAAAGTGGCTTTCTGAGTGGGTCTGTGTGGATGCCCTCCTCATTTCTTCATACGACGCGCTGGCCAGCAGATTGCCTTTGTTTGGTCTATTTCCTTGCCGATTTACTCTCCCAGTGAGAGAGCAGCCGTGGACTGAGCTGAGATGAGGCATGGCTTTATCAGACCACCATTACACTTCACCTCCATTCCATTTGCACCTTATTATTCTCATCTCACCGTGAGGGCGCGTGCGTGCCCGGCTGTTTGTGTTCTCTGTGTTATCGTGTTTTACTTTTGAGTGTGCGTGCGCGTCGGTGAGAGAACGCCAATGTAGGCGAAGAAGAAGAAGAAAGATGAGAGAAGGAAAGGGAGAGAAAGGAGCGTCCATATGATACAGCCATTACACCTCATGCAGGTTCCATTTGCACCTTATTGTTTGTCTCATTGCTGGAAAAAAGCAGGTGATTTACCAAGCCTGAAGAGGCAGCTGATCCCTTTTCCCTCGGCACGGTGCTTTGTGTGTTTGTTTGTGTTTGTATGTGTCTGCAAATGCGTGCAGCACATCCATTCAGACGACCGTAGCATTCGCTTGTGTGCAATGACCCAATTGTGGGTATGAATTGTGACAGTATCTCCCTAAAAAAAATTACATTTTAATGGCTAAACGGTTGTATGTTGTATGGGTGTGAACCTAAAAATTTGACGCCTCTCCGTGTATGTGTGTGTGTGTTTACCCCCAGCTCCCTCACCACTGACCAGGGCACGGACCTGATGGAGCATCTGACCCAGAGATTGAGCCTCCATGTTGCAGACCTCACCCAGCTCTCGTATGTACAGACACAAAAAACATCCCACATTGTTGCAAATAATGATTTACCGTGCCGTTTACAAACCATACATCGAACAGAGGATAATTGGCCTCATTTGAAATGTTTTGTTTTGTGCCTTTGAGGATGAGGAAGCAGAATGAAGGTTGTCCAGTTGCTCTGAGCATTGTGAAAATGCTCTGCTACACTGCCACAAACTGTAGGCGTTTGTTGTTTTTTTGACCTTTCGGAGTGTTTGACTTCTCGCGGGGAGCGAAATCAGGCCTAATTACCTCCAGACACATACTGATGTCTCCATTGTATTCAAAACACTGCCTAGCCGCTATTGTCACTGTGCGCCTTGTCAAAAAAAGAGAGCAGTCAAGCCATCAAACGATTTTTCGTTAGAAGCAAAGAGAGGAAGCGAACGAAAGGGAAGCAAGCAGTGAATAGAGAGCTGGAAAACGAGAAAGTAGTCAGCAGGAGGCGGTTAATATATTAATGAGCAGGCGAACTGTCCTTGAACCCAGGCTGTTTTGTGCTTGTACCATGGTTCTGCTGTACACTTGGTGTCAGACCATGTAGGAGGCAGAGGAGACATGTTCACCGAAGATCTGACAAGCCTTTCAAGACACTCCTGCAGGAGGAGTAAAATCTGGGTGGTTCAGTAACACTCGCAGCATATGAACACCAAAGCCGGTGCAGTGCAGCGTGAGGCTGCACTGAAACTGTAGATACAGAGTATTCGGGCTCAGATAATAGTTCCTGAGAGGGTGAAACTATCAGAGCGTTCTGTATCTACTGTTAAGCATCGAAAATGCGCACAGGGGCCTTAAAATAAATGTAGCCAAGGAGGCGTTCTGATCTCGATCTTTAAATCCAACCTTTGGGTTTAGGAGGACGAGGAGGACGTAGCATAGTGCCGGCGCTGATTTCGTTCATTTTGTTATTATACCTGTCATTTCATATCACTCAGAATCAACTCCTGACACTCAAACCCAATTAGAGGGTATTATTGCTGTGGGCTATTATTCGTTTAGAAAGGGGTGAAAGACCTGAGTGAAAGTTGACTACAGGATAGTACAGCACAGGTACCTGCATTTAAAGTGCTACTTAAGGTGCAATTATTATGCTTTTCTTTATTTCCTGTCATATCTATACCATTACAATAGGAAGTAATCACATTACATGTAGCCACATGCTTTCAGGCTGGTCTAAACACCCAATTTTACACAGTTCTACCTTCATCTTGTCACAGAGATGATTAATAATGCTTAATATGGTTATCTCTGGCAGTGAGCGCAGACGTACCTGCTGGTCAGATCTTTGGTTTGTGAGGGGCAGCCAATAAGAAGAAGTGAGAGGAGCCAAAACAGTTTGTTTCAAACACTCACTAAGCTGACTGCACCAATTAAGGCTCAGTATAAAAATGAATACACATGATTATAAACTGTGATTCATGCACAGCTACTCTAGTAGAGTCCAGGAATAGAAATATGGAGTTGAATATGAGCACCACAAAATGTAGTATGAATTAGGATTACACTGAGTTTAATCTGTTTACAGAATTTAAAGAAGTATACAATATTTACAATATATAATGTTTACAAAAGTTCAACTTACAAAGGGAATAAAAACCTTCTTTGATTAATTTGAAGACAAACTATCAGATTGGTTGCTGTGGTTTGATTTAAACGTAACGTAACAACAGGCATAGACATGAGTTCATAAAACTCAAGTTTTCACTATATTTGAACAAGCAGTGAATTTTTTCTTACGTCACAATAGTGAAGTGGGGGTGGGGGGTTCATACAAAGATGTACAAATGACGATGTGTCCTCTTCTTTGGAGTCATAATGATAACACAGAGAAATAATACACGTGTTTTTAGAATCAGTGGGAATAAACCACACATACCTTTGTCCCCAGTGTCCTTTGAAAATCAATATCCCCACGAATGTTGCCACAGATGCTTGAAAAACCATCATCATTGTTTTTTACACTATAAAACGTACCCAGCAGTATTTCTCTGCATGTACGTGAGTTCATTGCAACTAATAACTAATTCATAATATTCATAAAAGAGAATTAAATGTTATATGGTTCAGCATTTCTGTGAGTGTACAGTATCAATGGTGCCTGCTCATTATAGTCATTTAGCCAGTGTGAAAACCACACAGTTGCTTGAAATAAAGCTTTCCGAAACACATCACGTCATTCTGATATGGAAGAAAGAATACAGCAAATTTCCTCTTTGTCTGACTTGTTTATCTGCGTCCTTTTTTTTCCTTTTTACAAAGTAATGAAAGCGCATTCATGTAGAAATAGCCGAGGCGAAGGACATGATGCAAGCTTATTGTGCCTTGTGCTGTGCGGCCTCGACAGGTGAGTGTTTGAAAGCCTCTGTCTGAATATGAGTCGGCTGGAGTACAAGAGCTGGGTCGGAGCACGCCGCCCTGCTTCGGGGGGTCTCTCTTTCACACTCGTTCTGATGAGCTCTGATGGTAAGAGAGGAGGAGGAGAGATACTCAAATACGACAACAGGCAGGCAGAAAAGACTTTCAGACAGAGAGTATGAGAAGAGGAGGCCTGGGCGCCGTTAAGATTTTGAGATGCCGAACACAATTATGTTTGAGCTTGTTCCTACGATAATCAGCATAAAATATTCCCCTTTTGAAAGAGACTTGAAATAGCTGGATGATGATGGGCAGGGGATGAAATGTTCCTTTTTCAGATGACGTAAGGGTTTTACTCTCTAGAAACACTAGGGGGAGTGGGACACACACTCACTGGTCCATCCTCACACACAGTCTGTGCAAGAACACACACACACAAACACATCCTGCCAATATCCCGCCAAGCGCTCTGCACGTACATACTCCTCGTGTCCCACCAGCAGAGCTAATATGAAGTCCAAGCTCACACATCCGATAACACAGGAGGCAGTGCGAAGTCCTCTAGATAACTTATCTATCTTAACTTCATCTCCCAACTGTGGCAGTCTCCCCCCGCCTCCCAGTATATTTAAATAGGGTTTGTGCGGTTTGAAAAAAAAAGGGAAAAAGAAATCACGTCAGTTCAATTTGAGATGCATTGAGATCTCAGGCAGAACAGCCTCGGCCAAGGAGGACGAAGGCAGGGGTAAAGATTGTGGAAACATTGACATTTACGAGAGCAAACAGAGGCCAGGTGAAGGCGTTAGAGAAGGACATATTTCCTTCAGACCTCTGTGTGTGTGTGTGTGTGTGTGTGTGTGTGTGTGTGTGTGTGTGTGTGTGTGTGTGTGTGTGTGTGTGTGTGCCTGATCACAAATGCATCAGTGCACGGCTGGGTCCGTCTGTCTGGCGGTATTTGCCCGTGTTATTGCTCCTGGCCGAGTGAGCGTTGCTGCCTCTGTACCAGGCTGACTGATGGTGAGTGGGTCTGGGTCACAGCACTCTGGCAGTCTGATGAATCTCGCTCTCTGTTGTACAGTCTGGCAGGAAGTACACTAGAAATGTACGTGCACTTTCCTGGACATAACAATTCCGACATGATGATGTACTGAAATGCCAAAAATGGGACCCCCACACGCTCTCTTTTCAGTGTTACTTATTGTCGTCTGTCAGTAAATTATGGACAAAACATCTATACATGTGCTGTTATATAAGTCATATACACTAAACACATTTTATCTCCTTAATTTTAGCTCTTTCAGACTCATTGGACTTCTTTAAAGCTGTCTCCACTCTCTTCACTTACTTAGAGAGTAAGATAAGCATTGCCAACTGGTTAGCTTAACTCCGCTTAGCATAAAAACTGGGGAGAAGAAAAGTACAGCCACATACAGCTCATACAGTCTGAATGCAACTAAATAAGTCTATGGTTTTATCACTTTTACTATACACTCAGCAATCACTTTATTAAGAACTTAATACCTCCATTAAGTTCAACATTCAACTGTTCTTTAGCACAGATAGCTAAACAGCCAATCTCATGGCAGCAACTCAACGGATGTAAACATGTATACGTGGCCAAGACAACATACGGAAGTCTGAACTAAGCATCAGAATGGGGAAGACGGGTGATTTAGGTGAGTTGAATGTGTCATGGTCTGAGTATTTCAGAAACTGCTGAGATTTCCCAACAGAACCATCTCTAGAGGTTTCGGAGAATAGTCCTAAAATGAGGCACACCAACCACTACGTTGTTGATGTCAGAGCTCAGAGAGGAATGGCTTTTAGCTGATAGGAGGCAACACCAACGCAAATTAAAACTCATTACAATCAAGGTATGCAGAAGAGCATCCCTGAATGCACAAGATGTAGCAGAATTAGCAGTAGAAGTAGCAGAAGACCACCCCTGGTGTCCCTCTTGTTAGCTAAAAACAGGAAACTGAGGGCACAGTCAACAGAGGATCACCAATATTGGACAACAGGAGACTGGAGAAACGTTGCCTAATCTGATGAGTCTTAATTTTTGCCATGACATTCGGATAGGGTATGATCACAATATGGGATAAACAACATGAAAGCGTGCTTCCACCCTGCCTTGTACCAAACATTCAAGTTTCTGGTGGTGGTGTAATGGTGTAGGGGATATTTTCTTGGCACACTTTCAGCACCTTATTACTAACTGAGCATTGTTTAAACACCACAGCCTACCTGAGAATTGTTGTCCATCCCATTATCACCACAGCGTACAGGTCTTCTGTTGGCTGCTTCCATCAGTGCCGTGTCACAAAGTTCAAACATCTCAAACTGGTTTCTTGAACATGCCCTCCACAGTAAGCAGATCTCAGTGCAGCAGCTTTGGCATGTGGTGGAAAAGGAGATTCACATCATGGACAAATCTGCACTGCATGGACAAACTTCTAACACAGAAATAATCTGTAACAGGTTCCTCTGTGTACCAGTGTTAAATTACTTCATTATTCCAGAAGTCTTGTTTCCTTTAAACAAGTGACAAAATGTACTCATAAAGAAAGAAGAAATAGAACAATTTTATGTGACGGTAATAATATCTTAAAGAAGACAGAATAAAGCCTAGCACTACGCTAGAAGCAAAGAAAATTGGTCTTTATTGTACAAATTGTTCAAATAAGCAGATTTGTATTAGAGACAGGTGCAAATTTTCGCACCTCGGTGGTTAAATTTTCACTTGCTTAAAAAAAAAGAGCCATTTGTGACTGAATGAAATAATAAAAGTACTTGATAATAAGCTGATTGCTCATTCTGGCCTTTTCATGTTTTTACTAAATTTGGGAAGTGATGATCGTTTGTTTGTTCATTGTCGGCGTCTCAGTCGTCACTGCTTTAATATTAATGTTGAGTCTTGAGGAAAATGACCTCATTGCTACATTGGTTACCTTTTCCCACTTTTGCTTTGCTGGTCCGTGTTTAAAAGCGAGCCACACTCACTGCTGTGCAGTCGATGTGTGTTTGCTCTCTTAGTTGTTAAAAATGGTCTCCTTGCTTCTAGAAAAAATCATTTCATTTGGGATCTTAAGAGGTTACACTAAACATGAGTAGGATTTTTTTCTTTACACATTGCTTCACAGGTTTTCTTTTCCCTTGACCATTGCTGGGCGGTCTCGCCGAGTCTGCTAGGGTTGTTAGATTTTATTTTATGGCTAACCTCGGGGACCTTCAACATTTATTCTCCTCCAGGGGGAGAAGTCTGTTGCTGACTCCTGACCACACAGAGGAAAATGGGTGCAGAGAGTACAGGCAGGTTACCGCAGGTGAAGGGAAAACAAGGCGCACCGCTCATGACTGTACTTTGCTCTTTGGCCAATTTCAGGCTTGAAAGGAAAACAGAAATCATGATCACTCCACATATTTTCTGGGGGAGGTTTTGTTTGTTGTTTGGGTAATTTACAGTTTCTCTTCTTAATATTTCTGATCTGTTGGTGAAACATATGCCTGAGGGCTTCTGAGTCAATATTTAGCATCTTTATGATCCTTTGCTGTGCTGCTTATAGGAGTCATTTCCCCCAAAATGTTCTGCTTTCCCAAACACTTAATCACATCTCTGTTTAACATACATATTTTTAAACATATTCCTACATACAACATTGCTTTTAACACTTGGTAATTTTGGCTGTTCCTTTATTACTCATGTGGATGGATTCACATGTTTTGATCAGACCAGAGAATGCGTTCCTGTAATCGGAATACTTTTTTCAAGTAACAAGTAAAGTAAGGGATTACTGTTGCAAAAAGTAATTAGATTACTGTTCCTTTCCCGTAAGCACGCTGCGTTACTGCAATACTGCGTTACTAAACCGTGATTTTGTTTGTGAGAGTGTCCCATGACAATGACGTACAACCGCGCTCCATATTATCCATTGTAGATCTCAACAGACGTGTGTAGATCAACAACGGATAATATGGAGCGTGGCGTGGGGGAAAGTATGACCATACAGCATTTAATGCGTGGAAGTACTTACATTACTTTAAGTTTCAAAAGTGACATAAACATTAGCGTCCACTGTACACTCTGCGTGGGACGAAAACTTCTTTCTACAGCGAAAAATTTAATCTGATTACTTTATGAAAATGTGTGTGACTTCACCGTCCACTAGGGGGCTTCATATTGTGACTCTCACTTGAACAGGTGGCCCCATAGAAGAGTGGTTTACATGTCACAGGGTGGAAGTAATTTCAACGTTTTATTCTGTGCATTTTATAGTTTGGTTTTACAGTTGCATGTTTCTATATTTTTTGAGAAGTTGTTACTTTCTATTCCTACTTCCTTATTAAGGTAACTATCAAAATATCATTTAGAAGTGTAAAAATCTAACCTGCCAGCAGCTGTACAGGCGTTTCATATGACATTTCTTATTTGTGTAATATTACAGTAATCAGTAGTTGTTAGAGATTTTGTAAACATCGAGCTCGAATGGCTGATTCTACTTGCTTCCAGTCTTTATGCTAAGCTCACCCGTAGTTCGATCTTCACAGATCATGGACCTGAGCTGTTGAGCGTCTTCACATTTTTCCAAAAACCTGCTCATTCTGTTTCTCCTTTGCTGTTTATCTGCAGCGTCCTTGGCCCTGCCTTGACGTTCAGAGTCGGTCCGAACCCCAAGAACGTCACCACTGCAGATCTAGTTCAAGTTGCAGGTAAGAGCAGCGGTCCGTATTTCCTCACATGTCGCCCTCACGCAATCGTCCCATTGACAACCTTCACTGCGATTCATCGAATTTTTACCAGCCGGACCACTCTGTGACAGTCTGGGCTCCAGTAAATGAGAGCACAGATTAGTTTCTCCCGATACAGTAGATAGGCTGGTGTTCATCTTGTTCGGACAAACCCCCGTCCCTAAGAAGATTATCAACACCGGGCGATGACAGATGACCATCAGTTACAGAGATGATGAGCTCAGCGTGCACACCTGCTATTTCTGCAAACACACACACACACACATATATAGTACACAGCACAGTTTATTTGGTGGCAGGTTGAAACAGGTTTGCAACGGCCAATCAGACGGAGTGTACACTTGTGTGTGAGTGTGCCTGCATGTATGCACTTGTTTGATGTAGACTGATGGAGAGCTGTCACCCACAGAAAGGAGGTTGTCAGTATGCGCTGCCTCCACTCTCCTGTTCGATGTCTGCACTCCGATTAGCCCGGCGTTGGTGTTAGTGCGTGCAGCAAGTGCGCCTATGTGTTGGATGTGTGTCGATGTCCTTGCTTTGGTCGGAAATGACTTTGAGAAGCACAGCAATACTCCCAACAGTCAATATCATCCAATATCACCCCACTGGAATCAACATGGTGGTGTTGTTATTGGCAGAAATGTGTTGCTGCTCCAGTTTTTCTGCGCGGCGACATTTTTTTGGCACCAACTCGTTTCCCATTAGGGAAGCGCTGGATGATGGCTGATGATACAGACTTACCGCAAGAAAGCCTGAGCTGGGGGCTGAGCTTCGGTTCAGCGGGTTTAAGGGTGCGTTTTCGCACGCGCGTGTGTTTGCCGGATTACGGTGTGTGTCTATCTTTATCCCGCGCCGTCATCCCACTTTTGCAGTGTTTGTTTAACAAAACAATCAACTGAACAAATATCGCGGGCGTTGTATGCACGAGGTATTATTTTTAAACTGTATCGTTTTGGGTTTTTTTTATTCTGTGTTAACGTTTTGTTTTTCTTCTTCATCTCCTCCCTCCCCTCCTCGCTTGTGTGACTGACTTTGATGAGGTAGCGTGTGGCGAGAGCTAATGACAGGCGTGAGCAGGGCTGAAATGTCAGACCAAATGTTAAGTCAACATGATCATGAGCCTGACCCATGTTGATGAATTATGAATACAGCCCACCTGAATAGCAATTTGTAAAAGTGAACAGACGGAGCTTATCAAGCTACTTCCCCTTGGATGCATTGTTCTTTTATCCCAGTAGACCGAAGAGTTTCAGCTCGGAAATGTATAAAAAGTATAGAAATAGCACTTAGAGATAGCTGACTGGTTGGATCCTCTCTCCGTGTGTCCCCCCGGTGACCTTAGATTAAATCCTACCAGAGCTTTATTCCCTGCGCCCCCTCCTACCTTGTTGCCCACCCTCTGTTTCCACCACAGTGTGAAGTGGAGTGGACTTCCCACTCGCCTCCCGATATTAAAAGCAATCTGAAGTGCATGCACAAACTGTCGCTTTGTAGCTGTTTCCCAGCTCCAAATGAGCATGCGTGACACCGAATTCAATGCAGTGCAGCAAAGGCGTGGTGATTTCAAAGCGGTTACCAGGTTGTGGAGCAACAGCATGGTTAAAGTGCAGTCTAAAAATCAAACTGACACCCACATGCAGTGGCCACCTGGGTAATCCTGGCTGACCTTTGCCTTATGTGTGACTGTGCATAAATGACGTGGCCTCCTAATGAACTCATCGAAACCCCTGCTGTACTCTGTGCCCAACCTGCCGCTGAGAGCCTCCACATCCAGCCTGATGGCAGTCGTGAAACTACAAAACCCAAGAACGATGGTGAGAATGTAACAAAATCATCTTTCTTTGAAGCAGATCAATAACCATTAAACAGGTCTAATTAGTCATTTGCCACCAACATGAGAGAAAACAGAGATGCCCGTAAAGACAAGTCAATTTTCCTCAATAAATTTGCTGCAAGCGATGATTGCAGGAGACTCTTTCAAATGCACCAGTAACAAGAAGATTTTCACTTTAAAATGATAGAAAAAGAAGCAAATCTTTACAACTGAGGAGCGAATAAACATAAATGTTCAGGATCGCTCTCGGTAAATGACTTCAGTGGCAATCAGAATCATTTTTATTCAATTTTACTGTTGACTAAATGACGGCTTTCATGCACTGCTTTTGATATTTTGCATGAAGAGAAGCTGTTGCCATCTAATTTTCCCGTCGACTAACATCTGACGGTTTTAGCACTACTTGTGTTGTAGACTGGTTTTGAGGGCTTCCACTAACAATTACTATATTTCCATTATTGATTATTCGGTATAGAGTTTGGTCCCAAAAGGAAGAAGTTAAAATGTGACTCACATGCTCCGAGAGTGGAGAGCAATAAAGAAATTAGAGTAATGAAACCAACTGAAAAAGATGCAAATACTCATATTTCAGGCGCTTGAATAAGCGTTGAGAGTGTTTGCTTTGAAAATGACTTGCGATTAATCTTCCTGTGGACTAAAATATTGTTTTAATGCTGTTCAGAAAAATGTTTGCTTACTGTCGGAGCTGCAACAAGTTATCATTTTCACTGTCAATAAATCTTTTCCTTATTATTTTAGATTAACAAGTAAATTGTTCACTGTCCTGTGTGGCTAAATAAAAATGGTAAAACGACTCCAATTTAGCAAGTTCTCAGTCAGGTTTGTTATACGTTAAACCGAGTACCTTTACTGTACTCGGCAGTGTCTGAAAGAGGTTAATATGGCTCTGCTACATTCTGCTGTCCATCTATCTGCCCATCAGTTCTATTTGATGTGTTCAATGCTCCATTGAAAAGAATAGACAAAGAGACTCGGTTGAAAGGCATGGACAGTATAGAGGAGATTTGATAACTCATTGAAAAGCATCTTTTAGGCAGCAGGTTCTTAGCGGCTGTGTGGTGAAAGGCCTGCTGGGAGGTCTGACTGTATTAGTGGAGGTAGAGGCTCTTGTGTTCTGCTCAACTGGAAAACCGCAGGACAAAGGCCCGCACTGCCTAATCCCTGCTCGGCTGCAAAACAAAAGAGAAAGCTGCTGCTTTATCAAAACTACAAGGCATTCTGTGTGTCCGTGTTAGCATGTGCGTGTGGACGTGTGCGTGTTGGTGTGTGTGATTTTGTTCTTTTTTTCTCTCTCTCTCTCTTTTTTTTGCAGCTGTGTTCATACTGTGCCAAGAAAATGATTTATTCAATATTTGATGAAGTGGCAGCCAAGCTGTTAAAACCAGTGTTGAGATGTGTTGTTTAGAACTCCACTTTCTTTCTCTTTTTTGCCTTCTTGTTTCCTCTCAGTGATTTCTAAACATGTAAATCACCTTCAGTCAGTGGGAAATAGATCTGTCAGAACTGCTTCTGCTCACCGAAAAGCGACGTTTTGTAGCTGGTGATGGATTTGATCCACTTACATGTTTGCGCTCTTCACGGTGAGGAGGTGGATTTATGTGTAGGAAGGGTGTTTTATAAAGCTTCTATAATTATGACTTATTTTATATATATTTTTAAATTGATAAAGATGAGATACGATGCATTTTTGCAACACAGTTATCATACCTACACGTTAAAGTATTTTATTGATTAGCTGGGAGGAAAACTAATGCTGGATGACACGGCAACTGTCTGCCTGCGGGGATCGAGGATGTCCAGGCCAAACACCGGGGTGTGTGACTGTGTGTTGAGAGGGGCTGTAGGTGGTGGGTGGGGAGCAGGGTGAGGACACTCCTATTGTCTTGGCTGTCACGGTTGGGCGACCCCGGAGCCCCTCGGAGGCCTCAAAGGCCCCAGAGGCCAGGCCGAAGCAATGAGTCCACAGGCCCCCAGGCCGTGAGAACCCCAGCCTTGGTCAATGAGCACTGAGAGTCTGGGGACCCCGGGAGCAACTTGCTGGGCCATCTGGAGCAGAGAGCAGAGACCCTGACACACGGCTGTCACCCGAGGCAGACACGCAGAGATGTGGACATAGACAAAGTCTGCCCCCGTGTTTCTGCCTCCGCTTCTGTCTATCTGACACACACACTCTTTCACTCACATGTAAGTGACAGCAGAATGGAGATTGCTGAGTCAAACGGAAGATGATGGTGAGAAAACTCCTGAGGATTTTACCAGGAGGAAAACTGAATTGCTATGCACCTAAAAATCCTTCCCAAAATAAAGTGCTTGCCCCTTGATGGGGCAGAAAAGTTGAAAAACAGTAAGTAGACTTGCTTTTTTAATATGAAGACAGGTTCTAAGCAGACTATTGTCATGTATGCTGGTATGATAAACCATTAAACCGCCAACATTATGATCAGTCTTCCCAATGAAAGGCCAGCGGTCTCTGTTTTTGGTCTCTACCATCTCCTGAGGAAAACATCAGAACTCTTCAGGGGCCTAATTCTCAACTTTGTTCACAAGCAAAAAACTGCCAGGGGCGAGCAGATAGTATACAGTTGTTTTAAGTTGCTATTTTTTACTGAATACAGCTGCCTTCTGCAGATGAAAACGATTCTCTAGGAGCCCAACAGCTAAAGAAAGAGTGCAATCTCACTGTGAAGAGCCATAAAAAACCAGGAAGAGCTGCAGATTCAGCTCATAATTCCCCCCGTAGGCGACTTTATGAGCGGCCCCTTCTATATTTTCATAAATGGTTATTCGTAAAAAAAAAAAAAGGCATCAGATGTTTTCTGTGTGGAGCAGAAAACATTCAGATTAATACGTGAAACAAATAGAATGTGGCATAATTTCATCACTGTTTTCCACTGTTTGAGATTCGCCTGATGTGTTTTCAGTTACGCCATCTCACTGCGCTTCCTTCTTCTGCAAGACTTTAATGACATCCTATTGGAAAAAAGGCGCCCAGCTGTTTATCCTGTATGCACCCAACTCTATTTTTCACCAAAAAAAGGCTAAAGAGCAGCGACGTACACTAGTTTGGATTCTTATTTTTCACTTTTCTGTCTTCATTTGGATGGAAATCTGAGCCATTTACCTTAAAAGAAAGAGATTTTTACACGATATGAAATGAACCACACTGACTGGTGTTTTTTCTAAAACCATAAGAGAGCCAGCCTAAATTTAACCGGGTTCCTTTTCCATCTCACTCCACTTGTCTGTCTTCCTGTCTGATTCTGTCTGTCTTTTCTCTTTCCTTTTTTTCTTCTCTCCGCTCTGCTTGCAGGCACACACACACAAACACACACTCTTCTGCACACACACACACCCTTGCAGACAACTCTGAAGTGAAAACATAGTAGCTGTGGCTGCATAATAGTGCTAGCTACCGTTCGAGTGGTGAGTGGTAGTCTTTTCCAGCTGAGCAGATTAGCATAGATCTCCCACGCAGACAGAGTTGACCTTCACTCTGGCAAACACTTGTCAAAATGCCAGCGATAATTACCTGCTCTCTTCGCAAACAGCACAATGGTTTATCCACCTGCATCTCAGGCGTGCAGGACGGCTCCGTAGTGCTACAGCCGCCTGGTTTTTTTTGGTGTTTTTTTTCGGTCACACGCCGCCAGCAAAGGTAACATAAGCCGCAGGGATTCCAGAGCGACACGTTTGTGTATCTGGTTTCTGCTTGATATTGTAATATTTACCATTCAGAAGTCAGCAAGCCGCCAGAGGCTAAAGAAATAAGTGTGAATTTAATTTTCCGAACGTTTCCTCCACTTTGGTGTGCTCATGTCCAGGCACATACAGCTGGAATGAAATTAGTTTTGTCAGCATGGGTTTCCACTATCAAGAAACACGTCAAGAAAAGCTGTCTTTTTTTTTTTTTTGCTTGGTAGAATCCATGTCGGATGCCTGATTGTCTGTGTGTTCATGCCTTAACATCTGTATCAATGAGCGTAGAGGTCAGAAAACAACCCGATCCCTCTCTTCCCCCACCCACCCTACCCCCTTCTTCCCTCTTTCCCTCCCTCCTTCCTTCCCTCCCTCCCTGGGCGCTCTCTTCTCTCCTCCTCATCACTGGCTGCCCTCTCTGGTTGAGTGCTTGAATGTGCTCAGTTCGGTGATCAAAGTCTTCCTCAGTCTCTTCTCCTGCATTGCCCCTGGCTCTGTGCATGCGTGTGTGAGAAAATGTGTGTGTGTCATTCAGCTACGAGCCCAGCACTCAGTCATCTAAACCGTCACTCTCACTATCTGCTTTCAGTCTCAGTAGTACCTTTCCAGGCTCCCTTGCATCATCTCCCTGTCTGCTAGAGGGCACACACACACACACATGCGCCTGTACAAACATAAATCCACAGTGATGCTCATTCGATATGACATATCTCACTTTTCTGTCTTAACGTTTATGCATTGTTGATCTCAGAAACAGCCGCTGTCCGTTACACTAGGTAAACCGAAATTTATTCACTCCACACAGCGCTCGTGTGCGCGCGCGCCTGTGTGCCTGCTAGCTGCAGGGCACTAGATAACCAGAGTTGTGTTACTCACTGTAAGCTGCTAAATATTTTCGCTTTGTTTTAGTGGAAACTTTCTTTCTCTACGAGGGTATTATATGTCTTTTTAATTCCAAGGTCATGACGCCTCTTCCTCTTTTTTTTTTCTTTTCCTGCCGCCTCAACTGCCTCCAGTTAAAAAAAAAAAAAAAAAAAAAAAAGCACTCAAATTGTCAAAGACAGCTATTACAAATGCTTTATCAGAGCATTTTGGTGTCTATAAATCGGTTTGAAACATCTAGTTTTTATCCACGTCCCTGGCCCAAAGAGCGAGCTTTCATCATCGCTGACTTTTGTGTTCATCTCATACAAAAAAAGGTGTCAGGTACAACATTTGCTACTGCGTTGAAGAGCCGAGAGTGTTCCAGCCCACGAATCGGGCCGAGTCTTACACTTGTCTTTATCCTGTATATCCTTGCCAGTCGTTCGCCTGTCCTTTCTCCATGCTCTCCTCCTCTTACTTATTCTTCTCTCCTTTGCATTATCCCTGCACCTTTAGCGTAAGGTCAGGGCTGCGCTGCTCCCGTAAACACATTTACTGTGTCAACATTGCTGTTGCGAAGCAGCTGAAGACAGTAACAGGTGCCTGTCAACAGCCGGCCTGATCTCCAGTGCATTAAAGGATCTTTGCTGTAGACGAGGATTAGTGTCGCCTGGCATTGTTTGTTTGCTAATTCCATCTCCAAGGTATTTGTGGTAAATAGGCATGAATAATTGAAAGCGATTTCTAGTGGACCAAACGAAGCTATCAGCGAATGGAGGGAGATTAATGAGTAGGGGGTGAAACGCAACGCAAATTGGAACGACGGAGCAACCTTTCTCAGACACCCGCAGAGACCCTGAGTTCGTAAACAAAAATTGAATATGCATTGTTTCGGTGGTGGGAAGCAAAGCTTTGAATCGGGAAACGGACATGGATCAAGAAGGATGTACAGCGATACATTTGAATGTGAAGTGTGTCAGGGCATGACGCTGAGGCATTAAGGTGCCGCCTCTCTGCAAATCATCAGCTTTTAGCATTTTTAGACTGAATCGATGTATCTTCTGTCTTAACGTATAGTATAAATGGATAACAATCTCATGGATCTAAACCCTTTAATTTGTATTTGGAGAAAAAATATCCGTCCACATAAATCTATTTAAACCAGACAAAAACAGATTTTGTCTTCCTGCTTTTTAGTCTTTTAAATGCTCTGATGCAGCAATATAAGCTGCTTCATATGTGACGAAAGAAGAGAAATTGGTTGCTTTAGTCTCTTTGGTAGTGAAAAAAGTGAACATGGTTGCACTGGTTCCCAAAACATCTGATGTGGTGTGCACAAAGCATCGACACACACCCGCCAAACTGGATGAGGTGCCACTGGAAGATGGATGGAGAGCTGGAGAGTAACTAACCGAAAGGAGCTACTTGAGCTGGTTCATACAATACCATCTGGGAGGAGACCCTGGAAAGAGGGACATCAGGGCTTCTCAGCTTGCACCGCTTCCCGTGAGACCTGGACTTGAACAAGAGGCATGAAATACATAGACTTAAGGGTAATCTAGATGTGTAACGAGTGTATAACTTTATATAACCAGGATTTTCAGCCAGTTTTCTAAGCAGGATATAGCATTGACTTTATTGCTCTGCATCTTTCCACTTCCAGTACCTTCTTTTGTCATCATTGCAGAGAACAGTGGTCAACATAAGGAAATATGAAATATGAGGCAGACCTTAATTAGTCAGAAAAGCGTTCCTGATTCTTCACATGAAAAAATAGTTAAAACCCACTGCTCTTTCAGGACAATCACAGCATAACGTGGGTGTAAATGTCAGGTTGTCGTTTTTTGGGGAAAGTTACAGGAATGGTTGGAAGCAGCCTCAAAATCCAACATGATTAACGGTGTGTGCGAAGCTGGGGGTGGGGCAACTTTCCAAAGTAAGACTGAATGTCCCTTTAAGGACAGTGAACATAGTCAGCCTTGCAGAACTTCTGCCACATCTGTGTTTTGCTCCAGCTTCATGTTCATTTAAACGGATTTGCCGATATCAAACCGTCTCATCTTGATTAATAGGAAACTTACCGTGTTGCAAAATATATTATTAATGCCAAATATGATTCTGGAGATAATAATCCGCCACTTTGTTTCTCTGGAGATTTGCAGTCACATCAGGTGTGCAGACACGACTAATGAATATGGCGTTTTATTTGTGTATTAGCTTGTTCCAGTTTGCAGGTTGTTGCTATTAAGTGACACCAAATTTTATAATTGATCTCATTTGGATTTCAGCCAGAGTTGATGATGCAATTTTTTTATTTAACCAAGTACTTTTCCGTGATCTAATTTCCAGCTGAGCCACACAGGACGGCTGGCAACAGCACATTTTCTCACACATGGTGGTGAGCATAATAACAGAATGGCTCACTAGCTTCATGTTTTATGAACTGACAAAATGGCTTGTTTTGCCACAAAGTCGTAAAGACGATTAGTCGTCGCAGTCTTCTGTCTAAACAGATTGTGCCAAAGTGAAAGGGACGTAATTGTCAGTGCAGTATCTTTTCCATCAGTGTTGTTCACAAACGCCAGAAAAATACCAACTAAACCCAGCAGAGATGTAGAGTTTTCCCACTACTCTATATACACAGGCAGTCTGGCCATATAGATGGTGGGTACATGTTTGGTGCTGTGGGTTTAAGCACCATGTTGAGCAGAAAATCCAGCCTCCTCTTCAGTCCTGCCATCAGCAACACTTTTATTCTCCCTTTGGTTCATCTCGACCTCTCCACCCCCATCTCTATATTCCCTCATCCCTTCATCTTCCATGTCTGCCCGCAGTAAATGCTACTCCACGAGAGAGTCCGTGTGCCGATGGCCCTAATGTCAAGATCAGCGGGTACTCGTGTATTGTGTTTGTTGTACGCACAGCAGTCGGTATACTCGATGGATGCCACTTTATGAAGCAGCAGACACAAACAGCTACGGAAATGAGCTTCTTTCCAGCTCCTGCTATGAACCATAATTAAATCAAAGTATTTTAGTTTTTTAATCACTCCCATCATGCAGTTGTGAATGTTTTACTGAGAGAAAAGTTTAGTTGTAGCATTTACATTATGTTTTTATTTTATTTATTTGTGGGGGTGGGGGGATTCCTTTTAAGGCACAAGGGCAAATCTCACCACCTGCAGTTCAGAGCTTGTGTTTGTGAGAGGCAGCCAATCAAAGGAAAGTTAGCTTATGCTACAGTCACACAGGGAAAACAGTGGCTGGAGTCTGTGACACAGCCCAATTGGTGCAACCATGTGCGATGAACTTGTGACCTTTGAAGATGAGGACGCTTGCAACCACTTTCAGTCAGTTGCCATCTTCATAGCAACTTTAGTGCATCAAGACGGTGATAAAACAGCAATAAGACATAGTTTGTGGTTGAAAATTTTCCTTAGGGATTAATAAAGTATTCTTATTCTGATTCTGATGAATGGAGTCAAGTTGGCAATTACATTCAATCCGTTTGAGATAATACAGCGATTAACTGTGATAAAGCAGCAAAAACTGCAACTCTGTTGTTGTCTGCATACACAGAAATTCAATTAAATATTTACTTCAAAATCCCGCTAGAACTAAAATTCAAATTCAGATTTAAATGCTACATGAAATAGGCAGGGGTCGACCTTGCTTTTATATAGGCGTGTAACCAGAATACAACCAGTTGGCAACTATTTAAGTTGAGTCTCTTATTGCAAAGAGACAGACAAATTGTGCTCATCAGTGCAGACTGACTCAGGTTGATTGCAATGTCTTGGCAGTCTGTCTGCATTTGTAAATTAGATGGCAATTATTTGCAAACCTTAAGCAATCTGTCTGAGAGTGATTTCAGTCAGTATGAGTCAGACCGCAAATTGTGAGGTGGTAAGTTGCCTCTCAACAGGTGAACAGATGTAATCGCCTTGTGTTTGAAGGTGGTCCTTCAAACACTCTCAACCTCTGGTCATCGCTCCTGCTTTCAGTCGGTGTCTGACAACAAATAAAATTCAATGCAATTGCTGGCCAACCACCCATTTTTCCTACTTACAGAGAGAAGGTCACCTTATTCGTCCCCTAGTGTGACTGAACAATTAAAGGAGAAGAATTCAAACAGCTTGTTTCAGACAGTGAATAAACTGAGGCCCGGCAATAAGGTCCAGCATAAAATAAATAATCTGCAAATTAAGCAAAACAAGTAAAAAATATGAACAATCAGTCTGGTTTAAGTAAACTGGATTTAAACTCGGTCGTTGAGCAAATTTAAAAAGCAACCTTTTCTTCTATATCAACAAAATAAAGAAGCTAAAGAATATTTTACAAATGATGTTTTTACTCTTTGTAACTGTTAAGTGGTTTCTGCTTCTTCAGGAAATTTCCAGAAGTGTTTGATGTATGCTGCCATCCCGTGCTTTAAAAAACTTCTCATCATCATCAGACTTATTTGTAATATCCAAAAATTAAAATAACAAAAATTGGTTCATTCAGCGGCTTTACATGTCATGCTGCTAATAGACTAATAATTTCTATCAATAGACTATGTATATTGCAATAAGAACGTTACCTTCTTCCTTTCTTTACTTGTTTCCTTCCTGCTTCTGCTCTGTCTAAAGACGGCGAGCCTTAAAAAAGGTAAACATGACTAAGCTGACTAAAGAGACGAACAGGCACAAATCAAAATCTACTAAAGAGGTAATTGGTATTGATTATTTTGTGCTACTCATCTCCAAATAAGCAATGCTTTGTTTAGAAAATAATGGGAAAAAGATCATTTACATTTTTACTGTCATTCATTTTGACTGATTTCACCGTGCTTGCTTTTCACCCTCACTCCGTGTCCCCTAAATAAGCTCTACAAGATTCAAAACTGCGTCAAGGGTGAGTTGCAAAAATGTTGAATTTGAGTATACTGAAGCAACATAAATCGTCACTGTTGGATGTGGCTGTTAATGGACTAACCAGAAGGTACGTGTGTATCAAAGAGGCGGCAAATGACACTTAAAGTGCTCGAAACTACAAAGAGACGGTACAAAACAAAGGGAGATGGCCATACGTATGCTGTACAATGTCGCCTTTCCAGGTGTGTGTTCACCTGTGTTTGTGCGCGCTTGTCTCTTTCGGCCTATACAGTATATCACTGTCTGAGCTCATGAGCATGTGTTTGTATGTGTGTGTGTGTGTGTGTGTGTGTGTGTGTTTTCTCCCTTAATGGTACATCCGCTCTAAATTGGCCCCTGAATGCAGTGTGCTCTGCCTGTGGTTTTGTGAGCTACAAGTGTAGAGAAACAAAGAGAGCCAGGGAGCTTCAAAGCGGGTGGGTGACATTTCGGGCTTTCCATCTTCAAAGCACTATTTGCTTTTGTAGTTCCTCTTTGAGTATAATTTTTTTTTCTAAAGGATTACAGCTGTCTGAAAACATAGAGTAGTATTTGAGGGCCATTTCATAACATTTTCAATAGAGGGTGCACAATGAGCTGTCTGTTTTTGTATTATTATTTTTTTAAATGTGTCTGTGCCACTATTATTTGCTATTATGCATAATTTAAAGCAACTTTTTATGCAGCATATACTATATCACTGTGTCAGTCCTTATTGGCAGCTATTGGCAGTGAATTGATCATTGACCCATTGAGCTCCCTTGGTGAGTGTCTCCAGATGGGGGAGACATGAAATCCACCCTGTCCCCTCATTTTCATTCACCTCTCTTTCTCTTCTCTCTTTCTTCCACCCACCTCATCCAAGTGCCTCTCTATAATTCATGTCCAGGTGCAGCACCAGCTTTCTTTGGCAGGGGGCTTGAAAGGGAAAAAAAAGACAGATGTTCAATTTTCACTTCCTTTGTGCATCTCTTTATATGTGTTTGTGTGTCCACGGGCCACTTTTGCCCCCTTTTACCTATAATGCAGATTGCGAGGTCCCTGCAGTTCAGCAGCAGCAGTAATTAAAGCTAGTCACAGGCATGACTAACCATCGGGTGCAGCTTCGTGTTGATGTGCGTGTTTCGGTTTGCATATGGTCAGAGTGAAGTGTTTGTAGTTGCTGTTGAGTGCAGCATTTTAAATAGGAAACAATACAGAAAGCTTTACCCAGGAAAAAAAAAAGAAATCTGCAAATAATGAACCATAATGAAGCATTCTAGTGTTTTCTGGGGATGTTGGTTGCAAAGAGCCAGATATTTCAGTCCTGCAGTCATCATGAGACGCGTGAGAAGCATGAATGCCAAGACCTGCCCACGGCACAGCTGTATTTACATGCAGCTTCTGTACAGCTTGTCATACAAAACACATGAGCCCCCCACTGACAGCAGAGTTGTGGGAGCGACTGAACTCTGCAGGTGGATATCTATATTGCAAAATGACAAGTACTGTGTAGTGAAAATTTTGCGGCTGGAAAGATTCTGGACTTGGGCTAAGATAATGACATAATGCACGGTGATGATAGAAAATCATTTACTTTGGTTCCAATTCTAAAAGCTGAGCGCAATTGATGCTACTTGATGCTAACGCGCCTGATTATTGTGCATACAAGACCTTAGTGCAAGATTAGTGCTCTGGACGGGTTGTCAGTCTATCCCAGAGCTAACACAGAACAAGACAAAACAACCATTCACAACTGCGGCCAATTTAATATCACCAGACCCCAATATGTGGCAGCTGGTTTTAGTGTCATGGATGTATGTGAGAATTATTTACATAATGTTGAACTGCATCAGACTTTATTAACTAATAATTAGTTGCTCATATGCCGTTAAATCCAAAACTAGTAAGGTAAAAAAAAAAAAAGTATTCAGTAATGCCAGCACTTCAGAGTGTATCGCACATTCTTCTAATTACATTCAGTGATTATATTTTACGCATGATATGTCATAGGTAAGCTGTAGTTAAGACGAGGCAGCTGAAGCACTTCAGGCTGGGCTTTAATGAAGGACGCACTGGCCTCGAAGTCTGTAGGGTGAAATCAAAGGCAAAGAAGGAATTATTTTATCAATATCAGGTGGAAAATTATTGTGTTAGAGATTCTCAATGTGCCCCCCTGCTAGTCTGAACTGGATAAGAGGTTAAGAAGATTTTTTGTGGAGGGTTTTCTGCATTATTCTAACAGCACTTACACTGGATTTCTATGAATAAATAAGGAGGTGTTGCAGAGGAGATGTTAACATGTCAAGGCTAACTGACAGGGAAACCATTAGCAGAGGTTGTAGTGTTAACAACCTATGTTTTCATACTATCATAAGCTTTACTAGAATCTCTGCCAACAGGAAACTTACCACAGGCTTTCAAGGTGGCTGTGATTTAATCACAGCTTTAAAAGTTTTCACTTGAGTTATCTTAGTTTAGACACACAAATATCCAGCCTTCCTCTTATTGCAAAAATTCTTGAAAGGTTAGTTGTCAAACGCCTAACTGTCTATTTGCAGAGGAATGGTCTACTTGAGGAGTTTCAGTCAGTATACAGAGTTCATCATACCACAGAAACAGCACCAGTGAAGGTGACAAATGATCTTCTTATTGCCTGGCTGTGGACTCATCTCTGTGTTTGTCCTGTTAGACCTCAGTCCAGCAGTCATTACAGTTGATCACAATATTTTATTACAGAGATTAAAATACACTGTTGGTATAAAAGGTGTTGCACTCCAAATTCATCCATGCAAATGTCTTTCTCTTCTTCACACATGAAAGTTAGTCGTGGCGTTCCACAGGGTTCTGTGCTGGGACCAACATTAGTTACATTATACATACTTCCCTTGGGCAATATTACTATAAAATCACTGGCAAAATTTTGATTTTTATGCAGATGATACCCAGCTTTAATCAGGCAAAAACTGAAGCTATTATATTTGGTCCTAAAAATCTTAGAAACATGGTGGTGCAGACATGTGTACATCAACAATGGATAATATGGAGCGCAGGAGAGAGTACGACCATGCAGTGTTTAAAGCTGGGAAATACTGACATTACTTTGAGTATGAATCCATAAAAAGTGACAAAAACATCATCCACTGTACCAAAAAATTAAACTTCAAATCTGAGCAAGCACCTAGCAACTGCCACAGGATTGTGAAATTCACAGAGAACCCCCAGATCCCCCCACTGACATGACCTCTACGGCACTGGGCAAACCTCCTGCTAAACAGGTGAAAATAGATTTAAGAGCAACAGAACTTGTTTCTTCTTACTGTGTTTTACTTGCATCTATTTGAAAGAGTAAGTGTATTATTTTATTTTATATGCTGGAATATGCAGAAAATAGGTTTAAATGTTAAACAAATTTCTTCCAGTCAAAGACTATTGCTTATAATTTAGTTTTTGCTTGATGCAATGTGCATAAAGTTAAAAGATTAAAACTATTTACCGTGGCTCAGGGGGTTGGGAATCGCATCTGTAACCGGAAGGTCGCCGGTTCGATCCCTGGGCTCTCTGTCCTGGTCGTTGTGTCCCTGGGCAAGACACTTTACCCTACTTGCCTACTGGTGTTGGCCAGAGGGGCCGATGGCGCGATATGGCAGCCTCGCTTCTGTCAGTCTGCCCCAGGGCAGCTGTGGCTACAACTGTAGCTGCCTCCACCAGTGTATGAATGTGAGAGTGAATGAATAGTGGTATTGTAAAGCGCTTTGGGTGCCTTGAAAAGCGCTATATAAAATCCAATCCATTATTATTATTATTTTTAAAATGAGACTTTTCCATTTGATTCAACTTTATATGATGGGTTATGCAGAAAAAATAGAATTGGGCTGAGAGGTCTATTTCTTTATCACGTATTCTGGTTGTGTATCATGTTTTTAAAAAGTAACTAAGTAATAAAGTAACTAACTACTTCTTTAAGTAAGTAATCAATAAATTAATGAGATTACTTCCTTGGAGACGTAATCAGTAATTAGTTACTAATCACTATTTTCAAGTAACTTGACCAACACTGCGTCTGACTCTTGTAATTCATTAATATCAGGTTGTTCTGAAAGTTCCCTTCATTTAACCCAAAATGATGCAGCGAGACTACTCTCAGGGACAAGGAAGAGAGACCATATTTCTCCTATGTTAGTCTCTTTATTGGCTCCTCGTTAAATCCAGACTTAAATTTGAAATTCTTTTCCTCACTTAAAAAGTCTTGAATAATCAGGAACCGTCACATCTGAAAGGTCTCATAGTACCATATTTTCCCGAAAGGACTTTGCTCTCAAACTGCGGGCTTGTGGTTCTAACAGTAGCATGGGAGGCAGAGGCTTCAGCAGCTTCAGACCTTTCTCCTGTGACCCCAGACCCAGACCCCAGTTTGGATTCAGAAGATAGATACCGTCTCCTCTCACATTACAATTTAAATGAAAAATGGAACGACCCACTGTGAATAAAATAGATGTTGTTGGTGTTAATATATCAAATACATAAAATTATTAATATTTCTTTTACATTATGAGTATTAAAAATTAGCTTCTTTACTGTATCTTCTGTGTACATCTCTTCTAGCTGTCTGGCTGTGTAGCCATGGCTGTTTCTGTGTGTGTCTGGGTTGGGAATGTATTTCAAAATAGGTTGTCGCTAATCCCCTGTGAAAATAAGCATTCCTCTAGCGTGCACCCATTTGAAAAAGACAGAATATATACGCAATATAGAAGAAAGCAAAAAAGAAGGAATAGACAATGAATTATGGATAAGTTTTAAGAGGGATATTGCTCCCTGGCCTCCTCACTGTTTTTCATTTTTTCCTCCCCCCAGCCATCTTTCTCTTTTCCTCTGTGTCCTCTGCCTCCTCTTAAATCGATACGGGCTCACTGTCATGGGTCAGTGGCCTGTACGCATCAGGCTGGACTGCTACAGAGGAGCACAGTGTCTCCCAGAGCTCTCTTTGGAGGTGATAACTCGTTCCTATCTCAAACCTCTCTTTAAGGCACACCCGCTTTCAATTGAACTCCAATATCCTCCTCAGATTGACTTGGGATGACACAAAGGAAAGGAATATATAGATGTGTGATCAGCATTTCTTCTAGAAGAAATTGAGCATGCCTAAATACCTGCAGCTATACGGTATCTTTGCAATTTGTAATAACATCTTACCAAAAAAGATAATGTAAAATGTTTAATGTTCCAGCTTCTATAAAAGGTTTATTTCAATTGAAATCCTTTCTTTGAAGTTTAATATCATAAAGATGTAGTGTTTTAGTAGCCAGTTACTGACTTTTTGTCAGTTAAAACAGCTTGCTAGCAAATTTCGCAAAACTCTGCTAGTTAAGCTAATGCTAGCCTCATGTGTGACTTGTTTGAAAATGAGTATTAAAAATGTTGTGCCGCTTAGCTTACATACATGACAGATGTTACTTTTTTGTATCTTCTAGGCAGTTTGTTTTTGCTTAATGCTAGTTTGACATCACAACAATAATTATGATTGCTAAAGGTAAAACCTCTGATATGACAAGTTTCACCAGTTTTACAGCAGAGATGTTAGTTGTTGATTGACCATTGAAAAATCTGTGTTTAATACATCATTCACTGAAACAGCGACCTCTACGCCAGTCTGCATGGATTCCCATGTTAACGTGTCCTGTTTCACACCAGAAATAAAGAGGGTTACCGGTTCAAAAATCTAGTATTGCTCCTCAGTTTTACCCTCATATTAGCAGATTTTTAAATAGGGATGACTCAGTCATTCGTTAATCCAGAATTAATTCTGCAAAGTTTGGCATATTTAGAGGAATTCTCTGCTTTGTATGTTTTGTTTTAAAACACCTTTTTTGCTAATCAGTCTTAGTAACCATTTAATATTACTACTATAATTCAGAGGTGTGGACTCGAGTCACATGACTTGGACTCGAGTCAGACTCGAGTCATTAATTTTATGACTTTAGACCTGACCTTAAAAAATGTTGTAAGACTTGTGACTTGACTTGGACTTTTACACCAATGACTTGGTACTTGAATTGGACTTGAACCGGTTTACTTGAAAAGACTTGATATTTTACCCCAAATATAAAATTTAACATGCATATTATATAGAGATTGAAAATGTGACGTCATTCACGGGTAGAACCGCAAAGGATTCTGGGAACTCGTGGCAAGCGGTACTAACGCACGCAGGCTTTCAATTAAAATCAGTTATACAGCGATAAAAAGAAACACAAAAATGTCAAGAAGCCGTTGTATTATTAACTGCAATAGCCGGTCGCATGACAGCCACGGGAAGCCGACGGGTAAAGAGATCGGTTGTTATCGGATTACGTCGTTGAAGAGAAATTGTTCGAGCCATGTTTCCGAAGTAACAAAGACGCGACGGATGGCCTGGATTGCAGCCATTCAAAGATCAAATATAACGTCCCAGAACTCTCCAGCTCACAGGTTAGTCTGCTCCAAGCATTTACACGAAGGTCAGTGTTTTTTAGTAGTTAATACGTCATTTTCATAACATAATTAGTGATATAGGTTACAAGCAAGTCTGGCGCTGAACAGAAATTGTGGCGCTATGCTCCTTTATTTATTGTGCATAAATAGTGAATTGTCCTGACACAATATTGCGTTTCGCTTCTGTTATTATGGTACATTGACAAAAACATATACTTTTATTCACAGGATAAAACAGGTTTTTTGTATCACTAATTGCCCAGTACGATTACAGCATACAATATTGTTGTCACTGCTACATTTCTGTGATGCTACCAGAAATTATTTCCACTGCTAATTAATTACCGTTGAGCTCAAAGGTCCTATTAATAAACGGTTAAGGAATGTGTATTTATGACGACGATTTGTGAGACTGGTAAACTTATGATACGTACGATGGTCTTTACTTTCTACACGGTGCATTTCAAGGTCCTGCACCCATCCGGCGGTAAACTGTACCTGGGCTTGTTGCAGTGACCGGAAGTTACTAAACTTCATGAGTGTGTGCACTCACTCCAAGAACCGTATGATTATAAATATGCATATAAATATGCTAAGATGAGATAGCTGACTTCATCTAACTAGCAAATGTTGTCCAGGCTACGTTGGTGATACAGTTTTTTTTAATGTGTATGATATTTTTGTCATGCGATTTTAAAGCTGGTCCTACAACCGCATCCAAGAATAACATGCAGCTTATCTCAGAACTGTCGGTGAAAATTATTCTTGGAGCTAGGTTTAATTGAGCTGCATTTTAAAGAGGTGCAATTTCACAATTTGTGTATATTTTCTAAGTTCACTATTTTGTCATGTGTTGAGAAAAACACAGATTTTAAAATTACATGGTCTAATATTTACATTTAGCATAACTGCAACATTATTTTTTCGTTTTTTTTTTTTTTTTAAAGACTCGAAAGGACTTGAAATTCAAAGTTTCAGACTTGTGACTTGACTCGGACTTTTACACCAGTGACTTGAGACTCGACTCTGACTTGCCTGACATTACTTGAGACTTGACTTGAGACTTGAGGATAAAGACTTGAGACTTACTTGAGACTTGCAAAACAATGACTTGGTCCCACCTCTGCTATAATTACACCTTCTGATCAAGCAATCTAACAGTATATAATAACTTCAAAGTCCAACTATGGTCAGGCTAAACTAACAAACTCAAGCCTAATGTAATGTTTTTTGTTTTTTTTTTTTAGTTTAATAATGGTAAATTCAGAAAGGCCAGAAGTCATGACATCACCGAATGATCTGTTTCTTCTTTGAGATGCTCTGCTAGGTCTACTGCAGCCACCATCAGTTGCTGCTTGTTTGTGGGTATCTCAGCGTTTAGACTACGTTCACACTGCAGGTCTTAATGCTCAATTCCGATTTTTTGATCAAATCTGATTTTTTTTGTCTGCTTGTTCACACTACAAATAAAATGCAACAGCAAACGCGCTCTAGTGTGAACCCTCAAAGCGACCTGCATGCGCAAAAGAAGACGTCACACGCAACGTGCTCTGTTTAGACCCAGACCAAACAGTACTGTTTGACTGATGGCCCTTAATATAAAGACTTGTTTCGGACTTTACGTTTCCCAATTTTGCTTTAAGTTATAAAGTTATTTTGTTATTTACATATGGCCTAATAATTATCCTTATTGCTGTTTTAGAGAGGAGCGGTGCTTCAAAGGATAGTTGCAGATTTCTGTCAGAATCTACAGATTACACAGTACAAATAAAATGTTCACATTTCTCCAACGTTGTCTTCCCAACAGTTTCACTAACATCTTCACTGGATGGCCAGGAAGCGTTCATGATGTCTTCTCGGGCGCTGATGATTGGCGTCTGTCTTGTGTCAGTGACGTAAAAGATGGATTTAATGCGACATGACCGTTCAAACAGCAGTCGCTTTCTAAAACATCAGATATGTATCGGATTCAGTACCACATAAGAAAGTGAGGTCGGATTTGAAAATATCGGATTTGTGCCGTTCACACTGTCATACCATGATCGGATATGGGTCGCATAGGGTCAAAAAAAGTCAGATTTGATGTGCTTTCACCTGCAATGTGAGCCTTAGTTTTGTAATCATTAAATGAAAAGCTGCTCTAAGACCATCACATTGCTTTGCCTTCAGAAACATTATCTGCACTGTGAAGCACTGTCTGATCAGTTTTGCAGCGTTTGGCTGAATCTGAGCAGAGAATATATAGCCCTGTAACACACAAGCCCATGCCATAACATCGCCCCCGCCATGTTTGATAGATAATGGGGTGTGCTTCAGATCACGAGCTCTTTCTCTCCTTCTCCATACCTTTCTCATCCCATCGTTCTGGTCCAAGTTAATCTTGCTTTCATCTGTCCAAAGAGTTTTTCTCCAGAAGCGTGCAGAGTCTTTTAGACACTTTCTTTCAAATTCTAATCTGGCCTTCTTGTTCTCGAGTGTAAACAGTTTGCATTTTGCTGTAAACCCCCTGTATCTGTTTTTATGAAGGCACCGCTTGATTGTAGACCTTGACAATGATACGCTTATCTCCTTCAGAGTATCCTTGACTTGATTAGAATGCAAATTTAACATTTTGAATCAACTTCAGATGTTATGTCTTCATTTTGAGCTTCTGAAAATAAGGGACTATGTAGAAAACAGGCTATAAAACAGGCAAAACTACCAAAGTATGACAAATTATGACTCGGACTGTATTAGCTCTAAATTAGCTGGAAATGCTAATATCTGCAGCTTACATTAAAGCTTAAAAACAAACAAAAAAACAGATTAAAAACATTCCTTTAGTTTTTGCTCTTCTGGTTTTTGGTTTAAGAAATAGGATAATAAAGAAGCCATGATCTTCTAGTCTTAGTCTTACTGTATACAACATTCTCAAAACACATTCAGAGCTCAACAGGACAGTGTAACATCACAACTAAAGCAGCTCTGCTTCACAAACAAACAAAATAAAAGAGGGCTTATCTCTCTTGAGAAAATGAGCAATTCTGTTCATATTTCAAATCAGACTACACAGCGGTGTGTGTTTGTGTGTGTGTGTGTGTCTAGCCACAGGCTTCCTCACACTCCAAGTCCAATTACCTGTGTTAAGGCCACATCTGAGATGGGGGATTACAGCATATTATTCTAGCACAAACAGTCTTTCTACCCACCAACCTGCAGGCAGACAGACACCAGCAGCTGCGGAAGGTGTGAGAGGTGTTGCATTAGCACCTGGATGTGCGAACAGCAGACTACTGACCTTTTACCGGTGACTGATACACTACCTGGATAACTCTTCTCCTCCTGCACGCTGTCCTCAACTTTTCTCACTGTCTTTCCGCCCCTGTCTTTCACTTTGTTTGCCCTTTTTCATGTATCTTTCTTTCTCTGGTGTTTTATATTCTTTTCTAAATCTTTTTTTTCCATCTCCCATTTTCTCTTCTGTGGAAACACAGCCTGTCTGAGTTTGTCTCTCTGTGTTGTTTCTTTTTTTGACAGTTGATACTTTCACCAGAAGATGTTACTCAAGATGTCACCTCTTTCTCTTGACTTGTTGTCACCGCTTGAAATTTTGCATGATAAAAGTGATGCAAAAGACTCTATTTAACTTCCTCCAGGCGCCCCTCTGCTCCCCAGAAAAAGCCCTGAAAATATATCCCCCGCACTGAAACACCTTTACCAAGACTGATCTGTCACCGCAATTCTCAAAACACAATTTCATACCCTTCCGTCTTATGATTTTGATATTGCATTTTTGTCATGTGCCAGCCCCCATCCCTGTACAAATTGCTCCGCCTGAACATCCGTGAGACATACAACTTCCTTCAAGTCACCTGCCAGGGGCTCTAATTAGACTGATAAGCACTGCAACTGGAATCAGCTCTTCCTGGTAATCAGCCCCACGGAGCCCAGACAGACGGCTAAATGAGGAGGAGATGAGCCATGCAGCCCAACAGGTGTCCTTAAAAAGGCAGCGAGGTGTGCTTACACAGCCTTGTCTTTCCCTCTCCAACTACTTGAAAGTTCAGTCACAGGAGAGCTTGAAACATATAGAGAGATTTGTGCAGTTATTTATGAAATTAATCCTGAAAAAAAAAACAAAAAACAACTGCATGCCGGCGCTGCTGTGGTGTATAGATTTAATCATCATGCTGTGCTGCCTCACTTTTAAAAGCAATTGTTTGAGAAACTCTGCAGTAAGATGATTGATTCAGAGTGGGGAGAATTATGCGAGAGCAAACACACTAGTCAAACTGTGTATTTTGATTTTCCAATTGTGCCCCATCCTGAATGCATTTTGCGTTTTTCTTTTCCTCTTTGCAGCCACAGCTGCTCTGCTTTAGACATATAATAATGATTATCACATTTTATCCCGAAGCAAAATAATAATAAAAAATTTTTTTAAAAAAGAGAGAGCGAGGGCTCGGTGACACGTCAGGCAGGCTGAATGCAAAATGATATCACAACTAATAAAATCTCAAAAGGGAAATGTCATATTTCTCATTTTGACACCTGGCATGAGGCCGTTGTGTTACACTTTCATTTTGCACCCCCCACTCCCAGCTGTACGCGGGAAGGCAGCGCGGCGAGATTAACGGGGCGATCTGACGAGCAGCCAGGGTGCATCACGTGGACGAAGAGAGGCGGGCGGACGGACGTACGCTGAGGAGAGATGTCCGCTAACATCTGTACCGGTGGTTGGAGGGATTTGCTTAAAGGCCGCTGGCAGCAAATGTTTTCGCTTTGACATTAACCTCCCCGAGCTGAAAGCATCTCGACTCTCTCAAATAATAAAAGAAGCCTCGCAAATCTAATCTAGGTGCTCAGACAGTGCATTAGATGGAAATGGCTGGAGCTAGAGTAAACAGAAGCTCTGTATTCTTATATTGTTCATTTGATGAATCTGGACTTACTGTAAGACCAACATTAGCAGCTCAACATATATTTCATCCTGATTTAGCATCCTTTTTGGAAGATGGTGGCAACTTTTAACAGTCTCATACTGGCACATGTATTCAGTGAGAGTGCGGGCCTTACAAGAAAACCTTCAGGCAGAAAAAATCATTTTAAACTATTGCTCTTTTGTTCCTTCGCCGCTGTTTTTTTGGTTTTGTCTTTTTCTTACTTTCACATAAATTGTGAGATTTCCCTGCTTCTCTTTGCTTTGTTTGGACTCGTTTTGAGTTTTTATTTTGTTTTTAATTTAAGAAACGATAGAGCTCATCTTTTTTTAAAAGTTCACCCTGAGAACTGAGATGGACATTTACCTCTTATTTTTGGCATCTTATAAATTAAATGATTAAGTGATTATCTAACAATGTAACCATCAGAGTAATTAATGATAGAGATACTCATTAGCTGCAACCATAATCAGCTATCAATCAACACATCAGTGATGGGATTTCAGCATATACGTATACACAGGATTGACAAGCATGATAATACACGTGTAATGAGCTCTTCGTGCCCGCTTCATCTTCTGAAGTTCAACCCGAGCATCATGAAGACGAAAGGTGATTTAAGTGACTTTGAATGTAGGATGGTTTCTAGAAAATGGTCTGAAAAAGAGAAACTATCCAGTGAGCAGCCGTTCTCTGGGTAAAAATGCCTTGTTGATGCCAGAGGTCTGAGGAAAATAGCCAGACTGTTACAAGCTGATTGGAAGGCCGCAGTAACTCAAATAGCCACTGTTAACAACCAAGGTATGCAGAAGAGCATCACAAAAAAAACATGTTGAACGTTGAAGCAGATGAGCTCCAGCAGCAGAAGCCCATACCTTGTGCCCCTCCTGTCAGCTAAGAACAGGAAACTGAAGCTACAAATTTGACATAAACAACATGAAAACATGGATCCATCCTGCAATGTATCAACAGTTAAGGTGGTGCTGGGGGTGTAATGAATTTAGGATATTGACACACTTCAGTAGTAGTGCCAAATATTAATTAGTACTAATTAAGGATCATAAATGCCACAGCCTACCTGATTATTGCTTCTGACCATGTCCATCCTTTGATGACCACAGTGTAGCTTCACTAACAGGATAATGTCACTAACCTCAGATCATCTCAAACTGGTTTCTTGAACATGACAACACGTTCAGTGTACTCAAACAGCATCTTTGGGACGTGGTGGAACGAGAGACACACGTCATGAATGTGTTGCTGACAAATCTATAGCAGCTGTTGCCGATCCTGTCGTGTCAATATGGACCATGTCTGAGCGTGGCGTACCTAATAAAGTGTCTAGTGTGTTTGTGTCTGAACTGAGTCTAAAATTTTCAGCCCGTAGCCTGATATCAGACATAATTGTGAAGTCATTACACTCGTTCCATCTTCAGCCTAACAGTAGCTCTGCTCTGTACTCTGACCAACCTCCACGTGGGAGGGTGTTCAGTTTTCCCTAACCAGTCATTAGAGACCAATGTGTCATTTTAAGGTGACCCTATAGTGCAAAGCCGTGCTAACTTCTTAGTGGCATTTTAAGAGTGGAGTGGAGTGAAAAAGCACAACAGTTCAGCATGTGCCTTTATTTTTCTCTCTGTAGCCTTACCAGAAAACAAGAAAGCGCTGGTTGTTAAAAATCTGCACAGATAGGAAGTAACTAAGCGATGATAACAGCATGAAACAGTCTGAAATCTCACTTTAATGCTCACCTCAAAATAGGGGTGTGGTAGACCTCGATTACACTAGAATAAAAATAAGATCGCAACCTCCATGCAACCAGGAAAAGCTGGTAGTTAATGAGTGATTGCACTGAATTTTTAAATGATTTTATTTAATTTCATTTTATTGCTATCTGGTTAGTTGCAAGTAGTTGTCAACTGGTGGCCCAGATGATGAGAGTGCTGCACGCTCAATCTATGAGCGACCACTTTTCGTTACAAGGCGATTTCACAGTTTGCCTGATGGGACACAACCTCTATTGGTCTGACTTAGACTGCAGGCAGTCACTCTCAGACAGGCTGACGGAGGTCTGCAATTAACTGCGATCTAATTTAATCTATAAATGCAGACAGACTGCCAATATGTTGCAATCAGTCATAGCTGTGATGATTACAACTAGTCTAGCTATCTCTGTTGTTTATAAATTTATAGTTTATAAGTGTGTGGCTGAGAGACGGTTGAGCCTGATGTGTGGATTCTTCACAGTCCACCGGTGGCTGTCTGCTCTATCTCTGGTACAGCGTTACACTTCAGGTGTAAATAGCAACATATTTGACATTTATCACAATTAACTGCATTATTATCACAAACAGATTGCATGTTATTGCAAACCTCACTCTATCCAATCAAAAACTGATAGCAGAGTTTATTTAACTGTCTTAATGGATCAAAGTTGGTTTGAAGATGGCACCTAGTTCTCGTCTTAGAAGCATGAATTTCAAAGGGATCAGAGATCACGAGTTGATTGAACACTGTTGTAATCATTTTGATCATCCAGCAAATTTCCTAGTGTGACTTTAGCCTTAAAAAGAAGTAAATTAATTAAAGAGAGTAATTTTGGACACAGCTTAGAAATCCAAAGTTGCTCATTTTAAGTGGTCCTGTAGCTTCTCTTTTGTTTTTCTATGTTCTCATGGAGTTGCCGGGGCAGCATTGGACTCTGAGAGTTAATGGCCCTGATTTAAAGAGCACTGAAGTCCATATAAGGAGGGCAGGCCGGGTGGCGATAAATCTTTTTTCTCAGCCTGGAGATTCTGGTGTTTTGTGGTTGGGATATTTGTGTTTTTCACTCACTGATTAGTTTCCTCTTCGCATGCTTTTTGCCTTTTCTTTGACACGAGCTGATCGGTTAGCTTTAGGAAAAGAGCTGGGTTTAGCTCAAAATATAGCTCTTTATCCATTAACCCTGTATGCTTCAGTGTCACTCCAAAGGAGCTAGAACCACCGCGAGTAACAATAGTGAGTACGTGTTTATTTATCTTAAAGCATAAAAAGGAAGCTGCTTGGAGCTCATGGTTTCAGTTACAGTTAATCAAGTTACAATAGCCACTTGGTTATGTGCAGGAAACAGTTGTGTATCTATAGATTAGCACAAACGAATCTATAACACACCTTGCCCCCTCACCTAGTGGACTTTGCTCCTCTATAATAACGTTGTTTCTTGTTGCCAGTGGATAATTGAGCTACTGTCCTTTTTATGAGGACAGTTTAACATTAAATAGAGTGCACATCACTGTAATATTTCCTTCATTTGTAAATAACCCAGGTTTCTTGCGCCTGAGCAGCTGGGCATCATCTTCTAGTGGCTCAAGCGTAATAATGCGGTTTAATGTGTCATGGTCGTGGTGTTAATTGTCCTTTATTGCTCACGCATCTGCTTCCTTGGGCCACATGCGTTCGCCTGGGCGATCGTACCACATGTGTTGATGTTCACTGTCATCTATAGATTGTTTGATGATAGATCTTGTTTTAAGATTGAATCCACTTGATTACTATCAACCCATCCGCCCACCCCTGCTCACTCCACCCCCTCCATCATCCTCTCCTTCATATTGCTGACTTGAGTGATGGCGTTTGTGATTCCTAATGACAGTCGGAACAAATCTACAGTAATGAGGTCACATTAGGTTCCTTTTTTTCCCTTCCCTTTCGCTGAAATCACCCTTCACAGCTCTGTACAGTCAACCTGTTTCTCAAACTCAGACTGAGCTCTGCATTTGAGCTCCAGTGAACCGGCGTGAAACAAGCTTCCTCCAGAAGACCTCCCTGCAGCCAAAATGGACACCCTGCTCTCTTGAGCATGTCTGTTTACCCCCCTTCCAATATCCACGAATTATTTCTTGACTCACTAGAGCAGGGGTGCTCAATACGTCGATCGCGATCGACCAGTCGATCGCAAAGGTAGTATTGGTAGATCGCATGGCATTAAAAAAATAGATGCCAGCCTATCATCCATCCCGTCACTTGATTGATACAGGGAAGCCAGTCAGATGACAGCAGATTTTTTCTGACGCTTAGGTCGCTGCGCATGCGCAAACAGCGGCGCGAAGTGTAGTAAAACTGACAAGCTAGTCAGCGAGTTAACTCCAATTTTTAGCTCTCGGTTTTTTCTCTTAAACCTGGCCGTCAGCAGCTACTGTCCGGACTATGCATCCCTGGCTGATTCAATTCAGTGCAAGTCATCAGAGTAAACTCAGGTAATGACAAAAAATTTACATAGTTAATTGCGTTGTGAAATATTGGATATTGCGGTTATGCATGTATATACATTGTAGATATAAAGAATCCTCAATATATTTATAAATAAGTATATGTTTTGGATTTTTGTAGTGGGTAGATCATTTTGACTTGGTCATTTTATAAGTAGCTCACATGCGGAAAAAGTGTGAGCACCCCTGCACTAGAGCTTATATCCTGATCTGATATTAATTCCACCTCTCATTTTTAAACCTTATGATGGCTTGAGCGTATTTACTTATTTTGTTAGTTTTTCTCATGTATGTGTGTATTTGCAGACTTCTTACCCGTCTCACCTTTGATAACATATTTATCTTTAGCAGAACCCATAAGAGATATGTGCACATGCTTGCATGAGCACTCACATCCACACAATGTTGTGTGTTTCTCCTGGCTTGAGCAGGATGTCTGCACCAACACATCATTACAATTCGTTCGAGCCATTAGCCTGTGCAGAGCGAATTGTGGATGAAAAGCACAACCGCACATACAGCCATATGTGCGTGTGTGTGAATATGTACAGTATGTGTACTCGTGGGTGTGCAGTGTGCCCTCCTGTGCGTCAGTGTGCATACTCAATAAGTGTGTGTGCTCAGTGATGTGGTTAGTAATGTGGAGACCTGCAGGAGACAGTCCGTGGAGAGAGCCTGCAGGATAATTGCTGCCACAGTGACAGGTAGGGCTGCCTCTGTCAGAGTTCCCTCAGTGGGGAAGCTGGGGAAGGAGCGAGTTCGTCAGTCTGTGCGTGCGTGTGTGTCAGCTTCACCATTCTTTCCTCCAATAAGCATTTCCCCAGTAGGCTCCCTTCAGACAGTGGCAGCCTTCCAGATGTTTTCATCTTGTATCACATAAACATCCGAGGAAATACATCAAGCATCATTTAATCATTTGGATATTTTTAACCCCAGAAAAGAGCTCCTAGTAATCCTCCAGCTTTTAGCTGTATGTCACATATTGCATGAGTATATGCAGTGCTCTATATCGGGAGCAGTCTGGCGCTAGATGTGTAAACACTATTCAGTTGTTGAGGTTTCCCTAAAGATCGCAGTAAATGGTTTTTATGCAGAAGGGTTGCCAGCTTGTGCTTTTGGAAAAGGTCACCCAAAGATTCAGCAGCGTGGCTCTGAAGCAGGCTGGACTTCTGATGACCATGATTGCTTCAGATGCGCATTGTTTACCACATCGCTCACTGTGATCCACAAACCTATCGGCTGTTTTTGAGTGATTGTCAGATGTGATTTGCATCGCATATGTCACACATCTGCAGATTGTCATTTCTGAAAGGCGGCGTAAACGATCTAAACGTGTACCCAAGGAGAATGCGGAGTGACATCCGTGGGGTTTCTCCCACATCTGGAGGTGTCTGCCATCCAAGTCATTTGCCAGTACTGCTTCTGTTCGCTGGTCTCCTGCAGTCCGTGAAGAATTGATGTCAGCACCTATCAAAGGCAAAATGCCTATTCTACACAGAGTGTCAGAGCAGCCACAATCTATTAATCAACCAGCCGGCAAAGAAACAGTGTGTATTTGTGTTTAAGCGTGTCTGTGGGCGCTCATACATCTGCACTCATCTCGGTGTATTATTCAACCATCTTTGAAAAGGGTCTCTAATAAGAGTGGATGCAATTATAAAGGTGTCATGTGCTCAGTTTGTAAAAAGGAAAGGGCCTGTAGAGTATTTGATAGCAAAGGCCGCAGCAGGGTCCGTAGCAGACACAAAGTGCCTGCTGATTGCACGACTGAAAACAGGCAGCAAACTACATTAACCGTGTTAACCGGAAAACAGGGTTTGACTTCGGCTTTGGTTTTCCGTGATTTGCAATATTTTGCGGCAGAGTTCATGAGCTGAATTCAGCTAGATATCAAAGGTTCCCGGTGTGTTGGTTTAGGCTGAATAACAGCAGTTGGTTTGTTTAGGAGCACTGTTGGCTTATCCGCAGGAAGCGATTGATCGGGGTGAATAAACAGCGAGCGAGCCAGGACCCCTGCTAGTAACAGTATGGTCCTACCATGTGACAGGCATGGTGGTATATGATTGGCACTCCTTATTGGACATTAGAGTTTAATGATGTCATAGGTATCGCCATGTTGGGTTTGCTTGGAAGGAAGATTTTTCTTTTCAGCTCTGTGTAACTCCATATTTACGTCTGAGGGATTATCTGCTATGTTATTTAGTGTTAGTAGTCTATATGATCATTATTTGGATCATACTGTTAGAGTGAGTGGATAGAGTGAGTCTGTTTGAAAATTTAATAATACTTTTAATAAATAAATAAATGTCTTACATTAAATAAAAATTCTCCTTTCACATGTTTTCGATGATTCCGAATCTCTCTTATGTGTTTGGTTCATAAAATGATGAAATTAAAAAATCAACAGATATTCACATTTGAAAAGCATCCGACAAAGATTTTTGCTTTCCTGCTGATCGCCAGAATAATGGGATTAATCATTTCATGTTTTTCTGATTGTCTGACTAAACAAGCAGTTTGAAGACATCTTGGTTCTTGGAAAGTCTGATTTCAATGTTTTTAATAAACTGAACAATGAATCAAGTCTTTGATTAAAACTGGGGGAAAAAAGGTACACTGTAAACGTCCAAAAGTTGGCTGAATTGATAAACAGTCCTAAAAGTTGATGAACTTAAAAGTCAATTGTAATATTCTGATTACAAGCTGCTTCTTAACACATTGCAAACAGTTTTACAAGACTTAGTTGATTGTTTATTTTTTTGATTATACAAAAGAAGGAATTACAACATTTTACGGCAAAGATAAAAGTTAGCTGCTCGTGGCTTTAACCAAATAAAAAAAAGAATAAATATAAATCTGAAGATGAAAAATAGTTCGTTTTTTAATATTTACATGTTCATTGTTTTATTTCCAACTATAACAATGTGTATGGTATATATCGGTTCATATTCACTGTAAATCTACATTTAGATTCATGCTCCATTTGCTAAAAAGTATCCATCTGGGGATGAAAGAGAGCACAACCAGACAGCAAATCAAGGACATCAGTTCAACTCTGGCATTACTCAGTTGCTATATGTTTTGGTTATGTTTCTATTGGGGTCCTTTTAATTTGATTCAGCCAGACAAAGGCAGGACTCAAAGTGTCCTTCGTAGCTTCATGGCTACTCTGCTTCAAAGTAAGACTATACTTGCTCTTAGATATTTTCTCCTGGCAGTACAAATTTTGAAGGTACAGTGGTCCCTCGCTATAACGCAGTTCACCTTTCGCGGCCTCGCTGTTTCGCTGATTTTCTTTGGTGCAATTTTCCATTTTTTTTCTTTCTTTTTTTTTCAGCACATTGTGTTCTGCATCCTGATTGCCTGTAGACCACTGTCAATCAATCAATCTCGTGCCGTGTCTCCTGTACAGTACAGAATGCGTTCCGCTTGTCAAATTGACATAAATCTTGGATCGGTAGCAGCGTCACGCTGAAGTGCTGCACTGTATGTTTGTAAGTTTTCTCCCCAACAAACACAACAGTGTCAATGAAATGTTTTGCACCGTCTAAGGCAGGGGTGTCGAACTCCAGGCCTCGAGGGCCAGTGTCCTGCAGGTTTTAGATATCACCCTGGGTCAACACACCTGAATCAAGTGATCAGTTCATTACCAGGCCTCTGGAGAACTTCAAGACATTTTGAGGAGGTAATTTAGCCATTTAAATCAGCTGTGTTGGCTCAAGGACACATCTAAAACCTGCAGGACACCGGCCCTCGAGGCCTGGAGTTCGACACCTGTGGTCTAAGGCAACCGCGGGTTTCATTATACAATACTGGACTTATTTTTCTACGAAGGTTTGAACTTTGAGAGTTTAGAGAAGAGTGAGGAGTTTTACAGCCTTAAAACATCTAAAATAATTTAAAAAAAAAAAATACAGCTGGCTACTTCGCGGATTTCACCTATCGCGGGTTATTTTTGGAACGTAACTCCCTCAGTAAACGAGGGACCACTGTATGCTATCCATTCATTCATTTTCTTCCACTCATTCAATCTAACGTCACACTTGGGCCCAAGTGGGCCAGTGGGTTCGAGCTTTGAGCTTGTTGCTTTGAGGCAATGGAAAGTAAAATGTTTTAGACATTTATGTTCCACGATTTTCTAAATTCCACAAAAAAATCATATTATTGTAATGAAATTGCAAAGTTAAAGCTCCAAACAATGTACTAAAATCTTTATTCTTTGCATCTATTAGTAATGTTGATCAGCTAACTTATGTTTAATAGACTCTGTTTCTATGTGAAGTGATGGTTTCATTCAGATTCTTTAGGTCAGAAATGGCTCTTTTGTTAGTGAAGGCTGCTGACCCAAGTTTTAGGCAGATGCAGGTCAGTAATTATACTTAATTATATTAAAATACGTTAAAATTACAACAGTGTTAATAAACAAGTGCGGACTAGAGTGGATGCACACAACAAAATAAATGTACTCTGGACGTACTTTTAAGTGGAGCAAAGTTAGAAGTTGGTAATGTTAATTCAGCTTTTAGTAATGCAAAAGTCAACTACTTCGTTTACTTAATTACTCTGGGATTACTGTGTTACGTTACAGTTTTTTGACCGTGCGATCTTCAGCACACTTGCTTTGATTTTCTGTGTTTTAGTTTTGATGTAACGCTCGTGAGTTAATCTGTTAGCTCGTAATGTCACTCAGCGGTGGCATTAAAGTGTCTTGTTTTTATCGACGCACTCTTTTCTTCTCCTGCCTTGTTCCTCTCTTTCATTTGTAGCTTTCCTCAGAGGTGCAGGTGCTTTGATTTGGCGTCTTGATTTTTTATAAGCCGAGGAGAAGAATAACAATCGGCACTCACGAACGAGGAAAGGCAGAGCAGAGTTTCTCTGTGGGTTTCTCTAAAGAGAAATTGTGCCTGCGCTCAAATACTCGTATTTATTCAGTTATTTACAGGATGTTTGTGTCTCCTGCGCAATATTCCCTTTGATAAATTTCACAGAAGGTTAAAAAAAAAGAAGAAAAATAGAGAGCGCGAGAGACAGGATGAACAAATAAGCTTTCTAAACGCAACAGCAATATCCGTGAGCTGATTTACATTTTGATAAGCATCTGCGTACCGATGTAAAGGGGTCACATGCATGTTACATATGATACGTGTAATGAATATGCTGCCGCACGGAAATCAGCGCCACGGCTCGTCGTACACCGAGCTATGAAGGAATATTATTGTTTTTGTTTCTCCGCCCAGGTTTTTGACTGAAAAATGGGTTGCCATGCATCTTATCTGTCAGGGGGATCAGGTGCATCTCCCCTCCCTCTCCCTCCCACCCCTCTCCTCCTTTCTTCAGTCTCTACCTCTGATAGGTAGAGACAGTCATCATATGTGCGGGGGGAAAGTGATGGGCGGAATGGCAGCTTTAATATCGGAGCGATTGCCTGCTGATAAGGCTAACGGCTGTGGAGAGGCGTGAGCGTCAGCCCTCCCCTGCAATAAACACTTTCATTTTGTTTGGTTGGAGTGACGGATGGAGTGATGGAAGTGGTGAATATGGACGACCTGAGGAACAGAGGAGGGAGGAGGGGCGGCTAGATAGATGGAACGGCTGTGGATGTTATTCAATATTAACAGATCAATCAGGGGCTAGTGAAATATGCATTTTGTCAACTGTATACCCCCATTTGGCCAAAGAGGCAACATAACGATCATGTGACAGTGCCGGCTGCTGTGCTGTGTTGAAATACAAAATACTTACAGCCTCCAGTGGGTGATTTGTCTCCTGATGCTGAATTTATATTGCTTCTAACAATAACAACCCTGTCGTAAATCAGGAAAATGAATATATATATGTATATTCATGACTTTAAGCTCTGATGACTTCATGATAATCATTTCTGAATCGCTATTAGAATCTATGATGAGGAAGCACAATTGCTCCAGTTTTCAGCATATGGTGTAGAAAAGCAACGTTTTAATCAAATTAAATCTCGCCACTGGATAATTTTTGTCGAGCACATGTGCTACGGAGCAATTTAAAGATTTAAAGGTCACATAAAATCAAGCGTAAATGTTTGCTTGCCTCTTTTTTTTCTTAATATATATCTTTCTTTCGGCGTGCTTTTCGAGAAAATGAACCAATTCTTTTGATTGAGTTGGCCTTTTCCTTTTCTTTAACAAGTCCTTGGCAACTTTAATTTGAGCATTTCTTCACTCTTTCTATTTACTTAGCTGAACTGTGCGATTTTTAACACGAGGGTTTAAATCAAAGCACGTGTCCTAGAGTACTTTTACAACCAACTCTAATTTTCAATGGATTTTCCACACAATCCAGCAAATTTGACACGTTATATGAAATCCATTGTGTTGTGTCAAGTTTTCTAGCGAAACATCTTCAGTTTTGACCTTTGTGTATTTTAACTGCGGCCTTCTCTCTTATTTATTATACTTACAGGGACAAGGACAATGCTGAAAATAGAAAATGTTCCTTCTCATGTGGAGACTAAAACAATTTCAAATACACTTCATGTATTTTTTAAAGCACTTCTTGAACAGCAAATATGTCAGAAAAACTGGTGTCTCAGTTTACAGAACGGCCAAACTAACCTGCAGTTGTTATTAACTGCAGCTGTGATCGGATTTCATGTTCCATATGGCGCGTGGAGTTTTCCACTCAGCAGTGGGGCACTGAAAAATTATTACCTTACAGGGAAAGCTTCCTTTATCCTCCTTCTTTTACTCCCTCGCAAAAATTAAAAATTTCCTTTGCTTTCCCGTACCCACATTACAGTTGTAGAGTAGTAGCTAAGGCTGCTACACAGATCGGTGATTTTCAGGCATTATATGCAAAAAGGGACATCAAAGGGCAAGACAAAATTTCAAGACAGTGTCATCTGACATGTCGTCAGTCCTTCTGTGGGTTGTATTGTCAGATGAAGGCACTTTTGACAGCCTCTTACATCCTGTCAAGGGGGGCCGTGACAAAAACATGAAAAGCATCCATTTACCCAAGCCCCAAGCAGCCACAAAAGCAACTTATTAACATACAATAAAAGCTGTATTTATTCATCAGCAGTCTTAGAGATGCACAAATATAAATTAGCACTACATGAATTAAGCTAACTTAACTAATAGAAACAAACCAAAATACAAAAGTGAACATAAACAAGAGAAAACTGTTCCAAAAATAAAGGAAGGGCAGTTCAGGTCTACTTAATCCTTCAGTGGCAGGTTACAAATCAGCATCAGTGTGGCTGGTTGAGAGATGGGGAAGTGAATGCTCTTTTGCTGCAGGTGGCAGTCATTTTGGTTTAGCTTCTTATTCGGTCGTTAAGTCTGACGTCATTAGCCGTGTCTGGGCCCAAACTCCGCTGCAGGTCCCAAAGTCAAACGATCACTGCAGCATTACTGAGAGTTAAAAACTGTCTAAATTCTTTCATCTGTAATAAAATGATCAGCTCCTCTATCAGGTGTAACAGTTAAGTTTAACATCCAGGCATCCATTAAAACAGAATTTATTAAATTTAACAGAGTTAGCAGGAAGTTAGCTCGCTAGGTTCACCTAAACATGACATACCATGTTCTGACTGAGAGATTTCTGGAAAAAATTAAAACGTACAGCTCTGCTATCACGTCCAACATAAATGAAGACAGAAAAGTAAACAGCAGTGACTTCTGTAGGGTTACTGAAGTTGGACTAGCTGGTATACAATGATGTGCTACATGATCGCTAGCTACACAGCTTTATTGGCATAATATAAACAGTGAAGCTGGAGAATGCTAACTTTTTTCCACTCAGTGGTTCGGGACGAATGCAATCCCATGTCGGGATGCTGTAAACGGACCAAACTTCATTCGGGAGAACAACTGAGATGATCCATCTACGAGGTTAGTCATTAATATACTGCTGCAAGGCTGGGCTATCCGATTGTTAAGTGATGATGTGACGAATCCTACTTCCGGGCCTAAAGTAGTCTGCGTTTAATATGGCTTTTGTGTTGTTAACATGTTTAATGTTATGTATTTTCTTCTATTTAATCTCAAAAAGCTCCTAAAACAGTCAGTGATCACTGTTGACCTCCCTCGGCTTTTATTACCACTAATCATTTATTTAAGCTCAGTTTTTAAAACCTTAGGATGTAACTACAGCCCAGCCCATGCAGCAGTATATGAATGACTAACCTCATATTGTGGATGGATTATCTCAGTTGTTCTCCTGGCTGAAGTTTGGTCCTTTTACAGCATCCTGCCAGGCGATTACATTTGTTCCTGACCACCGAGAACACTCACGTTAACTTTTATTGAGTGGAGAAAAAGTTAGCTTGTTTATATTATGCTAACATAGCTGTGTCGCTAGCGGTCACGTAGCACATCATTATATACCAGCTAGCCCAACTTCAGTAACCCTACAAATGTCACTGCTGTTTAGTTTTCTGTCTTCATTTATGCTGGAAGTGATAACAGAGCTGTACGTTTTAATTTGTTTCCAAAACCCCGCAGTCAGGACATGCTATATTGTATTTAGATAGAAGCTAGCGAGCTAACTCCCTGCTAACTTCTAACTCCGTTAAATGTCATAAATTCCGTTTTCATGGATGCCTGGATGTTAAACTCAATTGTTACACCTGGTAGAGCAGAACGCTGATCATTTTATTAAAGATGAAAGACTTTAGACAGTTTTTCAACTCTCAGTAATGCCATAGTGATCGTTTGATAAATGGACCTGCAGCGGAGTTTAGACCCAGACACGGCTAGTGACGTCAGACTGAACAACCGGATAGTTACATCCTAAGGCTTTAAAAATGAGCTTTAAAACGAATAGCGGCAATGAAAATGGAGAGAGACCGACAGTGATCACAGACTGTTTTTAGGGGCTTGTTGAGATTAAATAGAACAAGATACAAAGCATTAAAACATGTTAAAAACACAAGAACCTTATTAAGCGCAGAGTAATTTGGGTCGGGAGCAGGATTCAACACCTCATCACTTAAAGACCGGATAGACCTCAGGATGAAGCCAATCAGCTGTAAGCTGTGCACTGGCTGCACCAACCACATACCCACCTTACCCACACTATGCAGATCTTAAATTAAATACAACAGAAGTTGTAACACGGGTCATTTGCAGCATCTGGACTTACTATAATACTATAGTGTAATACAGTTTTGCTTTCTTTCTTTGTCTTCTTTGAGATTTTCACACAGCCTTGACGCCTCTGACTCAGATACAGCATTTTTTTGCAGCAAGTTGGTTTCCTTCCCTTGCTCAGTCTTGTTAGCATTAGCTAGCTTCTCCCAGCACAGGATGCCTTCATGGTGAAGGCTATTAACCCCCCCCCCCATTTTCAGCAAAAGGCAAAAGTTTGGGCCTTGATCTTGATGTGTCTTGCTTTCATAATTCCCACCATCAAGTGACTGCATGACAAGACTTGGGCTCCCTTTGATAGGATTTTTTTTAGGATAACTGAGTGCATATGAAGTACTGGTACACTAATTTGCAATTCATTTTTCATTTTTTGTTGAGTTGTATATTGCAATACTAATGAATAGTACTGAAAATCCTACGCTACTCCATTTGGTGACCAGAGTTTGAAGAAAAAGGCAGAAAACAAGGTTTGCAGCCAGTATTTCAGTCTTTTTTCAGTATTTCTAGTCTTTTTAATATTTTCTCTTGAAACTATTGTCCTTGTACATAATTTCTCTCAAAGCCACTTGAAAATGGAACACATTCAAACACATATGAAAACTGCAGAACATGAGATGATTTGGCTAATATGACTTGGAAACCAAAAAGATCAAATGCACAGCAGGGATCAGATCTCAGTATTAGAGATCTGACTAAATAGACTCAGACAATGTCTATTAAAATGGCTGGAGGAGGCTCTCTGAAATGAGACCTGACATCTCTTTTCCACAGTCTGTCAGGACTATTTGGTGGCTAATTTGAAGTCTACAAAATCAGCGTGTGTGTGTGTATCTTTGAGAAAAAGAAAAAGAGAGTGAGCTCCAGTGGGAGGTTAATATAAGGGGTGACCAGAAAGAGATCCGGTTGGCTGTTATCGGTGCAGTCGGCGAGAGAACAAGCTACCTCTTGGCTGGATTCTCTCTGCAGCCCAAATCCATCCAGGTGCCAGCTAATTAGCTTGGCAAGTACATTGTATTTATATTTAAAGTGGCTGTTGTTGGACTGTCCTTCCCCTCAGGTTGATTGGAGAGGTTTTAGCTTTGATTCACAAGTATACTGACCTTCAGGCTTCTTTGGTTTCATTGGAAGACGCTTAATGTCAGCTTGTCAGTCAAACCTTGAGCTGCAGACTCTGTGACACGTGTTGATTCCTGGATAATCTTTCGTAGTTTGACTCATGATGTGTTGTGACCCTCAGATTGGTCCTCATTAGGACCAAAACGCTGCATGACCTTTAAGCAGCTTCACCTCCCTCCGCCACCTACGCCCTCACCCAGCTGGGCCCAATTACCTTGCTCATTACCCCCCTTCTAAACAGCACCGGGACTGAGCAGGTACTGTCGCTATCTATGGAGAGCCAATATGTCTGTGACTAAATACAGGGGTGGCAGCATGAAATGAAAATGAGTTCCATCTTGGAGACATGCCAGCTGAAGACTTTTCTCCTCTCACTAATGGCAGGAGATTTTCTTCCCCTCCTTTTTGTCTTCTTTTATGTGGCACTCTTCTTCAGAGACTTTGAATGTATATTTGACCTTTCCGGCTCTCTCTCGGCCTTCTTTATGCTCCTTTTTAGCCATCTTTCAGAAAACCCCGGCTGACAACTAAAATATAAGATGCCCCCTTCGCTGCCATGTTGATGAGATGATAGGATGATCAATGTTTGCAGGATCCTTAATAACCAGACAGTGAAAAGGCGACAGAGGAAGAGCCAGGGAGATGGATGATTATCCTAAAAGTAGCATCCTTAATTAGATAGAATTCTGCATACATTGTGGACTGAGTGGAATCACTGGGATAGATTAAAATACTAATTAAACAGGCCCTTGCCAAATTTGGAGTGTGAGGTGGGGTTCAGCTCTTCAGGGTCATTTGCATAGCCTTCATCTGGGGAAATGGGATTTAAAGGACCTGCTCTCTTTCTCCCTTTAACTGCACTCTTTTTCCTTTCCCCCTCCCATTACCAATCACATTCACATGCTAACCAACTCAATTAATATTATGCTCTATTTTCCCTTTCACTCTATAATTTGGCATAATCTATTAAGGTCCCCTTTGATTTTGTTTTCCAATATAAATGTTTCTATCAAAGTGAGGAAGGGGTGTTAAGCACAGGGAGGCGGGAAAAAGTCGGCAGAACGTGTGATCTTGGATGATGGATATTTAAGATTGCCTCACTTTAGTTTGATTTGCATGAGAATATCCTTGGCGAACAAAGCTTTGGAAATAGCATGCCATATTTGATTAGATCAGTAGATCTGAGGATCAAACTCGGGTGGTGTATTAATTACTGGAAGAACAAAGGCAGGAGCTCAAGTTATTGTGTGCTGCGAATCCACAAGCACTTCATGTGCTGTCTGATAATCTTCAGTAGGTCTGGCATGATATGTTTGAGGATAGCGGTACAATCGTTTTAGCCTTGCTAGCTGTTCATCACTTTTCCCCATTATAAAACTGATAGCCTTGATATTTTTACTTTTATATTTGGGGTTTCTCAAAAATTACAGAGTTGACTTCAGCTCTAGTGTGACTATGGATGCATTGAAAACTTAATAAAAACGTAACATACATAAAAACGTCTGGCGTCATTGTAACACACCCAAAGAAAGATTCTAGGTCTGACCAACCGTCTCAGTCGTGGGCAAAAAGATGACAGTCAATAAAATTCTAAAAGATAATTTATTGACAAAAAAATATCAAGAGATAAAAGATAAAACAGTCCAGTGTCCCATTTATGAATCATATAAAAACACACAGTCCCAAGGCCAGAGCCCGCTGTGCCACACGGCCAGTTGCACTCCACGTGTTGCCTTTAACAGGGTTAGAAGTTGTCCTTGGAGACCCACCACCCTGCAAGCATATAGCCAGTGGTCACTCCAGCCTCTGCAACTCTGCTGCCTTTAGGCTGTGGCATATAATAGGCCCTGGCCTGCACAGAGAGACAAAACGACACAGCAGTGTTTGTAGTGTGGGCTATAAGTAGACCAGTGTATCAGTGCAATCAAGTACACCTGCCTCTAATTAGTCCAACCCCATTCCAGCCATTGGCTCACCAAAAATGTGACACACACACACAAAACCACTCCCAACCCAGTGCAACTTCACACAATAATATGGAGCTGAATTAACACAGGCACATTAGTCTACCATGTTACATCATCATCACTGAGTTTTCCCAGTGGTGTAAAAATGGTGCGACAGGTGCGTCAATTAGCAAATGTTAGCATCACTGACTGTAAATAACAGACTGCCTCAGTGACATCACCTGTCAGTTTGTGTTTTCCTGTCTTGAGTATTTTGACCCTGACGACACATTCGCTCTCACACAGTGTAGCCCTCAAACATGCACACGCAACATTTTTCTTGTAAACATGCAAGAAAACCTGAAACCAGCAATTAAGACCAAAATATTTATACAGATCACATGTCAAGTAAAAAGTTTCTCACAGATTTCTATGCAAACAAATTTTCTGATCTAAAGAGTCGCCCCCTGGTGGCCATTAAAAACAATGCAGATTTGCACAACCAGAAGTGCCGCCTTTTATATGCAATCTATGGTTAACATACACACCAAAATAGGATATTGAACATTATGCATGCCACAGCTTCATTTTATGCAGTGCATGCAATATGCATAAGCCTTTCAGCTACATTATGCTGCCATATCCTCCCAAAAATCATAGACTCACAGCAGATAACAGCTCTACAGACCAAGTAATCAAATGAGGCATTGCATGGTGAGTGCTATCATTATAAACAGGATGTCTGTTCACATTTTGTATTAATCTTAAATATCATTGCACATCACTGTTAGCATGCTGGAACTATTAGTATTAGCTTATACAATTACTGTGTCCAAGTCCAGTCTCATGCTCCCTCAACTCGGATTTCCTACTCCGTGAGACACAGCAGACCCACCAACTCCAAGTTAGCAATCCAAGATGGCAGCAGTGATTGAATCAGTAGTAAAACTGTAAAACCTTTAAGCTATATTTAGAGCAATGACCAGGCCCTAACTCTGTGTTTTGTCCTTTCTTCTTATGGTCTACTTTTTCTTTTCCCTTCACCCCCAAGCAGATGGCCGTCCCTCCTTGACCCTAGTTCTGCCAGAGGTTTCTTCCTGTTAAAAGGGAGTTTTTCCTTCCCACTGTCGCAAAGTGCTCAATTGTAAGAGGGTCACTTGATTGCTGGTTTTTTTTTTTCCTCAGGGTGTTTTTACCTTGCTGTAAAAGGTGTCTTGCAGCGACTTGTTGTGACTTGACACTATATAAATAAATGTAAATTTACTGTATAACAATACAGCCAATACTCCAGTACATTTAGCACTAGAAACTAGGTGTTGTGCATCCTGCATGCTGTATTCAATGTTAAACCACATCAAGTATTTCATCAATGCAATAGTTTGCAATGCACTTTATGGTGCTCTGTGCTACATGTGAAATCCAAAGACCGTGGAAAGTATCCCAAAGTTCAGGTGTGGAAATGTACCTTTTACCTAACCCTAACCTGTTGTTACCTGTTAAAGGCCTACTAATAATTCATTCCTGCCAAAGTACCACAATAGACTGCTGGCTACTGCTGTCTTACCCCAGAGATTGTTTTCCCTTCGCTCTCGATGAAGATTGTCTGGCTCTATGTGTGGGCTGTACATTTTCTATGACCAGTTTGACATCTGACTCAGCCTGATACATCCATTGCATCATTCTCACTTTCACTGTCCACTTGTTCTGCTGCAGGAACTGAAAAATCTGCTACTTTGTCATCCACTGCTCATATTCAACACCTCCTCTGCTTTTGTCTCCCCATGCAGTCCAACAGAAGCAGCAGCTGGAGAAGGAGACGGGCCTGAAGATAGTGGAGGCTGGAGTTAGTGATGTAAGTAAAACTCACTAAAAATATCTGCTATCCAGCTATGTGTGTTTAAAAAGAGAGTGAGAGAGTGGGTGTGCTTAAGTGATTGTGTGCCTTCTCTGTGCTGGGGCTCATCAAACAGGAATAACTCTGATTTCAACTTGTCTTGGCATCCGTATCACACCTGCAGCTTCAGTCGTGCAGCCAAACACTAATCTTTTGCAGCAACGAATTCCAAACACATCTTTTTGAGCCCGCTCCAGTGATTATTGCCCCCTTACTCATTTCCTTTAGGTCTCTAAGAGCTGTTGTCACCATGGAAAAAAAAAACCAAGACAAAAGCCCCAGTGCATTTTATGAAACTTAAAGTGAGTGTTGATCACGTCTCTGAGCAACAATAACCAGATTATCTTGAGTGCTGTCACTTTGTAGGGAGCACTGAAGCTCCTGTGACATATTCATTGGAAGAAATTAAGAGGAGAGCAGGAGGACTCTCTGGATGATCCAGATGAAAGGAGAGCAAATGTGTATTTACTCAACAGTGATAAATATTCATATGTATCAAAGGTAAGGATCTAATCAAGCACCTATTGATGTGTCATAGCCCTCCATGTTTGCCTGGTAAATGAGTTTCTCTATGAAAATGAGACCGACAGCCTCAGACCCCTGAGCTGCCCTGATCATAAGGCATGCTGGGAGTTAACTGGATGTGGTCTGTGCATAGCAGGACAGTTGCCAATGGCAACAACACACTGTATAGACAAGATCATTTTCCTGCGTTAGTCTCTCTCTGCGCTGTCTCTCTTTTGGTGTCACTGCCTTTCTTCGCCCATCTGCCTCCCACTTATATCTTTTTTAGGACCACAATTTCTCTCATCTCATTCCACATTGTGTCTTCATCATGTTCATCTCAATTATGTCTGATTCATTTTTTTATTATTTTTTTTGCTATTTTTTTTTTCTTCTCCGTAACTTTTGACCTATTCATTGTCCGCCTCTCCTCGCCTCCTTTTTATTCTTATTCTCACTTAGACTGATTCCTGCACTCGGCTAGCACTGGTACAGGGCTGTGTTTGTCATATTGGGCCTATTTGTAGATAATTAGCTGCAATAATAGCCTCTCCGCAGGAGCCAGGGTGAGGGAGGGAAGGATGGAAAGAGGGAGGGAGGAAAGGAAGGATCTGTCTTCCACCTCATGGGGAGAAAATCAGCGCAAGACTGTTTGAAATTCAGGTAAAGGAAGCACAGCATTTACTACAAATCGTGATTTGGCAAAGTATAAATCCTGAAAACTCACTCAGAGGGTGTTTTTGGGGGTTTTTTTTATCAGTGATGCTCTAATGTGGATGTGTTGATCTCACCAGTTTGCATCCTGGAAGTGGAGAGTTGAGGGTAAGTTGGGGAAAATAGTAGCTTTTGACAGGAGAGCCTGTGGAGTGGGCCCTTCAAATACATTAGTTGAAAAGGTGTTAAACCGAAAGCCCGCTTTCAGTAAATTTGCACTAAATTGACCACAGTTATGAGTGAATGTGTGCTAGAGGTTGCAAAGAGGGTCGTCTTTAGTCTGCTTATTAGTGACAGAAATAGAAACAGGCTGGGTAAAATTGCTCCGTGAAACCATAAGAGGTATAGAGCTGAAAATTAAGCGGTACCACTCGTCTCCACGATATTCTTTCCTTCAGCTTGTATAAACCCATCACAGCGGTTGGTATCATTAAGTCTTATCACTGACAACTCCCACCCGCCTCCGTTTTTATTTAAGAGGTGACAAATGACAAAACAGCTTAGGAAGATGTCCAGATAGCGCGAACGTCAATAGCAGTAGATGCGGACGAGGATAAGCAAATGTCAAAGTGGAGGAAGGAGACATCAATCAATAGGCCGAGCAATATCTACTGCATTATAGATCGCATAGAAGTTGGCTTACCAAGGAAGGCGGGGGGGGCAGGAAATGATTACCTTGGTTTTCTTACACAGTGTATGCAAGTGTATTCTTTTCTGAGTATCTTTCTTATTAACAGCTGTTTCCCGAGTGGGAGATGCACGCTCGTGAAAACCCAACAGGCAAATAGAGGTTTCCTCACAGCAATTTATGAGCCTGTAAATGTGTGAAAAACTGAAAGGAAGAAAAGAAGCAAAGTGGAAAAAAATTCACGGTTGATGTGGTCGAGCTCGTACCGACTCCGCCGTCTATATTCATGCCACGCTGAAACCATACAGAGCGAACACATCCACGTTATTTTCAGACTCTTACTACTCTAAGTGTAGAAAATAAACCCCGACAGATCGTACCACGTACTGGCTCCGCTAACATCATCGTTCCTAGAAGGCACACAGAGCTGTGTGACCATCCATCCCCCCATCACCACCCGCCTCCTCGTATCTTCTTCCTCTGCGCAGGAGGTGAGTCACACCCAAAGCTGGCAGCGACCAGACACCATGAAAAGGGGTTGCTTTTGCTGACAGCCGTAGACACAGCATGACTGGTACCAGTAGGGAGAGGCAGGGGAATAAAAGGGAGGCTGAGAATGTTTTTTAGAAGCGATTGCTTGCCAGATGTAAGGTCAAAATACAAATCTAAGGCTTGAAAATAGTAACTTCCAGTCTTTTGAAAAATTGAGCGAACGATGACTAAATCTTACTGCTTGTCAGGCATTAGTTAATTTTTTAAGGGTTCCCTGTAAGAAGTATTTCTCAGTCAATTAGGATCTGATCAAAAACGTAAATCGCAATTAAAGAGTTCGCATCATATGATACGAGTATGCAGAAGCTTTCATCAAGAAAAAAATAATATTTTTTTAAAAATTGCGAGGAAATAACAGTTCTGACAGCTGACATAATTAACACCCATCCAAAGAGGAGCTGAGAAAAAATGCAGCACAGGGCTCCATATCAACATTTTCTTAAATAAAGTTTAATATCCCCAGTATACCTGCTTAATTAGAAATTTCTCAAAACAATCATTCGCAATTAATGCCTAATGACATGTGAAACGTTCTAATCATGTTTTCCCAGTTTTCTGTTCTACTTGTGCCAGTGTTTATAAGAAAACGCACCAAGGACGTAGCTCCACATTCATCCTGCCTGCATTAGATGATCCCCATGTGATTAAGTTGGTAGTTAAATTGAGATTCATTGACATTTTGACAGCGGTCTCATGTTCCAAATAACTCTGGCAAACTGCTTATGTGAAGAGGTGCTCATTAAGCAGAGAATTCCCTGAGCTACGTGTCAACTGATTATTCAACCACTAAATGTAAATCACATATGGCAGACAGGGAGTCTCTGCGCCGAGGATGTGTGTGTTGTTTATGTGTTTTTTACAGTAAAGGGGTGTATTAATGAAGTGGCCTTACACAACCTCTCACCACTGTTTAGGGCTCAATTCTGCACTTTTTTTCTGCATACTCTTCAGATGTCTGACTCTTTATTTGCACCTGTGTTTTTACATGTTTTTCCATTTTGTTTTTATTTAATAAGTAGATATTAAGAGGTTGTATCCTCTCGTGTCAGTCTAGACGCCCAGCGGGAGAATGCCATCATCGTATGATGTCTGAGAGACCACGATATATTTCTAATGAAATGAATAAGTGCTAAGGCACAGAGGCAAAACTCATTTCAGAGAAAGGTCATGTGTAATGATGACCCCTCACAATGGATTTGAAGGCTTTCCTTCCAATATCCTGAACCATAATTAATGCTACATGAGAATTTTCTGACAGACTTCCTGTAAAAAAAAAAAAAGAAAAAGAAAAGAAAAAGGAAAAATACTATATGATACTTTGGATAGTCACCATTAACAGCTGAATGTGTAATTTCGAGTTCAAGTTTGGCCAGTCAGCAGCATCGATGTAACTTCTTTGATCAGTTTGAATGGGTTTGATAGTTTTATTATTAAATTAATTTATAATTTTCCTTAACAAATAGATTATTGTGCCACGGCTGAATATTTTAAATTATTCATGTTTGTGTTGTTGTTTCAGTTTCAGTCTTTTTCTTTTAAATTTTCGACATCTCTTTGAATGTGTGGTTGAATAGTACCATTAGTCAGATATGGACCTAGTCGTGCAACCCTATTAAACAGTCTTACAAGTTAATCATACAAGTTAAGCAATAGACTGGAACTTTAAATTATTGTTATAGTGTTCAAACATTTAGTGTTAAAAGACAACAATCCATTTGGAGTTGAGGAAATGGAAAATAAAAGAACTGCAACTGATCACGCAACATAATTTGTGCTGAAATTCAGCTTAACAATGGCAAAATAGCTTACAGTGGCATTTTTTTATTGGCTACTTAGCTTATCTTTATCATAATTCAGACATGGCGGCATGTTTGCAGCTTTCTCTGTGTAACCACCAGAAAATCGCACCACAAACCTGCAAAACCTTTCACAACCTTGTCAGTCTTGAAGGTCATTTGTTCTTATCAATACATTTTATGACACTAAACTAACTTTTGCAACTTTTGCACTGGCTTGCCAACCCCAAAATGTAAGGTTTGTGCCACAGCTGACCTAAATTAACTGTAGTGGTTCTAACAAAAATATTTTATTTAACAAAAATTATTATTTTTTGTTTCTGTCATAACCACTAGTATATGCAAGCTCTTTAAAAGCTTTAAATATCTTAAATAATTAAAGTTTTACTTCCAAAAATATGATTATTGTTATTTTGCATGATTTATTTTCCAAATTGCTATTTCACAAAAAAGCTACAATAATAATAATAATAAAATTATAATTTTTAATTAAGATTAAATGACAGTTATTTGCTTGCATACGTAAACAGAAAAATTTGTTTTAGTGAATGTTATGCTTGATTAATTTCTTGCTTATCAGAGAAGCCTAGTGTTATACCCAAATTTGGGTATAAACAAAAGTTTTTTATTTACCTAAAAATAACAATATTGTTTGTCTTTTTTTTGTTAAAAAAAAAAAAAAGGTTTTTGACAGATTTCCAAGTCTTTCCTACGATTTATCTGGGTCTAAGACTAGACCTACCACTATCTAGTCACAAGTCTATAAATAAATATTATTTTATTAGCTTACATATACTCTGAACACTCATACTAGCCTAATAATCTGAACTTTAGTAAAGGCAGCAAGACAACAGAACAGGAAATTTAACATTAGTGCGTAAAAAAATTACCAGCTCTTGGCTAGCTTGCTAGCATTAGCATCATGTGCTGACAATGTATACTTAACCACTTAGTTAATAGTTCGGTGATGGTCCCTGCGTTATACAGAAAAATATACAGAGTAAATACTTAAACTTTTTAGGTTATCAAAAGGTAACATGGTAATGCATAAGACATTTTTTTTATTTAAAATTGATTGCAAGTACAGAAGTAGCCTGGATAACATGAGCATGTTAGCATGTTCAGGTCAGCAGTTAGCATCTACACACTTACAGGGTAACTTAAGTCTTGTGTTAATCTTCATGTCTTATAAATGACGTTTGATTTAATGCATCACTGTTACATCCAGATACAAGACAGCTGAAACTTGAGCAGCAAACACTACATCTTAATGCACTCAACTGGCTCCAATAACTTCTTAGCTCAGAGATAATCACTGTAAATTTGCATTTTGTTTTGGCGGAACTCTCTTTCCACATGAATATTTATTCCCATGTTTTTTGATATGAAGGAAAATCAGTGCATTTTGCTTTCCTTTAATCTAACAAAGCTTGAATATTGTAGCACATTCCACTTAACAGCAAATACCATGTGCAACCAGCAGTGACTGCAATTTCTCAGAGGGAATGGGACAAATAATTTCAGCTGAGACGTCAAAGGAAAACTACACTGACCATTTCCTACCAGAGAGAAGAGATACCCTGGCTGAAATAAATAAATAACTGTGACAAGAGCTCTACAAATTGATCTTGTAACGGCATGGGAATATGCTTTACTTCAAAACATATTTTCCCACGTTGGTTTTTCGAGCTGTAAAAATCACAAGATGGGGAAAATACATTTTTATGTTAATTTTGGGATCTTTTATTCTTATTTAAGCATGACTGTAGCTCCTCCAGGGAAATGAGAGTGGCTAAGTTGCACTTTGGAGTACATGCTGTGCCTATGCACGTCTTGTATAGTGTGCATATTGTGTGGCCTGTAAGTATGTCTTTCCATCAGCCAATCAATTCCACATTGGCCTTCAATTGCCTTTTTCTACATTGACAACCTATCCTATCTTCTTTAGAGACTGTAATAAACCCAAACAATCAAAAATTGCTGCCTATAAAAATTTCAACAGTGCAGGAAGGCCAATCTGGCTGTTTTAAAAGTGGCTAAAATGCCATTACTGTGGCAGATCTGGATGTGAAATGTCATATCGGAGCAGCCCCACTGAGCCTGCAGCCCCGTGTAGCACTGCCTCTTTGGAGACTCCAGCTGCCTCCCACTGATGAAAGCCCGTCCAGCAGCCCCGTTTCCCGGCAACCTTTTACCATCACCTGACCTTTGGACTGCAGAAATGCCTTTGATACCAAGCCATGCAGTTTGGTATTTGCCTCTCTCTATATCATGACGTGTGCTCTCCCTCGGGTAAGGGTAGACTTGTCTGTTTTTAATGAGTATCAGAATGTAAAGTATTTACTCTCCTACCTTTCACTTCTTTTATGTTCTGCTGCCTTTGTTAAAGAGAGGCACGGTTACTGTGTGTAGTTGACAGTGGTATTTTTACTCTGCTTGTTGAAGGGCAATTCTTTCACCTTAGGTAAGGTATTAAATAAGAGATTTTTTTTCTGGTGTACTCATCTCTTCTTGGAAGAGAAATAACAAGGTCGGGGTGGCCTTGGAGGTATTATGAGGGTTTAGATAAAATTAAAGGGAAAAAATGCACTCATGAAAAACCTTACACTGTTAGGAATTGTTCACTCAGTAACACTGCTGCTTCACAACCATTAGCCCTGGCACTGTTTCAGTTCCAGTTTCTTTCATGGAGTGCTACTAATTAATTTTACAGCACTTGTACTTTGAGTGTGAGTGATTCACCTTATTTCACAAATTCTACTGATTTTCTTACGTTTTCACAGATCATACTGCCATCGTTTTCACCACCGTGCAGTGACGTCTGCTACTTTTGCCAGCCCTGAATAAACACAAAAACCTGTTTACATATATGAGGATACACTGAACATAAAAAAACGTATAATCATACTCGTAAAACCCATGCAGTTGAGAGAAAAAGAAAGTACGCCCTCTTTCATTTCTAAGGTTTTATGTGTCGTGTCCTTACCATGTAATAAAACAAGTAAAAAACTACCTAGATGATGAACAATGACACATTATATATTATGGCATGCCATTATTTATTTAACAATAATCAAGTCAAATGCAGAAGCAGTGTGTGAAAAATAATTTAAAGTACTGCATTCACAGGAATTACTGGTGCTGCTAATTAAATTCGCTTGATTAATTTATCATCAGCAAGTGTGAGCATCCCTATAAAATCTGAAATTTGTGTTAGTTTGCTGCTAGATCAGAACAAAATGAAGATGTTCAGCCATAATGCACAGTCCCATGTTTAGTGTTTATATCACCACAAACACCTTTACAAACTGTAAAGCACGGTGGTAGAGGGGTTATGATTTTGACTTGTTTGCTGCTACAGGACCTTGACACCTTGGAGTCATTGAGTCCAACATAAACTCCTCTGAGTGTGGAAATGTGTGGAAATCTATCCAACAGCTAATGCTTGGTCCAAACAGCAGCAAATCTAGAATAGAACGACTGAAAAATAAAGAATCAAGCTGTTGCAATGACTTCAGTGTGTTGAAGTCCAGACCTCAACCTAATAAAAATGATGTGATGAGACCACAAGGATGCTTTGAATAAACAAATGAACAGAAGCAAGAGGCCAAATGATGTAAGAGACTAATATAGTCATCCAGAAGGTAAAAGCTATCAAATAATGGGGTGTACAGTGGAACACCGACTTACGAATACCCCGTTTCATGAAAAATTCAAGTTACGAAGGCGCTGAACGGCAATATTTCTGTCCGTGTTACAGCAAAATGCCCAAGTAATGAAATCTGCCGGCTCTGTTTGGCTGAGCCTACAATGCCCACAATGCCTTCTGAATCATGTGACAACCCCTTGGCTTCCGTACTTGCGCTTCGCTGTTTCACTTGAACGATGTATTGTTGTTCTAGTTAGCAATTGGCCTATAGCCTATCATTCAGCCTTGCCTCATTCAAAACGTGCAATAGGTGCTTCGACTTATGAAAATTTTCGACTTACGAAAGACCCTCGCGAACGAATTAATTTCATAAGTCGGGGGTTCCACTATACTTAGTTTTTCACACACTGGTACTGTATTTTTGACTTATTTTTTCCTAAATATATTTAATCAAAATTTATTATGGTATGTTTTATTCTTCATCTGAGTTCATTTTTACTTATTTTACAACCTGATTTCTTTTATTATGCCCTAATGCAAATCTATCTGAATCTGATCACTGGAGTGCATTCGGTTACCTCAAAGGTATACATGCTCCTAAAGCGTACCTTTAGGAGCATGGACAGTACCTACTCCTGGACAGTTTCCTACAGACTAGAAGCACAGGAGGAATAGGGCACGTTATTAATAATAAAATATAACCACCACAGAGTTGTGTTTCTTCTCCTTTAAATAAGAACCAGAATTAATAATCTCCACCAAAAGACTAAAACTGTTGTTGGTATCTTTTGACTGTTTCCACCTAAAAAGTTGAAAATTATATCGAGACCTCAGCTGATAGATGCCCCTACAACTCTTACATTGGTATCCACGCAGATGCAGATTTTAAGAAGCAATAATCACTGTACGCCCTGCCGCTTCACTACAGTTTATTCCCAATATGGTGGTGATTACGCTCAACTACCCTCCTAGATCTTACTAAAGGAGAGGCCTGGTGCTTGTGAATTAATTTCTAAAGGCTGCTTCTGTGAGTACTTTTATTCCTCTTGCAGCCAACTTTGGTTTTAAAAATGTGACTGGAAGACTTTTTAATATGTCAGATGGGGTTGTTTTAAAGATGCTAATGTTAGCGTGCTACCTGCATGCCCAAGGCAAAGCCATACCATCTTCACTATATTTCCATCTTGAAGATGTTTTATATGTTTCGTTCTCTATGTTATGAAGCTCAAACCAAGTTAGTTGTACTACACAGCATAATTAGAAGCTTAACAATGTTTCACAAACAACACACAGGTGACATTAAAAAGGACTCCTGCAGCATACCTGAGAACCAAAATAATATTCTGCACGTTTTAAAGCACAAGGAAAATAATCTGCATCTTTCACTATGAGAACATTCTTCCCTTTAATTTTTTAAAAATTCCACAGTTATTTGAACCAACGCTTTGACCGTTTATGGAAATTAGTTGACTGCTGTCTGGGAGCGGCAACTGTTGGGTTGAGGGCTGGGTGCCTGGGAGAGGCTGAGGAGACATGGGGGGTTAGGCCTGCGGTGTCCACAGCTGGATAGCATGGCAGAGGTTTTAAATGTCAACATTGAAAGGAGGATGTGGCTGCCATTTGGCCTGACAAGCCGCATGCCAAGGGACTGGCAGCAGGATGCAGGGAGAGGGTGCTCCAGGTCCCGGCCACAGAGCTCTCACCTTCTGCCATTTATCATGTGGTTACTTGCCTAACGCATCTGGCACCTTAGCACTGACAGCAGCAGGAAAGGCCCTTGCTGCAGGCTAACCAGTGGCCCGTGGTAATCTCTTTAACATTACAGCAAAATTAGGGCTGCAGTATTTGTTTCACAGTATTGGAGTTTTTTTGGTCTTACAGTCTCTAGTTGTCCAAAAAGGAAGATAAAAGTTCCAGTTACAGGACTGTAAGTAACATTAAAATATAATATCTTAAAGATATAAATATGTGCATATAGTTTCATGAATATAGTTTCATCTTAAAACATTAATGTGGCATGTTTTTAGCAAACACCACAATTTATGATAGCTGTGCGGTCGAATAATTATTGCTCAGTGGGCGCAAAACACGAAAACCGCATTGCTCTCAGTAAATTAAATGCAATCAACTGTCATATCATCTTTTATTGACTTTAATTGAGTGTAATTGTGAATCCTGCTGTAACTGCTAGTTGCTTTCTGCATGGCAAGGTCAACTAAATTGCTTGATGAGCTGTTATGGTCTTTTATATGATGACCTTGACTTGGGAGGATGTATGAATATCTTCCATCTGTGGTGATAAACCATGAAATGAAACTAGACCAGTCTGGTGCAGAGTGGCTTCACAACATCTACCAGTTCTGCTCACTGCTCAAAAAGAGTATGCTGCATTGACCTTGCAGTGTTCAGACATAATGATAAATGTTTAAATTATGAATATTCTATGTTTGGACATGTCTGAAATTCTGAATTTAAAGTAATGTACAATAATCATAATAATACAAAGCCTTGTTTAAAGCAATGTTTAGAGAGGTGTATAGGTTTTAAGTTGAGATAATAAATATTCTCCTTAATCCTTACATTGTTTTTATTGTTTTTGTTGTTTTTAATGAAAATTCTAAATAATTCTGAGGCGTGGTTTTCTTGGGCCAATAACAATTTACATAATTTAAATTAAGACTGTACCTGCATGCATTTTTTTTCTTGCTTGATCTCTGCCAGCTATTTAATTTTCATGAATAAATATTAATCTGATAGCATTCAATATCTGAGTCTAATTAGGCCCTTTAGCCACAAACTGAAGGCCTTTCTTTAATGTGTTTGGAGTAATATATGTTATCTTTCATCCAAATATGTGATGCAATCATTGCACAGCAGACACGTGTAGGTAAAAGGCAGCGGCAAAGATCAGATGCTGAGAGTCGTCTGTGAACTCAAGAAGAGTCCTGCTGTGATGGGATTTTTGCTTTACATATCACAGTTGGCTTGTTGGCAGCCATGTTCGTCTGTATATGGCTGCCAAGATGCCTGTTTACATTTACGTGCAGGCTCGTCCTGTCAGGTGCTGGAGGAAAATACACAGCAGGTTGTGGTAGATACCTGCAGCAAGTATTTCATCTATAAAGCCTTTGTCATATGGGCAACAACGGAAGAATTAAACTGGGCCATTTATAGTCGAACTAAACTCGACCAGACCACAGTGGCCAACAGTTGCTGTAAGAAGTTTACAAACATTCATCATGGGCACGAATATCAAGGTAATTTGGGCAAAAGTAAGAATTGCGTGAACAAGTTTTAATTTATTTTGGATTTTCTCTAATCGACACAGGCTCAAATGCATACATGCACCCAGTCGTTGTTCTGGATCACTGACCCAGTGTTTCGAGATTTCTGGACTTTATAGTGTTTGAATATTCTGTGTTTCATGGTTTCATTTACGTCATGTGTGTTTAGGTCAGCCTTCAGTTACTGGCTCAATAAAGGGGTCGCTTTCTGTTAAAACCTCCGTCTCCTTCCGTGTCTGTGTAATCTATGCTATGACTTGCCCCCACTAATATTCGGTTAAATGTCCCTTAGCAAGTTGTACCTGCTTTTGGTAGTCATCAACAAGTTTCTGGAACATTTCTGGTTGAATATTTGACCACTGTTGTTGACAGAATTGGTCGAATTGATTTAACTGGTTGGTTTCCTGGCACGCACTGGCTTTTAAGCATTGTCCACAAAAAGGGTTGAGGTTGGGACTTTGGGAAGGTCATTGCTGAAGCTTAATGTTAGCCTGCTTTACAAAAACAATGTTGATATGTGTTTGGGATTATTCTCCTGTTTGAATACCCAATCGTGGCCAAGGTTCAACCATCTAACTGTTGATTTGAGTTGAAGTTAAAGAATTTGCAGTTAGTCCTCCTTCATTATTTCATCTTCTTTGCAGTGTACCAGTACTACTGGCACCAAAACATTTCCAGAGCATGATGCTACTACCACCGTGCTCGACACCAGGTACAGTGTTCTTAGGTTTGAGAACCTTACCTTTACTCCAAAACATACCTCTTATCTTGTTGTGGCCAAATATCTCAATCTTTGTCTCATCTGTCCAAAAATATTTTCTTTGGAAGGCATTTGGCTTGTCCATGTGGGCAGGTGAAAATTTCAGTCAAGCTTGAAGGTGCTGATTTTGGAGCAGGGGCTTCTTTTTTGGTCGGCACCCTCTCAGTTCACGGCCATGCTGAAAACTTGCTTCACTGTGGACTTTGCCAGTGTTCCGACAGTTTCCAGTTCACGGCGAGCTTGACCCTTGGTAGTTCCTGAAAATCCTAATCAATTTCCTCTTAGCATAACACTTGTGGTCTTCTTCCAGACCTTGGCAAAGTAGTGGCATATCAGAATAACATCAGAATATCTGTGTTCAAGTCTTTGAACTGATCGTGAAATCTGCAGTTGTTTAGAAGCGCTCCCTTAAGCTTCTGAAATGGTCATTCCCAAACCCTGACCTCAGATCCTATCGGAAATTTGTGCAGTGTGCTCAAAATCCCATTTCTGTGACAGGAAACAAACCAGTTTAAATGAACCAATTATGCCAAGTAGAGTGATCAAATATCTAGCCAGAGTTATTACAGAAGCTTGCAGATGTCCAAAGGCAACTGGTTGACATTTAACTTAACCAGGTTTTAGTGCAGCTGTAAGAGAAAATCCAAAATAAACTTCTGCACCCAATTCTTGTTTTGCTAAAGCCATTAAAATGTGTGCTGTGCAATCATTCCACCTTGCAAAAAAAAAAAAAAACAGCTCAAAGAAATCCTTAAATTACCATGACATCCCTGCCCTCGATGAGCGTATGTAAACTTCTGACCACAACTATACAATATATATTCTTCTTTCTAGTTTTTGTGTTAATAACTAAAAATATATTATAAGTATGCCCCTGTGCAATCAGCCATCTATTTACAAAACAAGATAATTGATTGTTTGATTAAAAAAAGCCACTGTGATGGTGTACAAACATGAAATCAGTGTCCAAAAACCTAAAGACCTAACTGTGCTAAGGCACAAAGACTGAGCCTGTAAACTGAGGTAATAATAGAGGTAACAATGTTATCTTACTGCTCTCGAGCGAAACTACTTTAAGTAGTAGTAGATCTACTTTAAACTTTCTATACATTTTCATTCCTGTTTTGTGCTGGCAGCATCACACCAGAAAGAGCAGTACATTTTCTTTTATTGTTGTTTTTTTCCGAGCTATCCTTTGGGACTTGTTCTAGTCTACGGGCTGTATGTTTGATACCAAATATCAAAATAATTCATGTAACACATGAAAATAGTTACATGCTCACAACTGAAAAATATATAGTATGTCAAACAGTAATGTGCAGTTAATAATAATTACGATATACTAGTTTGATTTTCATAACAGATACTTAGAGTTTAATCTAATATCTGTATATTTCTGTGTATTTTATCTGACATTTGGACAACAAATTTAAAAAAAAAACAATATAGGACAAAGTAATTTTTCACAGCTTAAACAATATGAAGGACAAATAGAAGGAATTACATTTTAATGCTGGAAATAACAAAAGACAGAAGTATCTCTGCAAGTCAGGTCGGCAAAGACATGCATTCACATGTCTGTCACTATTCATTACTTTATTCCTTTTGAAGAAAGAGAAAAAAGACGTCCTCACTGGCTCGCTAAAAAAGCCATAGAGTGTAATTATGTTTGTGGGTGAAAATTGGCTAGATTGATTATATGCATTTATAATAATGAGCCGTCAATTGTATTATTACGTTACAGAACCATCAAAATCTTGGCATAAATCATAATTAATTTTGCCTTCAGAATTTCTTATCAGCCATACTTCGCATTGTTGTCAGAGGTTTTGGTGTGAAGCTGTGGGAGACGTGAGCTGAAAACAGGCGGCTGATACCGTACTACAGCTGTGGCAGTGCTCTCATTAGGGATTCACAGAGGTTTCTTTTGCCGAGCGGTGCTGCTTGGTTTGGCTCGAGGGCAGACACCTCGTATAAAGCTGCCGGAGCTGCGAGACAGACAGACAGCGAGACACACAGGGACGCTGCGGTGCTGGGCAGGCAGTGTCAGCTCTCTCCGTGCAGAGGATTGTTTTGCAGCGCCAGGCCCATGACTCTTCCCCCAGCTGATTGGTGTGGCTTCATTAGCATGGGCTGTGGCTCCTCCGATTAGCAGTAATTAAAGAGAGAAATCAGAGCGCTTGCCTCCAGTCCAGACACAGCCAGTGCCTGTCAAGTGTGATCGCTGTGGAACAGCTCTAGCCTTCCTGGCTGTCTGCCACTCCACAATCCTCCCCCCCCCCCCCCCCCCCCCCCCCACCCCCGGTCCCTATACTAAGAGCGAGTCCAGAGGAGAGGTATGGGCTGTTGGTGTCTGTGCCAAGTTACCCCCCAAAGTCACCCCCGGGGTTACACAGACACACACGCCTCTCCCTGCGGGCACACGCTGGCCCGCTGTTGTCATGGTGATAACAGGGGAAAATGTTTAATGAAGACACTGATGAGAATTTATGAGGCTGTGGCTCTGTGCATTTACAGGGATATGACCCTTAGCCCATCACGCGCTGCCTCCTGTGGTTCTACATCTATATCTTCACTTATACAAGTTGTAGCTGATCATCGGGGCGTATGCTCAGGCAGGCGGCCTCAATATGCTGCGGGTCCACCAGCACCAGCTCAGGCGGCGACACGAGGCTTTGGTTGTCCAATAAACGTAATCAAACGTGATCAGAAATGTGCGTTGTTTTCATTTGATTTAAACTAGAGGAATAATTGTCTACTAAAGTCTTGAGAGGCATTCTCAAAGGGCCAATTTAAAATCTAATTGTATTAGGGAGGCTGCTTACTATAAACAATATTTATTTTGTTGCTTTCAGACAGGCAAAACGGCAGAAATGTGACCATAAAAAAGCGCCGATTGCCACAACGTGCACAGGCCGGGTGGGTGGCCGATCTCGTTCTCACCACCTGCCAGTACGCCCTGCACTTCAACTGACCAATAGTGTCAAGGCTGGTTATTCACTTTGGGATGCTTGTCCTGGTTTATTTCTTGCTTTGTTTGCTCTGTCTGTGCTCTATCAGGCGTGGATGCCATTAAACAAACAGGCCCAGGGTTTCATTGAGTGTGCTGGCATTTGCTCGGGACGCCATATTCAAGAGCGGCCCAGTAGCGTTTGAGACCATGCCAGATTTGATTCGTTTGAAGTGCACTGATGGCCACAGTGTGAACATTTGTTTAACTATGGGTATAGTGCGGTCATTTACACAGTCAAATACTCTTCAGTATAAATGTATATATAAATGTAGTTTCTGATAGTTTATGGTACCACTTTGTGCATGTCAGCCTCAAGTAAAGTTAGATTTATACAGAAACTAGGGAAAATGAACTAAAAATGGTTATTATGTCAAATTATGCCATCATATTTCCGATGGTTCTTGCTAACACTTTGTTGTTGACTGCAAAAACAGTTGTAGCTTATGTTGATCTCTGATTGACTGCCTCCATCTCACCCTATCCCTGTCATCTTCTTGTGTCACACCAAATTATGAGTAATATTTGACCTTAAAAAAGCTGCAAAACACATCTATCTAAAATCTAAAATATCTATTAGCATGTTTAGGTCTTTTAGGAAACTATTAAGCTTGGCCTTTAACAAATATAGTGAGATACATTCATCAGAGAGTAGTGGTACTTTCTCTCCCTTCTTTGTTTCTTTAAAACCAGGCACCCTGTACGCCTTCAAAGATTTGGAGCTGAGCATATTGTTACTTTGTACCTTGGGCACTATTAGGAAACAGTAACTTTAAAGCTTCGAAGGCCACTTTGAGTCCTAAGGGTGTTTGTGCAAATGAATCAAAGTGAAAGTAGCTCTCTTTGATAAGAAATTTTTTAAAAGTATTGAGCACCCTAATAACTTTAAAAAGAGTAAAAGAAATAGGCTGGTTTTGGAACAGGCATATCAGTAATTTTCACACACTGTTAAATTCTTCGTTTTTCTCCACAACGTTCCTTCTTTTTGGGATTTTAAATCTATACTACTCGGCACTAACCGGTATAAATCCGTGCTAACCACCTGCAGCGAAATTAAGAGGATAAAGGCACCAGGCACCTCTAAAGAATCCAAAGAATTGCTTACTCCAAGGATAGATCATTTAAAAACCTGTTCATCTGTTTTTTCTTTTTCTTTTTTTGTCAAGGTCTCCTCAAGCCTGAAAACAGATAAATGTTCAAGACCTCTGGCCCAAACAACATTCTTAAAGTAACTATCCCACACAGGACTTGACCCCCAGTGAACTTTGTGAAAATCCAGCATTTCCCTCGTGTTTCAAATGTAAGCTTTCTTTTTAAACTGCATCATACTGCAAAAGTCACGATAATGCTACCTTACCGGGAGAAAACACATTTCAGCTGAAAAGTAAGTTTAGTTGTGCAGGTTTTGGCTCAAGGGTGATCTACTGAAAAGTACAATTCAACTTATTTTTAGATTGTGGGTGAATTTTAACTCTTTGGACTATGAAACTGAGCACCACTGTGCAATGGTGCAGCAGCTATAGAGCAGTAAAATGTTTCAGGGGCTTTAAGATAGTAGGTGGACTCAGGTGTGGAGGAAACCCATCCTGTTGAACCTATGAAGTCACTCAGTGCTCTCCTCTGAACACTTCCCTTTGTCCCTTTACTGTCAGTCTCAGTATCAGAGGTTCCCAGCCCACTAAGTCTCTTGTGACAGGGGTTTCAATTATGAATGCTACCTTTGACTACCTCTGTTATTCCGCTGCAGCCCACATATCCCTGCCTGCCACCACTCATGTGTGACTTGATGTATTGTCTCACTGTTTTCGCCCCTTTCAAAATTAATTGCAGTTTTATCTCCCTCCAAGATAAAAAAAAAAAAGCCTGCTGAGAACACAATAGTCTAAAAGTAGTGTGGATTCTATTCAAACAAAACAATTAAAACCACAGTGTTTTTTCCTCACTGTTTTTTGACTGCGGATGATTTTTAGTGGTGGCTCTTCTTTTATCTTTTGCCACAAGAGAATGAAGTATTACCTTCAATTACTTTTCCTGATTGGCTTCTGTTTTAGCAAACTCAGATCACACTCTGGGCATGGCCATTTTATTTGGTGTCTAATGACTTTTCACCTACTGTATTATAATATCAGAAGCTCATTACATCTTGAAAATAATTCTTGTCGTTGTGATTAATGCAAATCTGAGCATAATTTACTTTGTCTCGGGCCACAGTGCAAACATCTTTACTGATACCAAGCAGACTTTTGTAAGTTTTAGCAACAAGCACCATTTGGTGACCTTGTTTAATTAATTCTGGCTGGCATTTTAGCAAACACAATCATCCTTGTCAGACATATTGCTATTGTCATCACAGCTGCAGGGAGAAAGGATCATTATTGTCAGCTACAACCAGTTGGGAATTAAAGCTGCACCTTGACCAAATAAAAAAAAAAAATAGAAAGTTAAAATAAATCAGCTCAACTTTCTCAGACACTTGACAGCTTTGTCTTGTCTGGAATTAACAAGCCAGCTTTTTAAAAGAAGATCAGAGCTTAAATGTAAAGCTGCACTTCAGTTTAAGAGACCATTCAGACAGATTTAGCTAGTCATAGCTTAGCAGTAACTAGCTATTCAAATAAACTGGTGTACAAACAAAAATATTGTAACTTTAGAGCTTAGAGAGGAGCCTTTTTTAAAAACCTAAAAACAAGGTCAAAAGTTAAACAAAAGTATTTGATAGTGGTATGTGCTTTAATGTAAGCTGTAATCATTAGCATGTAGCTCTAAGGCTAACTAGCTTTGAAGCTAACATCATACAAGAACCAAGCTGTATTATTACTTCAGTGCCATTAAATAATTAGAATGCTAACTATGATATGCAGCTTTAGCACAGATTTTTAAGAATACAATACACATTACTGTGTAGTCTTGGCCCACCCTTTATTCATTTATATTTTGCTAGGAAAATGGGAAATATGTGCAGTGATTTAAACTGAGACATGTACAAATGCAGTACATAAACACAAAAACAAGTTTTAGCAATTCTGTAACTCAATATTTGGTATGAACACGTTTAGTATTCAACTCAGCCTGAACTCTCTTAGGCACGCTTTCTTGTAATTTCTTTAAGTAGTATATCCAGCTGTATGTTGTATGTGATGTGTAAATACAACACTGGTTCAGCTCTTGGGGTAGGTGCTTATTTTATGCTTGAATGATCCATAGGTCAGTGTTAAGTAGTTTAACAAAAAACAACAACAACAAAATCCTCTGAAAATGGTCAGAGGAAGGAAAGAAAAGCTTTGACAGACCCCTGAAAGCCTGAAGAACTATTACTCTCTTTTTTAATTACAAGAGTCTGGCTCCTTGGAACAAAAATATAAAGAAAACAGTTACTTGCAACTCTTGCAGAGTCTTCATTTTCATATGAACACTGTAAAGAGCAGTGTTAGTGATACAATAATTAAAATATAGTAAGTTGAATTAGCTTACTACAGCAATCAAACTCTGATATTAACACATGTCCTTGCAGCAGACAAATCAATGACTGCAGCCTTGAAAGGAGAAGCTGCTTCTGTTTACCATTTTCTAAAATCAATGACAATTTTCTCAAAGATTACTGTCAATTTTAGGTAATCTGCCATCTGACTTGTATGATAAACAGTTAGTGCCATCAGATCGTGATTATCCACAATGTTGACTTGCCTTTCGCTCGACATACAAAAGGTTTAATGAATATTAGATTTAAATGCTGATTGAACAAACAGTGCAAGCGAACAAGCCAAAACACAGAGCTTCAGACTGCATCTGAAATCATGCTTTTCTATACACTAATAAATGAGTACACTAGTTACCTTAATAGTTACCATTTCCAATTATGTGCAGTTCATTTTAATTTCATTTATTCAAAAAAAAGTAGCCTCATTGTTCTTTAACCTCCTAAGACCCGAACTCTTCCACGGCATGCATTTTTAATTTCTCTTTTATATTTGGGCTGATTGCGACCCGTAAAAGCAAAGAATTACCAGATTTGGGGGTTTTTAACCTGATTTTTGTTTCTAAGAAAAATGAGAGCCACATATGAGGATATTCGTTTAAAATTTCAATAGAATAGTAGCAGTATAATCTCCTCGTAAGTGGATATCAGGCCCTTGTAGAGCAAAATTGAATATTTTGGTCTAAATAACCCAAAATGTGATGTCCACATATGTGGACGCCAGGTCCTAGGAGGTTAATTTGTGAAGTAAAGATCCTACACTACAGAATGGAAACCCCCAACAATTAGATTATCCTTTATAAGCAATAACTTGGCAACAATTGGCAACAATGGGAAGGAAGAACTCCCAGTTAACAGGAAGTCCTTCACAACAGAACAAACTCAGAAAGAGGCAGCCATCCATTATGAGACATAACAGACAGCATAGAGAGACTCAAGAAGAATGTTATCACTGCTAGTAATAATCATTATCATAGTCATAATATTATGCCTGTATTTATAAGTGGCATACTAAGGAGGAGTAATCCTGTATAAATGATGAATTAAGAACTCGCTAACACCTTACTAATACCTTAATAATGTGACATTATTTTATTTTTTATTTTATTTTGGTAGATTTTTTTTGTTTTGTTTTGAAGTTTTTTTAGTGTACTTTATGGAGCCAAAGCAGCGAGACCACCAAAGAATTTTCAGACAGTAGGAGGATACGTAGCCACTCATGGCAATGCCAACACAAGCTACAGAGTGTCCTCCTGTCCATGGTGTGACCATCTTCATCTGTGAGGAGAACAAGGAGTCTTGCAACCTTCATACGACCCACACAAAGCCCTGATCTCAGAGCCTGGAGTCAGTCTGGGATGTCTAGAAAGACACAGGGAGGCAGCCAAAATCCACACATATTGTCTCAACTTGTCCAGTAGTCTAGAATAACCTACCTGCCAAGTACCTTAAAAAGCTGAGTGCAGGGGGACTGACGAGAAACGGTTCTGTGTTATATTATTTCGACTAAAACAGTTACAGGATTTTTTTATTCTCCCTCACCTGTAGCGATTGGAATCCATACAGTAGTGTATGTGTACATGATCAGTATTTATAAACCATTTAAATCAAGACATAATATGTATCACTCTGCTTATATCATAATAGATTACAACACTTTCTATAATTTCACAGATGTGCTGTGATTTCATACTCCAGGCTGTGACGCCACAACACTATTTCATTTTTAAGTGCGCGCTGACGTGCATGTGTGTGGGTTTGCCTCTGTGCTTTGAATATAGTCAGGATGACAGGCATAGCATTTACCTTGATGTTTACTGCTTTGAACTACTTGGCATTGGTAAAGCCTGGGCTGGGATTCACATAAGAAAGAGGCCTATTTGAACAAGCTCATCTGGGGAAAATACCAGAATGACATGGCTGACACACACACGGGTTTTGAATGGTTCCTCTCTGAGCAAGTGATGAGCATGAGACACAGCAATTCAAATGTTTCAAGTAAAACCCAGAAATGGGACCTTTTTGGGTCTTTGAACATCTTCCATTGGAACACATGGTCTCTCTCTCGCACTCTCTCTCTCTCTCGCACACACACAGACACAATGCATTTAAAGACGTTCACCTCGCTGTCAACTTTCTGCACCTTAAGTGATGTTTTAAAAGAGGCTTAGACAAGAGCGCAAAGTGTCACCTTTTATAGTCTACCTCTGTGTACGTATAATTTTATGTCTGGGGGGCAAAATCAAAGTGCAGTGTAGCGACTAACAATATCCCAGAATGACATCGGTGTACTGTGAATACAAGCAGACAGACTTTCAAACCAAACTTTTCGTCCTCGCATCTCTGCCCCTGCCTTTATGAGAGCTTTGTTTCATGACAAACAGCATAAGGGTAAATGTGTAAATCAAACGCTTAAAAACAGAAGAGTTAAAAACCCAGATGAGCCTCGAGATTTCCCTCTCGCACGTATCGTGTAATATCACTTCGGCAATAACGATAACAGCTGGTGGATCTGGGAGAGGGGTGGGAAAAAAAGGAAGACAAAACCCAAATGTATTTTGTACTGAATACATTTCTCTCCGCGCTGCAGTTTGAAGCTAATCCTCCAACACCTTCCCAAATTGAGCAGTAGAAACCACTTCTCTCACATATTATTATGAATAATTTATTGTACCCTGTTTCAAAAAGCCTTGCAGAACATCCCCCTAACTATTTCTGGTGTAGCACTTTCTCACATTAGTTAAGTCTGCAGGTACACATTGCAGCTGTTGGTTTCTTGTGCAGCACTGTAAATGACATTAGGCTCTCACTGATAGCATTATAGTGTGATTGGTATATGTGTGCACCACCAATGTGCTGCCTCCCTGTCCTCTGCAAGGTGGCTTTCTATTCTGTTTGCTAAAATAGAAATATTAAAAGCTTAGACGTCTGTGTGTCCAGATGAAGGTCTTCCTACACCGTTAGATGGACTGTTGAAGCATACCTGCACATTTCCAACAGACATGTCAATATGCCCAGATGTCTGCAGCCTGTAGGTGCAAAGATAATACCTGAGCAAGTTATTGTCTCCTCAACCCGTTTCTGAACTCACACAGAGGCATCAGTGGATGTCTCTGCTCTGCCATCGCAGGTAGCGCACTTGATCCTGGCATTTGTTTAACATTTCTCATCCCCACCTCTCTCCTGGTGACATGGTGAAGTGCCGCATACCTCTGTCTGCCACTGTTTAAACACACTCATTGCTTTTCCGTCTTTTTTCTTTATTAGAAATGTGAAATGTGTCACAGAGGCAAACAGCCTAGCAGCGAGAGTAGAGGAGGACAGATAAGCCATGCAGGACTCAAGGCGGCTGTTGGAACATGTGTTACCCCGAGGAAGTACTTACAGGAGGGACACGCAGGCGAGACAGCATCTACGATTATCACCAGTGACCACGAGAGCGACTTACTTCAGTACGATCCTGAATTTGACTGCTTGTAGGGTTTTGTGTGTGTGTGTGACAGAGAGAGAGAGAATGAATCGATGCACGTCAGACCTCCCTGGTGAGATAACCATTAGCGCTGGCCTCACTGGGGGGATGTGACACGAGTTGTCAAATGGCACTGTGCGGCACGTAGCAGACGGCATGTGTGAAAATGTGTCCATTTACGCAGAGTTCAAGTAAAGGAAAACGGCATGTGCCAAAGTCAGGCTTTCCTTCAAAGAAAAGGTAAAGGTTTCATCCTCTGAGCGTCAGGGGAATACTCTTGTTTGGGTGAGTATGGGTTTAGATAGGGCTGACAGGTGTGTAACCAGGGTGTCTTGTATGAAAAAGCATGAACAGGTCTCTCTTCCAATCCACCAGAGACCAAGACAGATATGATTGCCGACTTAATGTAGGGACTGATTTTCTGGGGATTAACTTCAGGAGCCACTATTCATTTCTTACCAGTAATAAAACCCACACACCGGCAGTCGTAATAAAAGTCTCCCACCTTGCATTACTTCTGCATCTGTCGTGCATTGCTGCAACAGCAAGCCACTGCAGAAAGAATGAGTTAATCTGCTCAAAACTGAATCAGAATCCTGCAAGTTAGAAAAATTTACCTCCATGAGCATTTGCATGCCCTCTCGCAGGGAGGAGAGAAAACAGCGTCTGGGTTCTGAATAATTTTCTGATATTTGCAGATGCAAGTGTGCAGAGAGCACGACGTGAGAAGTGTCAAGCGTATTGTGGCCATGAGAAAAGGGGAAAGCCAAATGCACTCACAGTTTTAGTTTTGCAGCTAATCCTGCTTGGTACAATTACGCATTTAAGAGTTTTTGGGGGATGCTGTAAAATTGTCGAGTCAATCGGAGTGTGTTCTGCTTCAGGTTTCATCCCCGCGGGGCCCGTCTGGTTGGCCCTGCTTTTTTTGGGGGGTGGGGGGGGGGGGAGATGTGGTGGCGTCCGATGTGGCCACAGACCCAGGCTGGACAGCAAGCTCGTTTTTGTTCTCCCCTTCACATTGCCAACTCCAGCTGTCACACTGAGGGACAATAGAGGAGAGGAGGGGGTGCTCTCTGAATGGAAAAAATAAACTGGAGAGCGCCCCGTCACACAGCCCCCCTCCCCACGACTCGTCATCTGCATTTGACAGGACCCCCGTTCTCCTCTCTTCACCGCCCCTTTTCTTTTGCTTTCTCCTTTTCTCTGCTTGTGCTCTCCATAATCCCCCTTTCTCTCTCGCTCTCTCTCTCCCTGCTAAGTGCAGCTGTTACTCTCCGTTGGATTTTTTTTTTTTTCAGACTGATTGCTAATTAGGATAGCATTTTATTGAGTTTTATCCTTAAAACTTGTTAAACTTGCAATTTCCACCTCCTTTTCACTTCATTTTGGCAGCACTGGGAAGGAAGCGGAGAAAAGACTCAGCCAATTATAAGCAATTTTACTTTAGGTTGAGGTTTGGGTTTTTTTTTTCCAGAATGCACCCAATCTATCTCCGATGCAGCATTCATATAGTTTACAACTACTGTACGGTGTGGTAGCCTCCAATAATAGCGCTCACTTCAGCTTTAAATGCAAAAGCCTACTTTGAAGAATAGACTACCCCATCTCCCTTATTCTGCTCACATAACTGAATCCCTGGGAGAGGGAGCAGAGGAAAAGCAGAGCCTGAGAAAACAGCAATTCACACACCAAACACAGAGACCCCTAGTAGCTCAACAAATGAGTGACTAGCCCTATGTCCATTCATATCGCCCCTCGGCCCGCAAGCCTATTAGCCAGGCATCGCTCCTTGAACATTCACTGTCGACAACATGTGGAGGCATCGCTATAGCAACCAGTGGATATGACATGTGCAATGGACGGGGACTCCTGAGCGGCTGAATATAAGGAGGGGCTCAGCCTTAACTAAATGATCGCAAAAAAAAAAAAAAAAAACCCAACCCCACCTCCCCATCTCTTTTCATTGGCACAGAGGCGCTGAAAGGACTCACTAGTGGGGCTTCTGCACATTCTTCCGAGGCTCGGAAAATCAGGCGGGCATATCCCACATTCTTCTCCCTTTTCTTATTCTCTTCGACTCTCCCTTTTTTTGCCCCCTTCTCTTTTTTTTCTTCATCTACGTCTTTTGTTGGCGCTGGGGAGGGGGCACGCATGGGACCATCGCAGGGGAACTTTTGGAGAAGCGGACTGAGTGGGCGGCCGGGACGCGCAAACGCTTCTTGGAGCTGCGGCGAGCGTCAGTGGTTATCCGTGCTCTCTGGAATACAAGACGCAGCATCAGCTTCCGTTTACTGCGAAATGTGCGCTCTGCCCGGCGACATGGATTTGGGTAATTATCTCCTGGCTTGAAAACGCGTGTGTCTGTTTTGTGCTGTAATCAGTGTGCAAGTTTTAACGGTTAAAGAGAGAGAGAGAAGGATTGGCTTTGGGAAAAAAAATAACAAAAGAAAAAAAAAACTTGCGAACAATCACGGTGAAAGCCCGTGAGCGAAAATGGTTTTTCATCGAGATGCAGAATAATTTAGGAGCTCTGGTTTCAGTCTGAGCACATTTAATTTCGCTCCTTCTGCGCGATAGTTTGCTGAAGACCGAATCACGAAAAGCTGATGGCATAAATGTGATCGAGAATCGAAAGCATTTGGCTTCCAGTGTATGGAAAAATAAATCTAATCTTACAGAAAGGAAAAAAAAAGATTTAAAAAAATCCTAGGAAGCGGTGTGTTGAGTCTGCTGCTTTGATGGGAGCACATCTGGCTGCAGCGGACAAAGTTTCGAAGCAGGCTCATCTTCTTTGGTGCCGACAGCTCCAACTCTTAAATGTTGAGAATTAGAACTGGTAATTCCCCTCTTTGACTGCTCAAATATTCATTTTTAATCATGTGTTTTGTGACATAAATATCTATTTAATTCCTAGATTTATTTTCATCGTTTAAGTCTAGTTTAGGACTGGCTGACTTAAAAAAAATCACATATATTGTATATATAAATGAATGAATAAAAGTAAGTCTAAAAATTATTTTCAATGTTGCCAAATTTAAACAACATTAGACACTTTTATTTTGGGAGATTTTTTTTCTTTTATTAATCACAGGTTCTCTCATGAATACAGCTTACATGGAGCTGATTTCATACCATTCAAATCTGCAATAGTAGCTGCAACTTCAAAAAGAAAAGACTTTGATTTAAGGTCTGGCGTTGTGGTGTTTGGAAGGATTTTCCTCTCGTACTTCTTAAAGGTATTGTGGCGTGAGTGAATGGATGGCCATTTGCCCCGACAGCACCACTCTGCCTGACCTTCCCTCTTATTATGTGAATAATCCAGAGCACTGAAATCCATCTGCCCCTTGTCTCCTCTCAGATTGGCTAATTCACCACACCAGACAGGGGCGATGTGAGCAGAGAGGAGAGCAGAGGGAGACAGCCTGTTAGAGGCAGAGTTATAACCAGAGATAGGAATGGTGTTAAAATCATTTGTGTGTGTGTGTGTGTTCAAGAGATTTAACAAATACATTTCCAAAAAGATATAAAAAAAACTAAGCTGATGATTTATTCTGTGATGCTTCAACCAGGTGATATTTTTTATTAAATGCACATAAAACAAAAGGGGGTAAAATTCTAAATGTGATAGCTTGTGATTTTTTTTAAAAGAATAATCTCGGTTAAAAATATTCATTTAGTTATGAGGGAAATCTTGATGCAATTTTTAGTTGAACCAGACTCCAATCATGGGGTGAAAAATTAATACAAAATGTAATTTATAAAAAGCTGAAAAAAAGCTGAGGAACAAAACTCAAAAGGTAATTCTTCGCGGCACATCTCCTCCCCTTTTTTCCTCCTTTTCCCCCCCTTTTCTGTCTCTCTTCTAGTTTCCTTCCAGTTCGATTGCCATCTTCAAACACTCTTTTAAGATCACACTGCATTTCAAGTCTGTTCGCTCCCAAACATTTTTATTCATTTCAAGCTGACCAGGTAAATCGTTTTCGAGAATAAGCCACGTATTACGAAGGGCCACGTCCGTGATGAACTTTATAATAAATGTTAATTTATTTTTTTTCAAAATAAAAGATAGAGTTGTATTATTGTGCTACTGCTGGAAATCGGTTGAGGCAGATCTGAATCAGTAGGCACTTTGATTTCAGAGGCTTGAATCAGTGTAGCATCCTATGGTGCCAGATATGCTGGATGCAAAGTGGAAGGAGGCTTTTTAAGCTTCGATATTTTTATTTTTTGTGTGCGTGTTTATGTTAGAATGCATCTAGCAAATGAAAATAGTTTTCATTTCTAAAACATTGCTGCTGTCCGTGTATTCATTTCAATCACTAAAAACGAGAGACAATTCACTGGATGGAGGCCATTTCTCCCCTCTCTAACCGTATATGAGCCTCTTCAAACCTTTCGGTTGTTGTCCAACCTCTTAATGCTTGATTGAAACTACATGCTCGAGTCACCGCAATTGCAATCAACAGCAACTGTCGTCAGGCCCGACACAGTAATCGAAAAGACCCAGGCATCGGCACAACAGCTAAAACACTGGCAATTACGAGCCACAAGGTCAAACCGCATTGTTACTGGTGTGAGGTGAAGTGTCTTGTTTTGAAAATGGTATAACAAGATGTAGTCATCCTTCAGCCGGCCCATTAGACCCCTCAGGCTAAATGTCAGAGCACGACTGGCTGCTTTTTTTATTTCTTTTTTTTTTTGGGGGGGGGTGGATTTGATTCATTCCACCCATCAATCTTTCAATATTGCATGCAGACAATTAGGAGCCTGCTGATGTATTCGTGCACTGTTATTGATATTGCCCTTTTGCAGATGCATAGCTATTGGCATGTGTGCAGCTGGTAAAATTTGATCAAAATCTGCAGAGATCTGGCTTTTACAGAAACGCCATGTTTTTACGTCAATCGCAGAGGACAGTGAGGATGATTTATGTGAGGCAAATTGTGCTGGGCCAAATTGCACCCCTCTGTTTTGCAGAGCTCAAAGCAAAGACAAATTGACAGGATGCCTATGCAATCAGCACAGGCAGTCTTATTAGCAGCTACATTTTAGGTATCTTTAATTATCCGTCTGCATTATTGCTCCTAATTATCACTGTTATGCTCTCAAAATATGTATCAGCGAGGCCTACAGGGGATTTATTGTTATAGTAAATGGCCACAAGTGGACCAATTATCAACACATAGGGCCTATTCTTTAACCTACACTGATAAAAATCTCTTAGATGATGTTACACCACATTAAACCTGGTCTGCTGTAGAAACTACTGTCTAAATTAACATGCAGCGTTGGTGTGAATCTTTGAAAAGCTTTTTTTTTTTTCTTGTTTTTTACTGAACTGGTGATAGTAGTGTATGTGTGAGGGTCCAGTCTGCGCCGCCTGTGTCTCCCCAGTCCTGGTAACCATTAGCTGTGCAGCTTGGGCCAGGGCCTAATCCAGCCAAACTCAGACCAGAGGAGCTAATTAAGCAACAGCTTTTAGTATCCAGGCCTCCTGAAGCTGCACAGTGCCAGCCCGTGCCATGCCAGCACTAAATGGGGTTGTAAATATCTATAGTGGGGCACAGTGAGGAGACAGGACTGGACAGGGGCTTGTAATAGGGGTTGACTGAGTCTGAATGCATATTATCAAGCCAGAGTTAGAGCTCTCTAATGAGAATGGCCAGTCAGACAGTGGCAGTGGGTGGAAGGAAAGAGTGGGAGAGGAAGTGGAGGTAAGGTGACAAGGCACTTGCATCACTTCTGCATCCACATTTTTTCCCCAACACAAGCCTTCAGGTGAAAATTGATGCACTGCAGACTTGATATGGAGGTTGCTGTAAATCAAAAGCGACTGCATCAGTCTGGGAAAAAGACAGACTGGCATCATTTACCGCTCTTGACAGCGTTTTTCTCTCTCTGTTTGTGTGCGTGTCCTCCAGAGGGGCAGCCTGACCCAGATCCCCGTGGTGAAGGAGACCAGGGTGGAGTCGGGCCAGTTCCTGCTGCTCTCCGTCCTCTGCATGCTCTTCATCCTGGTGGCCGTGGCAGTGTCGGCCACTTTCTTCTGCGTGCGCCAGCGCTCGCACCTACACATGAAGGAGAAGCTAGCCAGTCTGGGGACTGACACCAGTACTGATGCCACTGCAACCTATCAGGTAAGACCAGCCTCCTTGCTATGAGCCAGTCAGAGGCCGGGATTCTTATCCTGTGCTTTGCTATTGGAGGGAAGCACCCTCTGTTCAAATACGGCCGATCATCCAATTGGTTTGTGAGAGTTTGTCTGCTCATGTTTGAGTGACTCTTGTTCCACCTGCTTTTCGGGACCATTTTTTGATGCAGCGATTTTGTTGTTTTGTTTTATTTTATGTGCTATTAAATGTTTTAGTAGTTTAACAGGAAAATATTGTCATGTGTATTTAAATCTTTCCTTTTTCTTTGCCAGTAGCATTTTTCCAATAGATATGCTTACCCTTTCATGTGAATTGTGTGTGTCTGCGTAGGAGAAAGGGAGCAGACCGCCACTGTGACCTATTCCCTCAGTTCCTCCAGGGCAACAGGCAGCCTGGGCTGTATTGATTTTCAGAGTTGGGGCTCAGCTGTGCCCAGCGTGGCACTCAGAACACATTTATCTGCATGTCACGTTAACATTTTCAATATTTTATCAGGTTTTCACGAGGCTGATTTCCAAAGGCTGAGGTGTTATGGTGATGACCATTAAAAAAGATATCAAATAAAAAAATATTCAAATTAAGAATAGATGCAAAAATATTCTTTCTGAAATTCCACTCTTTGATTATCATAAATTAATGAAAATCGGTGCAAATTTAAGGTGAAATCCGGTACCTGTTCGTCCTCTGCTAGCCACTCTGCTGTCTTGTGGGTGTGTACTCTATGCTTGACATACAGAGTTGTTCGGGGAGAGCTGTCTGCAGTGGGAGGGTGTTATTGTAAAATGGCAGCACGGACTGTAGATTTTGTTTCCCCTTGGCCCTGTTTTCATTCTGATTAGTTGTCTGAAAGAAGGGGGTAACGGGGAGAGTGTAATCTCACGACCTGTGCTTCTCCCTGGGCTCCGTGTGTCTCTCTCCTCTGGCACTAACTGCATCCCACTCCCTTCTTATGGGACCATTTCTCAGCGCTGGTACAGCACAGGGCTTTGCAGAGATGTTGAGAAGTAGGATGAATTATGAGGTGGACCTGGACTGTGCCCTGGGGCCAAGGCCCAGGGCACTGCTTCATGCCTCTAATCATTAAAGTCCGATGGCAGAAAAGCTGATCCAAGACCAGAGCTTAGAGAGGCCTGTGCTCCAGAGGGAAATATCGCTATGATTCATCATGAGATAGCATGTGCTTTCACGAGGCATTTTCACTGGCCCGCCTGCCCTGACTGTTATTAATTGAGTATGGAAATGAATTCTGTGGAGCTGACTGCTTTGCCTCCCAAATTTAAACACGGTGGGGCTTACAGATTATAAATTTAACGTGGAAATATCCAGTGAAGCCACACCTTATTGTGGGGAAGCAGATGTAATATGTAAGCTTGCATAAATTCAGCAGATTTTCTTTCTAATATATATATTTATATATTTATTATGCTTCAGCGCTGTCAACATGCATGGCCAGAGGCGTTATCATTTCTCGTTGCCCATTTATTCATACATCTTTTTTTGGGTGAACACAATAGCTCAGGAACGCTCTTGGCGAATTTCTTCAAATTTGATAAACTATCATCGGAGTGTTTTGAGTGAGATAGAGCGTCGTCACGGGGTGGAGTTTCATTACATGTGGCGCAAACGTGCGGTAGAGGGTGAAGTTGTGAGAGTTTGATGGTCGTATGTCAAAGATCAAGGTTACATCACAAGAGACTTTTAGGGACAGAATTTCACACAAATGTCTAACAAATACATAATGCAGCAACATTTTATAACCAGCCAGGTTTTCCAGCCATAACTCGGGAAAAGGAGGAAGAGACTGTGACTGTATTTCTGGAATTTACTGATGCAGAATTGATCTTTGGCATCCACCTTTAAAAGTCTTCCATGGGTCTAAACAGGCATGAATATAAACTCCAATGTAACTTGTTGGCCGAGGTATACAACCCTGTGCTGGTCATTTTAGTAGTTAATGCTCAGTCTTGAACTGTTTAACCCCCTGAGGTCTAAGTAACCAATAGTGATGGTCCTAACCATCAGAATATGTCATTTTAGAAAACAAAATAAGGGAAATAACACGAATAATTGTTATTATTATAATAATTATTCTAACTGACATGCATTAAAACTCATTTAATTGAATTTTGTCACTATAACATCAGGGTACAGTTAGGCTAAGTGTTGGGGGCTAGGATGACAAATTAGATCTCAGAGGGTTAATCCTCTGTCTCTGCACTGAGGCATGATGGGAGAAAAACTGACTCATTAAGACTACAAAGATGTGTGGTCTTAATAGAAGTGGCTTCGTAAGCGACAGGAAATGTTTATTCATTTATTTTGCAATAGTGGAACTTCATTTTGTATCTCCTTTGCTTCTCTGCAAAAAAAAAAAATCCTTTAAAAAAAGATTATTCTTTTTTAAGTAGAGCACTTTTTGCTGTGCAGTTTGAGTTCACCGTGTGGATGTGGGGTGATTATGCTGTGAAAGATCCATTCTTTAGCGTTGAAGGGAGTTGTTTGTGTGGCAGCAAGGTGTGACATACTGAATTTATTCTGTAAGGGTTCCTCAACCATGTATTTTTGACATAATTAGTATAAGCTCCATAATCCACGAGGATAAGCCATTAATCTACAGTTAAGTGAGGACAGATCAACTCAGCCGAGATGCAGGATTTCACAAGGTGCATTTACAGAAACCAGCCCCTCACAGCAAGGATAAGCACATAAAGCTATTGTTACGTGCATGAAAAGAAGATAAATGCACAAGAGCTTGCAAAGAGGAAGAACTGCGCTCTTCATTATCCACTTCTTCACCATCGTCGTCTCCTGTAATCCCCAGGAGTTGTGTCGTCAGCGGATGGCGATACGAACATCGGAGCGCGTCGAGCGGCCGGAGACGTTGCGCCACTCTCGGCTCAACAGTGTGTCATCTCAGTTCAGCGATGGCCCCGCAGCCAGCCCGTCGACCCGCAGCAGCACCTCCTCCTGGTGTGAAGAGCCAGTCCCATCCAACATGGACATCTCCACTGGTCACATGATACTGGTAAGAAGCTTTGCCTTGACTCCAGAAATAATTTAAGTAATGATTCATGAGGTGGAAAAAGGGGGTAAAGAAGGAGATGAGTTATTAAATGGAGGTTGGCTGGTAACATGGCTTGTTGTCCAGCCCTCAGAGAGCATTTGTGGTTCTTAGCGTCTGACTGTTTCAACTGAACAAGCACAAACATCCCTTCATGTCTCATAAATATGCACTTAACCTGCCAGGGTGGGTTTAGTCGAGTGTGTGAGACTCCTAAGCTATGTAAGTAGGGTCAGCTTTCAGTAGACAGTCACAAGTCTACATCAGACATTCCCAGCCTTTGGTATTGCACTTCACCAGAGGATGGTGAGTGTTGAGTTGCTACATTAATCATAAAAGTACAAATCAGGATATCCATAAAGCACGAAAAAGATGGCATCCACAAATACCTGCTCCAACAGTGCACGCGGGATGTCTTTAATGAGATCTGAGTGATCGTTTAGTAATGTCTGTCTAATGAAATAACTGTGATCAAATGCAGAACGCAGACTGTTGTGAAAACTAGCAAGAGAACTTGAGAGGTGAAAATTGTTAGCTGAGAGTGATGGTTTCAGGCTGCAGTTCTCAAGTTTTTCCTGGCATACCCCACTTCAGAAGGACGTTCACACGCACACACACACACCCCACAGTTTTTAACAGTCATAAAAAATAAAAAGGATCCAAGCTGAAAGTGCAATAGCATCAGCAAACTCTATCCACCTGTTTCTGTCCCTCACCACAGTTTGAGAGCCAGTGGGTTAGGGTTAGTGGTACCTAATGAATGCTTGGGAAAATACTGTTACGGGTCATTAAATAGACAAATCGACAGCTAATAGTGGTGGGAAGAAGTCCGATGATATTTTCAAGTAAATAAATACGTTGACACTAAAGAAATTGTTTAAAATTCTTTGAAAGAACAACAAAAATGAGTGATCAGTGACTGAAATATCTACTTTTATATAATTAATAGGTTTAAAAATCTAATTTTAATGTTAAAAAATGAACACTGACTCAAGTACCTTATGATGTCATATGTATGTGATTCTGCGATACTCGATAAATGGCCATAAAGTCATTTACGATACATCGCGATATTCGCACAGAAGAGAGAATTTACTCACTGCATTGTGGGATTAATATACAAGTGTTGGCATTGTGTGTTGCTTCAATCGGTTAGCACCCTGATTTGCTTTCTCTGGCTGCCTGCTGCTTCTCAGCTATGCATTTATTGCTGCAAGCCAGTTAAGACCCTTGCACTCATTCGCTTTTTAGCTCCACCTTGAGGAGCCATGAGGTAATGTCTGTTATACGTCACGCCGCTTAGAGTGCCTGCATGGTTAAATGAAGATTGCCAGTGTAATGTATTTTGTACTACACCTAATTTGGAATATTCTGGCATACTGGAGCCAATCCAGTATAGAAAAATGTTTGCTGTCACTTCCTTTTATTTGTTTGATGAATTTGTATGCTAGTGTCTGATTTTAAGACGTCCTGTATGAATACCAACAGCTTTATTTCTCTCTGTTTATCTGTCTGGATGGTGTTTTTCATCCCTCTCTCACCTCATTCCCTTCAGAAACCTGTTATCTTTGTTTTTTGTTTTTTTCATTACTCTTCCTGCTGTTTTCTCCCTCCTGCTTTTATCTCGGCTCTGGCGTCTTTATATTTTTTTTTCTCCTCCTCCTCCAACTTTTTCTTCCTACTTCTGTCTCATTTTCCCTCTTCATCATTCCGTCCTGGTTCTCTCTCCTCTCTGTCATTTTCATCTCTTACCGCCTCCGTTTTCTCTTACCGCCGCAGCAAAATAAGGTAGACAATGTTTCGCGTGATGAGAGCGGCACAAAAGTGAAATATCATTACCCATCTGATTGTCATTTGGATGTTTTAGAAATATTGTTCTTTTTTTTTTTTTTTTTCGTTTGATTGAAAAAGCTCTTGGTTGCCAATACTTCCACAAACACACAATGCATGGTTTGATTTTGCACAACTTTTGCTTCATTCATTTGAAACAAGCTTGATAAAAGAGATGGATAGATGCCTTGCAGTGTTTCCATTAATGGAGAGAGCATTCATCACACTGCATGTCTAGCTTTTATATTGGGAGGCTATAATGAATGAGAGTGAATCTGAGTAATGCCTTGTATTGCTGGTAATAAATGGGTTTTGTTGCACTCGTCAAGGCTTGTTTGTGAAGCCTCTTTTGAAAACATTGACAATAGAAAAGCATTTAGCCTTGCAAATAACAAAAGAGCCACTGTGAATCATTTCTAGGAGCTGTTATTATTAGCCCTAGTTTCTTCGCAGCAGCAACGCAAGCGCTTCGCTGTGGAAAGGTAAAACACTCTGGGGCCTTTACTTCTCTTTCATGGCCGTGATTGACATGGAGATGTCCTATAGGGGCCTCTTCTTTAAAATTCCTCCACCATCTCACATGAAACCATGTGTGAGATTGCCTTGTTATCACTGATCTCAGACCTGTATTTTCCGATCTCTGCTCTCCTCTCATCTCGCCGCTCCCGCTCTTTGGAGCTCACACCGTGTGGAGAAGGATGATGAATACCCAGCTTTCCAAAGCACACATGCTGGGGGTTCTTTTTTTTTCCTTCTTGAGCCCCAAACACCTCACACACACACACACACACACGCACACACACCACTTCTGCGAGAGTGCCGTCAGGATAAATGAACTACGATGTTGTGTCCCATTGTGTGGCCCACCTTAAGACTTGCATAACGACTTCCAACTTCAAAACCAAAATTGGATGCCTCTGTGTGCTGAGTCATCTGCTGTGCTTTCCAGAGCTTTGGCACACCTCTGGTGTCTTACACTTGTTTTTTTTCTTCTGTTTCAGCTACACTGTGATGCCATAACCTCTACATTTTATGTATGTAAAATAATTAAGAGATGTGTAAAAAGGAAGCATGTGCCACTCTGTGATTCTGCAGCTTTTCAGCACCACGGACAGGGGTTCACAGGCACCAAACTTGTTTTCCGGCTTTGCAAAGCAAAACACCCCTCAGCAGGTTCTCCTGCTGTGCAGGAACAGGGTCAAAATGTTGATGCCGTTGCTGTTGTTGTAGTTTTCCCTTGGCTTAATCACCTCTCTCTTAAAAAAAAACTGAAAAAAGAAAAAAGAGGGGAAAGAAATCAATAATTAAGTAGCTGGAGGCCCTTTTTCATTATTGTGTTGAGTTGTTATTGTTCATTTTTTTTAAATGATAAATTATTTGCTCAACAGGATAATAGACTCAGGCAAAGGAAAAATAGCCACTGACTTGTGCAACATGTTCTGCCCTCAGCGTTTTTGTGGGGTTTTTTTCTTTGCAATTTTATATTTAGTTGGGGGGGGGGTTGCAATTTGCTGCCTCATTTAAAGCAACACAATGAGTTCTTTTCATGTAGCTAATATTAGTCACACAAATCACAGTACACGTTAATGCTCTTTTTCACGTCTCGCAGCTGTTCGACATATCATAAAGGTCCCTGCACAAACTGTTCCCACCATTGTTTGTTTTAATTTGACAGCAGAGCCTGACAGTAATGTGTTACCTGTTGTGTCTGGCTCCCCTGGTCGTCCCTTCATCCTGATTTCACCCAGCACCCTCTGCTGCTGAGGAGACTGCTTAGGAAGGATTAGACATTGTTTCCCTGACACCCAGGCCTCCCATCCCAGCCCTCTGATTGGCAGACATAATCCCCCCATTCACTAAACCTTCGTTACCCTGTCTCTGGAATACGCCGTGGTCCACTGCCTCCTCCTAGAAGCAGGAGGCCTCGATAAGGGCCTGCTGGCTGTATTGCATTAAGTTGCGAAAATATGAATTTGGAATGCAATCGATTCAGGGCATCGTTTGAATAGAATGGGATGCAATTCAGAGTGGATATATCAAGTACATGGAGATGTAATATTGGTAGGGGAGGTGGAATGCTGTCAGGCTGGCAAGCAGAGAGTACTTGTACAGGGTGACAAGAGCATAGTGGTGACAGGCTCTGTCAAGTGGCCATAATGGCATGCTGTCATTTTCCTGGGAAGACAGCGCTGTATATGTGTATATGTGTGTGTGTGTGTGTTCTAGGCGATGCACATCTCAGCACATGCAAATATACATGTGTTAGAACTGACTTTTTTTAATAATTGATTTTTTTTGCATGCATAAAACAGAAGATTCAGACTGGGAAGTAGAAGAGTAGAAATTTACTGCAGTATTTTAGGACGATCACTTCTTGTCATTAATGGGCTCAGATAGGGCATACTGTGCCACCGTTTTCTCTCATTATGCAGCTGCATTAACCACAAAAGCTGCTTTTTTTTTATTGTTCTCAGCCTGGTCGTGTGTAACACCTTTTGCTTCTGTGGCCAACAATAAACTCTGATTTCCATTGTGTGCAGGATTTGTAATTTTCTTTTAAGCGCTAATATCCTTCTCTCAGGCATGCAGAGGACTTCTGAATTCATCACCAGAATAATTGGCTATTGTGTTTTTGGACAAGCTTATTTGTGATTATCATCTATGAATATATATATATTAATGTATACTATGCTGCAAAGACTTGGATTCTCGATGACAGGCAGAAGTGAATAAGTCGGATTTGTGACAATGGAGCGTCGCCTCTCTGCTCGGCCTACCTATACTGCTTTTAATACGGGATGAAAACCCGGCACATCTGGGTATCACTTTCATTGTATTAGCCAGCTGATCCCTGACATCAGTTTATGAGTCTGTAATCTTCTGTCTCACACAATAGCGGACTAAACCATTTAACCCCGCCGAGAGGGGAGCCATGATACAGGAGAGAAAGTGCAACACTGTGCTATGCTAAAAAAGACTCTTCTTGCCAGCTACAGCCTCTAAGCTCCCTAAGACTTGCCCTGGTTTGGGTGAATACATACACACACACGCACATACAGAGGCCTATACCCCTCCCCCTTCTCTTTTTCCATCTTTGTCTCTCTAGCGAATTCAATTTTGTCTTCTCCAAGCGACAGCTTAAATGCAGACAATCTTATCAGCGGCTGTGCAAGCAGTGAGGGACGTGATTGAAACACCCCTGAAGTATTTCCAATGCAGACGAACCTTTCAGGGAGTCTTAATTGTGTGTGTTTTTTGTTTCTTCTCGGTCAAACACACAAACACACAAAGATGCCAGCATTAGCACACCTTCCCCACCTAGATCTTCAGCAGCCTCCTCTTCATTTAGCTGCCGTGCTGTACAGCAGCTTAGAATAATAATGCGACATGACAGCTGATCAAGCTTGAAGGAGGATGCTGTTGTTTAAGGTTTAGTGTTTTTGCTCTAGTTTATTTATGGGTTAGAAAATACAATGAAGCATTAACATCGAGCATTAACCAGAAACCTCCAGTGAGGTAAAGGTGAAGTGGGGTTTTTTTTTTGTTATTTTTACTTAATTAAACCAAATTCAGTGCAAAAACAAATCAGATTTCTTTGTTGCAGCCATATCTCGAGCTGAACTCTTGCACGGTTCTGGCTTGTTGTTTGAAGTGGTGGCTGAGGTGGTGTCTGTTTTCCTCTAGTCATACATGGAGGACCACTTGAAGAACAAGAACCGTCTGGAGCGTGAGTGGGAGGCGCTGTGCTCCTACCAGGCAGAGCCCAGCGCCTGCAGCGTGGGCCAAGGCGAGCAGAACTCCAAGAGGAACCGCTCTGACGCCGTGGTCGCATGTGAGTCCATTCAGGTTGTTTGGTTTGTTTGTTTTTTGTCTGCTTTAGTGTTTTTTTCTGCAGGAATGTTAGTACGATCCTCAAGCCTGGAACAGTCCAGGCAGGGTCATGTAGCTTCATAAATGTTGTTGATGTATTTGTGAACAGATGCTCCAAAGAGGAACATAAAACCATTTGGGTAAACATGCCAAAACAACACTGTGGAAAATATGCTTCAAACATGAACAAATAATTAGTAATTAGTAATCTAGCCAAAGAGCGATATTTAAACTGTTTTTTCCAGAAACCCCATAAGTGTCTGTCAGTGTAGTGAGAGGAGACTCCCTGCTGCATCTCTCGCATCCTCTCGATTAAAGCCAAAGAGGATTTTCAATGGGGACAAATGCATACCTGTTTGAGAGTCACCGAATATCAAAGTTAAAAGTTGTACTGGGACTGGGCATCTCCAAAAAATTTGGATGAAGTGATGTTTTTATGATTTTAAAGCAGTTTGAATGTGACTATAACTGCTTTCTTGGCTAATTCTTGCAAGTGTATCCAAAGGACGCATCAAAACCATCCAAAGGTTGAAATGAACATTGATCCCTTGTAATTAAAGTATTATTACTAGCTAGCGTTACCATGAAGGACAAAAACATTATTTCATGAGAATGTTTTGCTTTATTTCAGCCCACCACTACATTTTAGCATTAGTTCACACATTTTAAAGAAGAGAGAGACGCAATAACACGACAAAAGGTTTGTTAGGCAGAGCTGAGAATTTCTCATTAGTGGAGAAATTCCACTCACTGAACTGTGATTTTCAGTTAGTTCAGAATGAACTGGGACCCAAAAACGTAACACTGGAGGGTGAATAAGTCTTTCTTTAAAGCCGAGCTGCTCTGCTTACTTTTTAAACTCTAGATTTTTTGGATGATTCACAGTTCAAAATGAATATTAAGTATTATCTTATGCGGTGCTTTGATGCAGCATCTCAGTCTGCAACAAGTCATTTTAGCTCCTTTCGCTTTAAGCCAGCTTTCTTCTGATTGGCTGCACCTCACAAATAACCTCTGTTATTATATATATATATATATATATATATATATATATATATATATATATATATATATATATATATATATATATATATATATCTGGGAATCTCTCACAAACACCCTCCAGGTGACTTTCTGCCAATTTCAGTGCAGTGGGATAAATAGGAAGGAAACCCACTCTGTAGAGGGCTCAGGGCATAGCAACAGTAGCTATGTACCACACGGTGTCATGCGCCAATCAGGATTTAGCTACATTTGAACTGCAATCTGATGACAGGCGGCGTGTTGCTTGGTTACTGTCAAATTTGACCTCACCTGGGCAGGTCTCACGAGCCTAAAGTGTTAAACTCTTTTTAAATAACACATAAAGATGTTTTATTTTCCTTGATTTCGCCTTTTTGTTCATAAATATATGAAAATATTTTAAATCATGAACTTTAATTCCAAGCAAATCAAAGTGGGTTCCGGGCCATTACATATACATTATATGACTCTTGCAACAGCTTCACTTGTTTAGGAAAAAAAGAAAAGAAAAAAGAACGAACAGGATTTGAAAGTTCAGAACTCGCACACTTCTTAAGATGAAACAGTTTATTATTATTTCACTTGGAACATTCCTCGGTTAAGGTGAAGCAATCCAGGACTTTAGAACAGCGCATGATGAAAGTCTGGTGAAATTGCAGTCCCCGCAGCCATTTCAGCTTCATATTCCTGTGTTGCTGCTCAAAACTCTGTTGTTATTGTGCAGGGAGTAAAAGCGGGGGGAAATATTTACCGATGAATTATGCATCTCCATTACAGACGATCATTCCAGGATCACCTTGAAAGCGGAGAACAACCACAGCAACTCTGATTACATCAATGCCAGTCCAATTGTGAGTATTCTTTATTCATTATGGTTCTAGAGTTTGGCTAATATGTTTTCTCTGAAGCCCCCCCACCCCTTTTTTAGTATCAAGAGCACCTGTTGTGGTTGGATTTTACTCTGAGAGAAAAGTAGTGATTGATCCAAGCCCATTGATCTTTTTTTAACTTTGTTCTCCATGCTGAGAACCTCAGTGGGTTTCTTGTGTCTTGCTGAATTGCCTTGCTACTTTTACTGCTTTCAAAATGGCTGCTCCCTGGAGATACCTATCTTTCTTTTTCTTTTTTTTCATTCACACTAAAAAGAATTATGCATTTTTTTTTGACTAAGCAAAGGTATCCCATACAAATCCAGAAAGATCTGACTACTGGAGAGGGCTATGGTTATATGTTTTTTTTAAATATCTCTCCCCCAAAACATTGCCAGTCATGATTTCCCCCGAGGCTGCTGAAAAGGGATTCCATCAAAGGGAAACAGGAAACTATGCATTTCAAATACAGTGCCAAAATTTCCGAGGAGATAGATGAGGGAGGGGCGGGGTGCACGCAGCTGCGCTAAAAGCCTATTACTCTTCAGAAACAAACAATGGAGACTTTTAGGTGGTCTATTTATTTCTCCATATTCACTAATGGCATATTCATAGAGGTTTTTAGCTTATTTAAACAGCACTGAAGTGCAACGTCTTATAGAATAATGTCGCAATAACGTCGATCAATCAGAGGAAGAAGGTAGGGAAAGATTTTCGATTAAAAAAAGTTCTGCAAGACTGTTTTGGTGCGGCTTAAAGCAGAAATGCAGGCGGATGTTGAAGATGGGTGAAATACAGTAATGGCAGATGCAGTGGTGTGTGGATGAAAGGACAGTAATTACACCACAAAAGGGACCCCTGGCTGAGCCCAGCAAAACTGTGATAATTATGTCTGTCAATGCGGCTTCTTCCTCCTCATTAGCTTCAGGGGCAGCGGCCTACGAGTAAATAATCTGTCGCTTCTTTCTGGGAATCCGGGGTCAGAGAGGCAAAGGGAAGGGGGCGATCTGAGCTCCCTGCGAAGCACCGGGTGACACGCACACTCGGTGAAAAGCTCGGCTAATGGTTAATGGTTGACCACAAACGGTGCCAGCGCTCCCAGATGTACATCATCATTAGCGCGAGGAATGGTTTGAAGGAATGCGCAGCGGCAAGAAGTGGTCAAAGGCCGCTCGTCTTTGTCTCGTCTGGCCTTTTCTGGCTTTTCCCGATTTCCTGCCTGTTCTCGCTTTTGTTTTCAAACTCAGATGAGCTCGAGCTGGCAGTTAGCTTCTGAGCTCTCAATCTTATATTTTTTTAAAAAGGGATCAAGACACTACAGCGAGGTGTTGAAAGCTGAAGCTTCACGGTGAGCACATATTTGTGCGAGCTATTTTCGAACAAGCTATTTTACTTCAAACCAAAGAGCACTTCTTTGCATTTTTTGCTTTCTTTCGTTGGTTCTTTTTTTTTCTTACTGTAGTCTATCTTCTTGCCACAATGGCAGGGAGACTACAGCTGAAATGCAGGACTTTTCTTTCATGTTAGCGCTTTAGTATTCATGCAGGGATGTCAGCACACAGCTACAGCATGTCTGTGTCCTTGAGATTGGCTAAACGGAGTGCAGGAAATAGCTTTTGACATCACCCTTTTATTTCTGCGGGTGAGATTTGTTTTTTACTTTGTTTTGTTTCAACCAAACCATGTGAGGAATTTAAAAAAGAGACAAAAAGAAAGCGGACATGGCTAATTGACGTGTAACAGCAGGTAATGAATGCAGCTTTTCTTTCACCGATGAGTCCTTTTTATCAACATTTTTCAATTTCAGCCGGTCCGTGTGCGTGCGTTGGCGAGCATGTTCCGCTCCGAGCTTCGTTTCTGCTCCCCAGTGGTTGTTTTCTTACATATACAATGAAAACTGACACCTTGCCTGACATCTTATACAGATAAAAACTATAAATCATAAATAAACATCGACTGTGAATCCCGGGAGAATCTGCTGCGTTAAGCATTTCACTACTCCAAAAAACCAAAATCTCCAAAATAATCATTTACACAACGAATGATTTTCAACAGCTGGCGTCTGACAATGCTGCTTCTGTTGAGGTTGAGTTACATTTACGTCACTGCCTGGGAGTAGATTTAAATAAACAAAACAATTTAACGCATTTAATCCTCCGAAAAAGTACAAAAAATAGATTCCAAACTCTTAATAACAAAGAAGTTGATTTTTCTTAACAATTCAACTAAACTTGCGTGCTTGTTTTTTTTATCAGCTTTTCAAAGCATTAGGAATTAATCCTGTCGTTCAGGATATTAAGCATGAGAGAAGTGTCATGGTAGTATTAGAGCCATGGCGAAATCCTCCATAATTATTTTTCCTTTTAAGGGTGTGTGTCAAGGTCCATGAGCGAGACAAATGAGCTTAAGAAATTTGCAAAGATGTGAAATGAGAAAACTAGATCTTTAACATTTAAGGCCATGTCAAGTGTCCTTGACAATTTGTTCTTCAGCATAAAAAAGGGATTTCATAAAAAAATCAAAACGCCATTAAAGTCGACCCTGTCGCTTGCTGTCACCGTGATGTTCAGCTTGAAGGTGTCTCCCTCTCTCCCAGTTAGATTTAAGGGCGGTGCTGCAAAAAAAAGCACTCAGTTCCATTGGTGGATGTCAGTCAGTGGAAGATTAATTAAGCAATGACTCAATTATACCATCCATTCGCCCGCCTATCCAATTCAGGGGGGCAGGAGACGATCCCAGCAGGGTAGCTTGATGGGATACACCCTAAATTGGTCACCAGTCTGGGCTAACAGAGAGAAATAGGCCATTCATGCTCACATTTAAACCTTCAGCCAGCTAACCAAGAAGAGGTTCGAACCCAAAACTTTCTTACTTAAGGGAGGCAGTGCTGAGCACCAGCGTCAATTTTGAAAAACTCCTGCACTCTTTAGAAAGTCTGCAACATTTGATATTATTCTGCATGTGCAAAAAATACAGCACTGTTTGAGTCATCTATCGTTATGATGTCAAACATACATTAAGAATGCATTGTTGTGAATCTTTCCCTTCAAAATAAGTCACCATGTTCCCCACTGGTATGCCTGACACGAGAGGTTAACCATAGAAACTTAATTCAGTAAAATCTGATTGCTGATTTTATTTTCATTCAAATCTCAATCACATCCCTCAAACTGTGTCCATCACCCCACCTGGGCATTCAGCGCCCTCGTGTTAGGAGACTCCAGGCGTTAAAGTCCACGGCAGTGTCGTGTTTCATGTAGAAACACAGCTAAGCATGAAAAAGAAAGAGCTCTGAAAGCAGTTCATCAAGTCTTTGAGGGCACAAAGATATTGTAAGAGTGAAAAATAACGACAGTGAATTGAAGTTATTTTGCAAATTTCAGGTTAGTTGGAAATAAGATTTTTTTACTAATCCCCTTGAGAAGCTACAGAATCTTTCTTCATAACATATATAGCTTTTAAAAAGAGAGGTTCAGTTATTTGCTCGCATAGAAAATCGTTGAATATGGGTTGTGTTCAACATTAGAGGTGCCTGTTGCCTAGCAGATAAAGAGGAAAGTTCAAGGTCCAAATCTATTTAAAAGAGTGATTTTTTTAAAAGCATTTTTTAGCTACAAACCTATCCTTCAAATATGTGTTCAGCTTGTGTTAACATCCACATTTTTCCAGCGAACAGCATGCAGTTACTTCCATGTCCCAGTTTCCTCTAATCACCCCCGTAAAAATACTCGCATCCTGAATACGACAGGGTTTGCAGGAGGAATGAAAGCCAAGTGTTTACATCAATAGATGCTGATCTCATTTCGTTTCTGCATCCAGATGGACGATTTCATGGAAGTCTTAACCAGACAATATGTTTTCATCCACCAGTCACCAACCACACACTACGTCACACTCTGTTCCCTCTCTCCCAGATGGACCATGACCCTCGCAACCCTACTTACATCGCGTCGCAGGGTCCCCTAGCTTCCACCGTGGCAGACTTCTGGCAGGTAAAACTCTATTAACTGTCCATCCTTCATCTTTTTATTTGTTTGTGTCTACAGCTGTGAGGGAAGAACCACAGCAGAGGTACTCAGTTTCTGTTAATAATTCAGAATCCTTAAGTTTATTTAGAAATCATAAAAGATGCTCCTTTGCTCTTTCCACTGGCACAATGCCAGAGCTCAATCTAGAACTGGTCCCACTCATTTTTACTATTAAAAGACCAGTGCTGGTGCCAAAAAGCTGGCTACGTGAGGGTCTGCCACAAGAAATCCAACAATAATTGGCATATTCAGCTCGCAGATTCTGTAAACCACGGGTCTCAGACCTGCAGAAATGTGTGCAGAATTGGCACCACGTTGGTGCAAAAGAGGTCATTGTATTCCCGTTTTTCCTTGGATTTGCCAGATTTCTATCTGTATCCAAGTGATCCAAGTGTGATCCCTAATTTGATGTCTTTTTAATGGTGTCACTTTGCCCCAAATGTAAGCAAGCAAAGGTGAGAAAACTCTTGAAATTGTAGCCCATAGTCACTTCTCACCCCACTCAGTCTGCGGAAACAAACTTTACACACTGGAAAGAGTGATAGGAGCCGTGGCTCCAGCACAGCATAATCATCCCTCAAACAGAGGTAAGATGAAGGGTAATTGTATATTTTTAGGAAAAATGCATGCTTACATTCAAATGTAATGTTATTTCATGAGAGGCACAAACTTGGTAGAGAAGTAATGGTGCTGCTGCTGCTCCTACTCATCAATCAAAAAGTGTCAGCAGCTGAATATGTACACAAGACCTGAAGCTTTTTAGTTTTATATAAGGATCTAGTTGTACACGCCTCAGGAGACCTAATGTTATTTAAAATATTCCTGATATTTGCTCATATTAGTGGGGCTTTTCCCCCTCAAGCCTATTTTGCATTCTTTTCCATGTCCATAAATGTCAGCGGGACCTGTAATCAATCAGCAGATCTAGGCTATTGTAAAACGTGTCAACTTGTGCGGAAGTGTGCCTTAAATGATGCATGGTTGCCAAATGGCAGTCTTATGTGTTAATAGGACAGCACTGTTGTAATTAGTGGGCCCATCACCTCCATATGGTGAAGTAACTCCAGCTAGCCGTGACCAGGATGTAAAAGTGTGGCGCATAAATCCTGACAGACCAGCTGGCCCTGCACTCTGCACTCTGCATCTTGTACTGAGCGGATACTCATTTTGAATCATTATGATAGTGCTGACTTTGTGTTTGCACAGACGTTGGAGGCTGCTCGCGATTTGTGCGGTGGGTGGAGAAGCCAAGCTTAGCATGGTCTGGTGCTGTACACCAAACAGAGAATATTTACTTGTTGTAAAATGACTTCTTAAACCTCCCCACAAAACGTAGACGCATACACGCTTTGCCCTCATGTGGTGTTTAAACTAATTAAAAAGGAAAAACTCAAAGGCTTTTATCTGAAAATTGTACATTAATTGCCACATCAGCTGAAATAGGAATAAAATGTGCCTCAAATGAATAAGGCGTTAATTATAATTTCGTTTTTTTTCTCATATGCCTGCTAGTTTGTTTGTTTGCTTGTTTTTTTTCCCGTACAGGTGAATAAATCCATTTCCATTATCTAATGCTACTTAGCCATTAACTCATCTTTAAATCTTTCCCAATTAAGCAAAAATAATAGAAAATTAGCCACACGTTGACACGCTGAACATCAGCTCTGTGTCTGGGAATGCTTAGCAGCCATTCATTATTCAGTATGGTTAACCTTGGATTGTGGCATGAGGGAAAAACACACTCTTTACCCCATTAAAAGTAAACAAACAGGGGTAACACTGGCAACTCTCATGCAAATGGACCGTGCAGGAGTGCAAATCTTTTGCTGTGTCCTATCTAATCCACACCGGCCCCAGGCAGTGCTCTGAAAGGCAGCTCTGCTCTAATCCTCCACTCCTCATTCCTCCATCCCTTCATCCGTTGCCCCTCCATCTATCTCCACCTCCCTGGCTATTACCTTAGCTCTGCTGGGCCTTCCTCCCCTCCTTCTCAGAATGCAAAAAAAAAAAAAAGAAGCCATGCATGAGTTCACAGAGGCACAACTCAGGTCATTTTCAGTTTGTTTTTTGTCTATGCAAATCAAGTGTAGCTGGTGTATGTCTTTTTTGGAGCCTGTAAATTGCTAATCCCATTACAAAAACAAAAAAAGGAAGATAGGAGGTGGAAAATATGAATACTACCATCAAATATTTGCTAAATTGTACAAGACTAAATGGATAATAACCCCCCCCCCCCCCCCCCCCCCCCCCCACACACACACACACACACACATTATCACCTTGCCTAATCTCATCACATCCTGGCACAGTTGGCACAGTTGGCGTGTAATGTGTCCACTGGGCTGGATCACAGAAGCTTGTGATTAGTGTATAGTCAAGGCCATTGTGTTTTTATAGCAATCATAAAACCCACGTTTCCTCCTCATTTTCCTAATGGCTGCCGTGGGCCTGTTTTTTTTTTTTTTTTTTTCCCAAGGACACATTAGGTTGTGATAAGATGAAATGGAGCATCAGAGCAGTAGATGTTGTGATCTCGCTCAGACGACTGAGAGCGTGAGAGAGAGGGCGACACATGACGCGCCCTCCTGCTGCTCGAGCCCAACATTTATCATTTGTCACACACGGAGAGGTGACATTTATTCATACTTCCTGGATGAAGATTAAGAAATCAATTTCTCTGTAATACAACGCTGCCGTGTATCAGTAACGCTCTCGGCGCTGCGGGTTAGGACCATTGGAACGTTCCATATGAAAGGGTTTGTCATCTCAGGGTGTGACTGATGGGTGTCTCTTTTCTGGCGTGTAGATGGTGTGGGAGAGCGGCTGCGTCGTCATCGTCATGCTGACCCCGCTGTCGGAGAATGGAGTGAAGCAGTGCCACCACTACTGGCCCGACGAGGGATCCGACGTCTACCACATATACGAGGTGATTGAGAAAGCGGTTAAACAGAAAGGTCACGAAAGACATGTTTTCCCACTTCAGCTGGTGTCTAACCACGCAGTTAGGTTTGGATTTTACGTGCTGAAATTTGTGTGAAGAGTAGCAATCAAAAAAGGGCGAAAAAGAGCAAGCTATGGGGGTAAATCTCCAAAAGTAAAGAGAAGCATTAAAAAATAAGACAAATCTATTCATACTATTCTTAAAACTCCATGCTAAGCGGTAGCATTTATAAACTGTGGTAGCAGTATGAGAGCCTGTCCCTCCAGGATCTTAGACTTAAAATCATAAAGGGTTATAAAACATAATAATCTCTTATTTTATCATAATAATACCGACAATAACAACGCCCCAGTTCAATCAAAATGGCCAAATTATTCCCACGTGCTTTGGTGTCTTAGTCACATCTCATTTCACCACAAAATGTTTCTAATTTAATAGCAGGAAGCACACAAAACTGTGATTCCTGTATTATTTTCTATTAGGGAAATTCTGGGATGACACCAATACTGATGTTTCACAGTCACAACCCCGCCTTCATCAATCGTTACACCATCTTTGAATATTTAGCCTGGGTGGAAGCGATGTGATGCAATAGATGACAAATCGCCCACTGACACCAAAACCATCCCATTTGCTGACAGGCTGAGGTCATTATTATGTCTGTGAGTTACACCGGTGCACCTCTAATTTCTTTAAAAAGTGAATGAAAACTGAAATATTTGGCATAAAACAAACCCTGACATTTCTATAAGAAGGTGTCCATGTTCCTCATTTCCTTCCTTAACCTGATTTTCTGTTTGTCTGCGTTTAGGTGAATTTGGTGTCTGAGCACATCTGGTGTGAGGACTTCCTGGTACGGAGCTTCTACCTGAAGAACCTGCAGACTAACGAGACCCGCACCGTCACTCAGTTCCACTTCCTGTCCTGGATGGACCGTGGGATCCCCAGCTCAGCCAGGACCCTCTTAGACTTCCGCAGGTAGAGTGGAGATCCAGCCGGTTGGTCCTCAAACAAACACTGCAGCTCAGCAGATTTTCAGACAGATTTCCACCTTTTTTTTTCTAAGCAGCCTTTGTCCCGAGCTTGTTCTTAATCACCCTCCCTTATATTCTGTATTCTGTCAGCGCCTCTCTGGTCCCTCTCCCTTTTGCCCCACTGCCTTTTGGTGTCCTAGAGAATGGCTGTTCTAATAAGGACTGTGTTTCTGTACTATCCCTTTCATCTTGGGCCTATTTCCCTCACCTCCCTCCAGCACATGTGATGCAGCAAATTAACAGCCCCGCACTGCCTGGCTTGGCTTGGGAAGAAAAGAAAGAAAGAAAAAAAAAAACACCACCTAATTCAAACACCCAATTAAACGAGAGCTGTCTCACTAAAAACATGGGAGAGGGGGAAAGCTAGTGACTGAATAACCTTACTATGTTTTCCATATAATATGTTCTGGTAGAAAAGCGGCAGTAGCACTTCTGGGAATACCCAGGAGGGATAGGAAAAGCCCTCCACGCAAGAATAGATGCATCTGATTTGTAGATGGAAGCCTGTCCCTCTGGTTTGTTATGCAGATGAAAGAAAAAGAGGAGCTGTAGTTTTATCGTGTCATCCTCTCTCGACAGAGTTGCTGCCATTCTTCCAAATTAATCTGCTTGCAGTCAGCTACGTTTAAGACACCACTGTAATGGTTTCTCTTGTGTTTTGATTACATATACACTGTTTGCCCTGCTGTTGAGATCTCCCTCACGCTTAAATTGCCGTGAACTCCGATAATGCTGCTGAAGGTTATTGGGAATCTAGAGCTCTCTGGCGATTCAGAGGTCTCAGATCCGCACGATGCACTCAACACTCACGGTTTTGTGGTTTTGGCCAACTCTGTATTTTGCGGTTGCCAGTGTCATTTTTGTGATGTTGCAGCTAGTAATATGAGCCCAGTTGCATAGTCACAAAAGTGATCATTGGAAACTGTGTCTCCTCAGCCAGGCCTGTGCACAAACTGTCTTTCTCTCACTCCACTCTAAGTCTCCCTCCTCCACCTCCTCCTCCTCCTCCTACTCTGCCTCACACTGTTCCTTCCTCTGGCTTGCATGGGAACTCCAACCGTCTCTGTATGCTGTTACACTGAAGGCGTGTTCTGATTTAGTCATGCTTCCGATATCAAACAAGATTATTAAAATGTATGCATTAGTATGCAATGTGATTTCACATAAAAGTGCAAAGAAAAAAAGCATCAAAAAGAAAACACTTCTACTCCCAAATAAGCATCGAATTATATTGCAAAGAGTTCTATCATGTCCAGTTTTTTAGCACATGTATTTTAATAAACTTTAAGTCACCAAGTATGGAGGACCAAATATGGTAAAACAAACAAAATATGCCATTAAATGCACCAAAATAAACCTATAAGATTTTTACTTTTCTTGGGCATTTTTTTTACCTTTGTATTAATATCCATATTTATTCACATATTTGTGTTATTTTATGTATTTTATTAAATATTTTGTTTTTTTGATCAATTTTGACTTATTCTCAGATATTAACTCGTTGATAATCTTCATCAGATTTCCATAAATCACTGTTTTGGCAAAGAGGGCATCAGAAATAATGAATATTTATTTATTTATTTTAATTTTATTTTTTATTTTTTTTTTGGGGGGGGGGGGCTGTAATTTTGGCTGCTTTGGTCCTCTATAATTGGAACCTTCACAGATAAACAGCACAGCTCACAATGATGTTACGTCAAACACACCTGTGCTTTTCAATACTGGTAAACATGTTAAGTGCTATTAAGAATTTTGGTCACAAATACAGCATTCAGATGGCAAAACTACAAAAATATAGCACAAGCTATCAATATTTCTATTCATGCAAAACATTATACTTACTATATGTAACATATTAGTGCACGCAAGCTTAGATCAGCTATAGATACCATGAGATACTTCTCATTTTGTCACCGAAAGGTGGGAAACGAGAGGAAATGGAAAGACGCGGAAGCTCTCGGTGTAGTCAGTTTCCATGGCAACGGCGGGGTGTGAAAAGGCTCGTTGGCCTTCGCCGTGCCTGTGGTGTATAACATTCGTAATTGGCTCGGGTTAATGCGTCGGCGGTCGGCAAATCACAACATCGCACCACCACATCCATCACCCACATGTCACAATAACGCCGCCTGAAATGATGCTCAATTTATTTACGAGGGTGCGACACAGATTTCTCTCTCTCTGCGCTCAAATTAACGGGATTGATTGACATGAGGGAGCGTCTTTCGTGGTTGTGTTTGGCCCTTTGATTATTGCCGTCATTAATTTCGTCCAGGCCACAGCGCCCCAAGTCCCTCACGATTCACATTTGTTTTGATTATTATTGTTATTATTCAAGAAAAAGAAATAAATAAAAGAATTGTTTCCTGAATCGATGTAGCAGCCTGTGCACTTAAGACAGCTTAATGCCAAGCTTGCAATGACAATAACTTTTCTCTCTTTTTTTTTTATTTCAGAAAGGTTAACAAGTGCTACAGAGGTCGATCTTGCCCGATAATTGTCCACTGCAGGCAAGTATAACCGTTTGAACCCTGTGACAGCGGCTGACCCTGCTGCTTTGGGACATAGAGTGTTTGTCGTGGCCTATGTGTTGGAGGAGAGAGGCTGTTTACTTAAACCCGCTCAGTCCATTCACTCTGTCTGGTTCCACCGGAGCTGCTGTTTATTCCGCTCACTGTGTTCTTATGTAAATAACATGGCACAGCCGAATACACTCCCATTTCCCATTTGGTTGAGTTAGTTAACTGGCCTTGATTGGTTCGTATTAAACACCAGGTATCTGTCTGGTCACTTTTAATAGTCACATCCTGTTAAGTCATGTGTGGGGCCAGTAAGCCTGCTCTCCCTCTGAAGGAGCTGTATGGACTGAGTGTCTAGCAGTGGATTAATGAAGCTGTGGCGCTCGGGCCGCTCTCCTGTTTTATTGGCTTTGCCTTTATTAGAGCGATGTCCACGCCTTGTTTGCAATTAACATGCAGAGCCGCTGAATGGCCGGTGGGCACAAAGGAAGCCTTTTCATGGGGCTATCTCTGGAGTAATGGAAAAGCAAGGCTCTCCAAAAAGCTGTTCTCGAACCGCCCCTGGCCTCTCAACCTCTCCTCTGCTCCTGAGGTGCATGCATTTAAAAGCCTTTGTCCCCAGTGTGCCTTAGAAAACCCAATCCCCTCTCTCCAATTGCCATGCAGCTCTCAAGACCACATGTACGCTTGTGTGCAAAGGTTTAACATAATCACATTCATTGCATCATCAAATATTCAGATCTGCTCAGGTATTTTCGCAGGAATGTTAAGTGTGATTATTGATTTTTGCCTTTTAGATCTTTATCCACCACGTGACGCGCGAACGGAGAAACGCACGTCTGTGTGCTCGGGCTAATTTGTGCTTAAACATACTCGACAGTCTTTGCGCAGATGCAGATGTAAATGAGCAATTTGTTTCCTTATAAGAAAAACACTCTGAGATTAAAGCATCTCACTCTGCCGCCTTAATGATCTCTCTCTCTCTCTCTGTGACTCTCTGCAGTGATGGAGCTGGCAGGAGTGGGACTTACATTCTGATTGACATGGTCCTCAATAGGATGGCTAAAGGTAACGATCAATGGCTTCCCTTTCACTCTTTCTGCTTGAAGTGTTGCCCCGGCAACACTAAAGCCTCTCATTTTCCACAGAGGGTCTTGGGGATGCATTAGAGGGTGACTTTTTCTGAGGCCTGGAAAGGCAGCGAAGACCGAAGCCGTGGAGAGGAGTGGAGAGAGCAGAACAAAGAGAAAACAGAGAAAAGGGAAATGAGAAAGGAACCCACATTAGTAATTATCTATTTAAGCTACCTCCACGCCACGCTGACCTGCTTCAGCAGCTGCGACATGAATTTAGATAGCACATGCATGGAAATAAAATGTTTAAAGGCAAAATACATTTTAAATCAGAATCTGCAATTTGCTCCAGTGGTTTGAATCAATATTTAATATTTAATGGCAGCATTGTGCTTATTGAATTTGATTTGATTTATTCTTAGCGGTCTGCGGCTTTCGCTCTAATTTCACTCTGAGAATTGTTGACATTTGTTCCCGCTTGATACCGATGTGAACCACAAACTGTGAACATCATCAGTGTCAGTCATTTGGACTTCAGGCTGTGTTTGTTGTCTCTAATATAATCACAAATTTTAGTACTTTATATTAAAAACGGCCAAAAAAAAACAACAGGAAAATGACCCTTGTGGTGTGGATGTGTCATTACATGTAAAACAGGAAGAGTCTGAGGATGGATTTGTTTTTTTAATCTCGCTGTGACAAAGAAAACTTTAGTTTTTAGTTGAATCTTTACGCCAGCATAAGAAGAGTCGACCAGAGAGTGTTCATGAATAAAAAAAATGCTCAGTTAGCTTTGTCTATTGAGTTCTTTTGAGACATAAACATCTATTGTTGTGCACCTTAAGCCCCCCCCCCGTAGGTTAGCCTGCCCTTTATCCTTTGACCTCTGCCCTCGCCGCCTGCTCGCCCTCCCCCTGCAATCCAGCTCCATTAGAGCAGGTTAGGCGGACGCAGACCTTCCCCTCACGTCTCTGGAAAACAGCACTATGTTCATGTAGTTCGGTGATGAATTCGCTGTTGTCCGTGCTGATGAAAGGTGCCACTCGGTCTCTTTTAACCCTTTCTTTTCTGCTCTTGAACCAGATATATAAAATATACATAATCTCGCTCTCCAAAGCTTTTTTTTTTCTCTGAGAGCCTCTCTCCAGCCTAACTTTGGAATTCAGCCCATCTAAGACATGAAAGTCTTGTCAAAGCACTGGAGCACTTTGAGTACTAAGTCCAGCCGCATTAAATCCCGCTTTTTCTGTCTCTTTCTCGCTCACCCACACGCATACATACATTCACGCTCTTGCTCCATCTCCTTTGCTTCCTTTCTTTGCCTCACTTTGAAAACCATCTTGAGAGTTCAGGGGCTCTCTCCCTTTTTCTCTCTTCGGGTTTTGCTCTCTACATCTCTCTATGTCAGTTTCCTCAAATGAGCTCTGGCATGCTGCTCGCAATCCATAAATCTGAAAGTGGAATAAGATTTCCAGATTAACTTCACAGACTCGTGAAGCCAAAACAGGCTCAACAGCAGCTGATCCCTGCTGAAGGCAGGCAACTGTTGCATGGGTTAATCATCAGAATGACTGCTGCAGATCTGCTATAAATCATTGTAATTAATTTGCTGATATGTGCACGTGCACACTCTTGGATATTAGTGGACTGCCTACATGGACATCATCTAAACCGGTTTTTGAACACGACTCTCACATGGAAGCCAGTGTGTGGTGTGTTTGAATGCATTATTGCACCAGGGCCCAAAAATATCCTCTTGCATATTTTATCGAGAAACAGTCAGTGGCTCTTGTCCAAGTCTTTCGAGGGATGAATGTAATAATTTTCAATTGCTGCGCTCTTCCAAAGGGAGCCCAGTATAAAGAGAGATTGACAGATGTGAGCTGGATTACTCCACTGCTTTGAACTCAGTCCAATTTTCGGTCTGTTGCAGGTGCTAAAGAGATTGATATTGCCGCTACCCTGGAGCACTTGAGAGACCAGAGAGCTGGCATGGTCCAGACAAAGGTAAGGTCCCCGGCTTTGAGTTAGAGAAGTGTGTGTGGGGGGGAGGGGGGGCAGAGAGAAAGGAGAGCAGGAGGAGGGTTTGCAGCCATTCAACACCAAGGATTGTCTGCTTCACGTGCACATGGGATCATTTCTGGGGAAACGATGGGGTAACTGATAACCGCGTCAGGATTAGAACAACAGTCCACATTTCACGAGCTGCAAAAATAAAAGGATGGCCAAGATGTCTCACGGAAATATTTTTCAAACTGCAGCATCGTAAGATTCATGACTTGAGCATGTAACATCTCAAATGTCAAAAGAAATGTCCATCAGAAAGTGTGACGAAGTCCAAAACCAGAACATGGAGAATATACAACCAAATTAAATAGACATGAGAAGATATTGAGTCAGTTTTTAGGAGGAATCAGCTGATATTGCAAAAAAAATGGCAACAAAGTAATCAAAAATGTTCTCTTAGATTCTCTTCGTCTCATACAGCATCTGTCTGTCTAGTCCAAACAGTTCCTAACACAGCGGGTCGTTCACCTCTCACTATTATGTGGAGCAGTTTAGGGTGTGAACAAAGCGTTTCCTCTTATCCACTAATGCAAATAATAGGGAGGAAGGGTCTTTTGTTTCTCTCTTGTAATTGGAAAGGAATAATAATAATAAAAATAATAAAGGCGAACCTCCACGCAGAGCCGGGTGATAATATTTATGGACTCCGGTGCTATGCTAACAGACTCGAGTGTTCCTCGATGGTTCATTAATGCTGCTTTTACGGCCCTGCTCTGCTCAGCGCAGGAAAGCTTTCCGGGCACTCTCTGCTTTTTCTTTTCTTCAAAAGAGTCTAAGTGAAATTATATCAGACTATTGTTGATTCCACTTTGTGGCTTCATACTGGGTCTACACAGAAATTACATTGTAATGAGGTATGAAATTCACAGTTAGGTTTCGACGATTGAGCAACCAGTCGTGTTCTTTTTTGTTTTTCCCTCCTCTTCGTGATGCTGCCGTTTTATTTTTGGACAAAGCTCACAAAAGGGGCATTAATTTCTCCCCTTACTCTGGTTACTAATTTTTGACAGACATCAACACGCAGTAATTACAACATGTGTGACCGTTTTGTTTTTTTCCCCTTCCTCACTAACATCCGTTTGTGATCTGTCGAGCAGAGATTGATCTCCCCCCAGTGGCGTAAAGGTGAACAGCGTGCACAAACCCTCATATTTAGAAGTATCTTAGTTTTTTTCTCTTCCAATGCACAAAACTTTAAACCTAACTTGGGAATAGATGTGGGCACCTGTAACTGCGATGGAGATAAACATGGATGTACTTACATATTTTCTGGCCCCATCACAACTTCAGAAGACACATAAAAATAGAAAACATCGGCACTCCAGATAATCTCCACTGCAAAGCGAGAGGCACGGTCACCAGTGACTCCTCTGTATTGATTTAGCCTATCCTCAGGCCAGACTATGGCAGCCTGTGTGTTGACACATCTAAAGGCTGTTCCCTCCAAACTCCTACGTACCTTTTCTCTGTGAGAGGACCCCGTGGCCCCTCAGCCTGGAGAGAGGAGAGGAATATAAAAACACCAGGTCCATGGGGCAAACATCAATCGGCCTCTTTTGCGCTCCTCGGGGAAAACTATGAGTCGGTTTCACAAACAAATGCACACTCAAACGCGCGCGCGCACATACACACAGGCAAGCAGAGAAAGCTGAGAGACAGCTTGACTCAAAAGCTCCATTTTAAGACACACCTGGCTGGATCGATGCTGGTCCCGGCTGCTCACACACTTTAAGTTGAAAGCTCGGAGAGAGGCTCACCTTCACCTCTAGACTGTGGCCAAGCACATCAGGGGCAGGGTCGGGAGCTGCCAGTCATTCTGAAATGCCATTCCACTTGGTCACACAGTAAAACTTTTATCCTTCCTTTTCCTTCCCTGCGTCCTTTCCTCCTCCCCCTCCTCCTCATCCTCCTTCCCCCTCCTCCTCCTCAGGAGCAGTTTGAGTTCGCGCTGACAGCCGTGGCAGAAGAGGTGAACGCCATCCTGAAAGCACTTCCTCAGTGAAGCCATCGCAACCCACTCCCCCCACCACCTCACACCCAACACACACACACACACACACACACACATATGCTTTCCTCTCGCTCGCTGAGCACCGGTTTCCTCTGCCCACTCAAGACTGACATCTCTCTCTGGCCTGCCTTCTCCTCGCTCTGTTTCTCCCTCTTCTCCCTCTGCCTCCTCGTCACCTCTATATATACTGTATACTTATGAATGTCGTGCCAGATATCTCAGCTGGATCCATATACACAAAATTTCCCTCAGCGTACGGCCACTGATCCGCGGTCAGTCGGTGCTGTCCGATCAGCGGCTGCGCTGGGAGATTTTTTTTGTCAGTATGAACCCCGGTCCTCTTTAACTGTGACGTTGTTTTTTTGAACATACCATCCTAGTGCCACTGACGAGATGTTTACGTGATGTCAAGTGAAGATTTTTGTTCCAAAATGAGCAAAAAAAAAAGAAAAAAACTGATGCAAAAAGCTTAGAAAATGATCTCCGGCACAATTAAAACATGCTACGGTAAGGCTGCAACTAACAGTTATTTTCCCAGTTAATCGTTCAGTTTAGGAAATGTTGATAAAAAAAAAGAAAATGTATTTTTTTAATATGACTAACAGTCTGAAATCTTGAGATATAAACCATTGTTTTATCAGAGAAAGGTTTTATTGGCATTTCTTTTCTTCTTCTTCTTTTTTTTGCTTTCTCCCCCAACTAATCACTGCAGCTCTAAACTATAGTGCTATGTAAACTAAATGAACTTCCTGCCTGTAAAACCCGTATTATTGTACAGATTATACCCTCTAAATGAATCGATGTAGCTCCTCACACGTTTCTCCTCTGTGATCTGAATCAGCTACTACATCGTGTGTACAGACGTTGAAGCGTGTGCGTTGTTGTACTTTGGGTCGAGACATCTCACTGTCGTTCTAAACCGCAGGTTATCCGACTCCGAGCCCCCCACACGTCATGATTGTTGTGAAACACATCAGCTGTTCTCTTATTCCTCATTGTATTGTTTTTACATCGGACGCCACCAACTGTTTGTTGCATAAACATCTCTGTTAACAGTAAATGTGAAATATACTAACTGAGATAGTTATTGCTTCTATTTAGAAATACTGTCATGCTGTATGGATAGTAATAATATATTTAAGAAGACCTTATATTGGGATTGTTGCTAAATTTCTTTGTCCCTCCATCACTGGTATGGTATATTGTGACATTTTGTGCAACATGAGCGATTAATCCCTCCATGTATAGACCACGAATGACTTTATGAAAACTTACATAGTGCTATTGAAGATGTATACCGAGAGCCTCAATGAGAACTATATATTTTGTGTGAGAAGTAATATTCAGATTGATAATAAATCCGAACGGACCATACCGCTCTGCCGCCTCGTGTGTGATGTTACGTCTGCTACACTCGCGCACGTACAAACGGCAGCGAGAAGGCCGCCCTCACAGCCAGAGTCACTTGATTGAATGGCGGCCTTGGTAAAGTCACAGAGAAAAAGCTATACGGTGCTCCCCGAGGGTTTGTATCTGGGAGAGAGTCGCAGGTTTGTACAGATGAAATGTTTGGTTCACCAGCTCTGTCAGCGGAGAAAGTGGCTGGGATTTGAAATGAAACCAGTCATGTATTTCACCCACGGAGGTCCTCCTGCAATATTACAGAGAGGAGAAAGTTCAGTCAGTCAGAGTCCACCTCAATCAGTGTTTACTGGAGGATGCCACGTTCAGCTAATTGACAACAGACAGCCTCTTTTCTTATTTTTGTGTGTTTTGTCTGCAGTTTCTCTTGTTGCAGGGGTTTGTCTGTCTGCTGTTAGAAATGGGAGGTGGAGTACAATCTGTTATTAGACCATAATCGCTGCAAACAGCTGCACCTGCAAACAATGGCTGATAAAACTGTCTCAAAGAGTCTTTTGTGAAGACAAATTTGCTCCTAATATACGACAGTCACACAATCGTAAGTGTGCCTTTCGGGGTATTTTCAATCATTTGTGTTTTCTTTCTTATATTAACGCAAATTGGTGACACGCTAAATCTTTAAGGGAGCCCTTCAAGAATCATTTGATGCCAAACTAAAGGACACAGACTGGATTAAAAATCTTTAAAATCTCCACTTACTTGGTTCTCAGAAGCTTTTGGCCACATCTCCCAGAGATCCCCAGTCAATTGATACACACCAAAGAGCTAACTTTATCCATTATTGTGTAGCTTAAGTACATGTGATTACAAATGATTGTTTACTGCATTTGAATTCATCTTGAATTTTGACAATAAACAGTGATACAGGGACAATAATACAAGTGTGTTTAAAGAGGCAGCAACAGTGTTATGTTACAAGTCACAGAGAGTGTGATACGTAGTACACATGAGTAGCATGTATACCTCATGAGTCTTTAATTAAATAATAGTAATATAAGATAAGTCTTTCTTTCTAAAAAGGCAATGTTGACTAGGGGTGACTATGATTGGTTTCATAGTTTAAAAAATGCTTTATGGATCAATTTTAACTAAACCCCAACTCTCATTTGATTGGTTGCCCCTCTCAAAGGATTTAGCTGATACTGGTCTATCAGAGGTCTGATTAATATGATTTTTATCAGGCTAAGGTTGCCTAATACGTCCCCATAGAAAACCTTTTTAACACAGGCCCTCTGATCACCCATCATGACAAACATTTGAGCTGTTCTATCATTTCAGTGCAGCTGCCCAATGATGAACACTTGAGGAAGGTTAACTGCCACTCGCTGGTTAGTTAGCAAGTGTTAGCAAGTGTAGATAAAATCCAAAGACGACTGTGCTAATCTGCTCTCAACCAAAGCACTTACAAGAAGGGCTGATTTCACTCGGAAACAGTCGGTAACCTCCAGCAAACGAGCCAGACGGAGAATACACATTTTCCTTAGCCACCTGAGGTCACCAGTGGTGTCAACGACCAGTCACTAGGCCGATGTGACTGAGGCTTAATACAAACCACTGTGGCAGGGTCAGGTGATAGAGTGGGCTGTCTACCAATTTGAAGATCGGTGAATGGATCCCCAGCTCCTCCTGTCCATGTGTCAAAGTATCCTTGGGGAACATACTGAACACCTAGTAGTTTATTGTTGCACCAATCGGAGTGCGGTGTGTAAATGTTAGACAAAAGTGTTTAGATATAGATAAAAGCACCATATCAATGTGTGTGGGTAAATGAGACTTGTAGTAGAAATTCAAACTCAAATTGAGTACAAGACACTATTAGTCCATTTACCATTAGGACTATAAACAGCAGCTAACCAACACAGTGCCGTCATATTCTGTACTTGCATGAGGTGATGGTATACTTCCTCCAAAAGATGTAACTGCAATTACTTTTTTAACCCAGTTTAAAGACGGTGTTAAAGCTGTCATACATTTTTAGGGTGGGAATCCATGCTTAGCACATGTAGTGTCTCATGTCCACTTTAAGTCAACTGTCATTTGATTTGCTGCCCCTCTCAAAGAGGAGATTTGAACAGGAAGTGGGTGGGGCATAAGTAATCATGCATCAAGTGATGATCCAAAGATCAGGATCCTTAAGGGTTTATAACTGATCCAAATAAAGTCATTGCTCACGGTTTACGAACTTTATGTTAAAGTTACTTTATTAGAAACTGATACCTAAATAAATATCAAAACAAAACAAGAAGTATCCATATGCTGCTTATAATAAATCAGCCAACACACTGGCTGCTTATCAGCCCATTAAAAACTGTAAAACTAGAGGACTTGGGCAGAAAGTACAATAAGGATTATATTAGTCTACAAAAAGTATAGAGAAGCATGCAAAGAGAATATATAATTTCCTGCCTTTCAACAATGGGTGCGTGGGGTTCTTTAAGTGTGAATGGATATTCAAGCATGCGTGCGTTGCCCGTTGACATGTCCCTCCCTCCCCTGACAGTTCTAATAGCCGGGAATGAGGCTTCATGCACTTCCTGAGGCCTCATTTGCATATGATTCGCTGATGAGCTGCCACCACTAACCAGCAACCCCAAACCAAAGCACTATTAATATTCTCCCATTCAGGTTGTAAAGCACACAAACCTAATCAGCTTAGAAATTACTGTATGGAAGCCATAATTACGCATGTTTAATTGCTTATCATCTGATGGGTACAAGTTTATTAGAAAATGTATTCATGGTAATTGCTTCCTGAGGTATCTGGTGTGCTACAATAGCTTGTGATATCCTGTCAGCTCCCATTTGGGAGGATTAATGCGTTCTGAAAAAGTCAAAATTAGATACTGTGCATCGCCTCTTTGGATGCTCGGTTTAACTCAAAGTGATTTTTAATTTAGGGATTTCTAAATTGCTGCTTAAGCTCGGATAAGTCTTTGGAGTGAGATCCGTCAAAATCAGCATATCTGGCTGTTGTAAAAGAGTGCTGGCATATCACAGGGATATAAATGTATGTAAAGTAGGCAAACGACTGTGTAATCATGATGCCACCAGAAAATACTCGCATACCAGCCCTGGCAAGACGCTAAATTCCTGCCACCAAAGAGAAAAGATGTAAGGCGAACTGCAGGAATGACACAAAAGTGAAAAGTCACAGGCATGAAATGAGGAAACACATATTGTAGGAGAGACTTTTGAAGTGAAGCCATCTCAAAGCCGATGAATCGCTCAGTCCTGAAACGAGCAGATTAAAACAGAGCGCCGGTCCCTCGGAGAGGCCTCTACACCGCCAACAACGTCGAGTAGGCCTTTTCAGCCACGGACCTCAGCGAGTCTTACAGCTCCTGCCCACTCTTTGATGATGTCTCTGTGGTTTATTGTAATCACTGCTGGCTCTCAGTGCTTCTGACACACTTCATGGCGTTTTAGAAGAAAATGCAAGTCCTACCATCAGTTTCTCTTTGGATAGCTGTATTCCCAACACAGAGCTACTTTTTTGTGGGACTTTTATACATAATTGATATATTAGATATGCATACATTATGTTCAGTCACAAGATAATTATACAAAAAAGGATTACACAAGGGCGGTATGATTGTGGTAAGAATAAGCAACAAGCCTGGCTCACTTTTCTATTTCCTACAGACACAGAAATGGCCATAATTAACATTTTTATAGGTCCCTGTTTCCCAAAACGCTGGAACAACCTGCAAAGACAAAACAGATTCTAAAGAGTTCAGCGCCTCCTTTGTTGGATTTACATTTGTTATTGTACTAAATGTTCTCAGTGGACGATGGGTCTGGATGGGTCTGGATGGGTTTGGACTGCAGGAAGCACTTTTCTACCTGGACTCTTACCACCAATCCTTGTAGTTTGGAATTGTCTTTGTTAAATGACCCAGATAGTCATTGACCCCGAGATACTTAAATTCCTCCTCTGCTGTGTTGAAAAGCGAGTTGAGTGTAAAAGCGAAGCTCTCGATTTACCGGTCGATCTACGCCCCTACCCTCACCTGAGCTCACGAACTCTGGGTAGTGACCAAAAGAACGAGATTGTGGATACAAATTATGATAATTTCTCCAAAGGGTGGCTAGCCTCTTCTTTAGAGATAGGGTCAGGATGAGTGGGATAAGTGGAAGAAAACCAATGGGTGGATGTATAGATGTATTTTCACTGGAACAAAGACATCATTTTGGGTGGGGGGAAATATTGCAAGCAAGTTTGTTCATCCTAATGGTCCCTTCACAGATGTCACAGTGCCATGGTCTCCATTTGATGTCCTGAAAGCTAAATCTAGCGCAGGACCTGTAGCTAACTTTAGCTTATCTGTCATCAATGTATAAGAAGTCGAGTAAATAAATAAATAAGGGAATACTTAAGAAATAAGGAAAGTACATGAAAGTAAGTGCTAAACATGTACAGTCATGGTCAAAAAAGAAGGAGACACGGTAAGCAAATCAGACCAATGTGCCAATGAATAAAAATACATTTTAAGTCTAGTTTTAAAGGATCAAATTTGACTGTGTTGCTTCACAGTTACAGAGAGTGCACAATCTCCTCTGAGTTTAAATCTGGAGTGGGGGACAGACAGTAGACTGTTGTCCAACAAGCTTTTTTTCACTGAGTGTTTTTTTTAACATTTAAACTTTTAAGCATTTTTGCACCAGTTACTCAGAAAGTACTTATCACGAAGCTATTGACAGTAAACAAACACGTCCAACACTGTAGTTTTATAACCAATAATATCCTAACAGTAATTAATATTGTAGCACGTAAGCACTGAGACACACGGGCAGCTGGTGTGTCAAATGTCAATAAATAACAAAATGTTTCAAGTGAGATGGACGTATTTTGTAACGGGACAAATGTATTATTTCAAAACAAATAGCAAAAAACAGGTACTACTGAAAACCAACTCTTACCAATCTGATATGAGGACAAAAAGGTATTTTTAAAATGCTTATGGTGAACCCTCCATCCGATCATGTTACTGACCTGTTTCCAGTTACACTAATTAGCTCTGATCTGTTCCAGTAGTTGTGCTTTTTTTTTTTAAATCATTATAAAGTCTTCCAGTCTTCTGTTGTCTCTGTCTCAAACTTATGAGTTGCTCGTGTCAAATTCAAAGTGAGCACATAAACAAAAACATTTCTTAGTCAATATGTTGCCTCTCATAGCGTCAGTTAAATGTGAGGCCTTAATTAGCTGTTTTATTTACATTAAAGTCTTACAAATTATTTTGAACTGGATTTTCCCTCAGCTTTGAAGAGCTTTGAAAGCATCTTTCTACTTGTCATAATTCAAAGGCTTAAGTATTTCATTTTAACACATCACAACTAGTATGAAACAATTATGTACCTGCCATCAAATTTAGGTTAGAAACGAGCAGATTAACAGCACAAAGTCAAATAGTTTTTTTTCAAGATGGTGAAGAACAAAATTACAGCCAATTGATCAATAGCTGTTTTAACAGGCTGCCATAAAAGGTAAAAATATGCTAATATGTTGTCTGTGTAGCTATATTTTTAGCTGTCCATGAGTTTTTTTCAGTTATTTTTCTTATTTTGGTACCATTCTCGCTAATTAAAAAAAGGAATATTTCTGTGTGCTGTCTATTTCCCAGGATGGGGTGCTTCTTCACGTGATTTACTTGATTGTTGCCCCAAGTGGCTAAAAAAATATATATATATATATGAATATTGTTTTTAAAAGTGAAGATCAGCGAGTTTGGCGCCCCGCATGCTAGTCCTCTTTGATGCTGCAAATTTTGGTCTTCCTATGATACCAAGTAAATACAGGGCCAGTATTGCTGATACTTACATTTACTCATAAGTGCAGCTTATGTGTGTTTGTGTCATGATTTATAAGATGAATCGTCGTCTTTTTGCAAATTCTGAACACTTTTTAATGACGACTAAATCACTGTAATATTTACTTTCCACAATAATGACTTAATACAGCAAAACACACCTTTCAGCTTTTTGCATATTTTGAAACTGAAACGTAAATGTGTCTGTCTCTGAAGCACTTTGGGTCGGCTCTTGTTGTTTAAGTGTGCTATAGGCTGTAAATAAAGTCAGCATGACTGTCACAGTGCATGTTTGTGGTATATTTTTTCATTTCCATAATAATAATTAATTTAACACAATTTAGGGAGCTACATACCGAACTAAGAGGAGAGAAAGTATCGATCCAGTACCATTACATGCGTTGGCATTGATATCTGCATCGATCTCCACCTCTACCACGTGCATCAAGATGCTTCTTTATTTTTTAAGAGTAAAGCTGATGACTGCATAAAAATGGAAATATTGTATGAACCTATGAAATTAAGTACTTGCCAGCCTAAGTGGTAGTGATGCAAATCCAAACTCAGAGGTTACAGAAATGTATTGGGAACAGCTGCATCGGATGCTTTGAAATTCAGACTTGTTTTATTAGCTCTGATAGGCTCAATGGACAAATGGATATTGAGGCAGCATATTTTTTAAAATATCGGTTTTGGGGTGCAAGGCTTGGAAGCTAATTTAGCATTCCTGTCTGCAAAAACTACACCTGCAGATTACTGGACTTTTGAGTGATAGCAAACAACATGCTGACCAACATTTCCCCGTGGAGAGGGGTTGGGAAGTCCCAGAGCGTTTGCTTGTTTAAAACACTGTCTGGGATGATTTCCAGGATTTTTCCAAAGAGAAAAGCCTTGTTTTTCTTTGCTGGTGTTGTTGGGAGTGAATGGAGAGCAGATTGCAGAGGCTGTTCTTCTCATGTCTGTCCAAGGCCTCAATACCTTTGATCTTCTTAAGAAACAAACAAGCTTTTTAACTTGGCACTGCCGGCTAGCGACTCTCCTCTTCTACTTTTGCTGCTCCTCAAATTGCTGATCCTAAGAAAACTCATCTTCTTTAACACTCATAGTTAACGCATGCACGAAATTGTGGTCTAAAATATGGACCCCCGCCGAGTCACACAAGCTTCTTTTTTTTTTAGTGTATATGAATGTTAAAAACCTTATTAAGTGTGATGTTTGGCAGCAATGCGCATAAAGTGAGATGGAAACAGATCTGATTTTATTACATCTTAACACTGCAGTAGTGTGCTGTAGCTTCAGGCTAAATCTTTAAAGAAATATGTTTTGTTCTGTCTTTAACTCCTCTTTCTTTATTAGGTTATAATGATGCAATCTGAATTATTAAATGTCATCCATCTGTTTTCTTAACCACATATGTTATCAGGGTTACTGTGAGACTGTGCAATGACTCGTTAATTTACTAGGAGTGCTACTCGGATCGACTTTGCACGGTTCCAAGCGATCCGAGCAGGTAGTACTGGATTGCAATGGAAAACCAGTTGATCCGAGTCGAATCGTGGTGATCAGTGGTGAGTCAATCCAAGTAGGTACTAATGGAAAAGGAGCTTAAATTATCAGGTAGTACTGGCAAACTTGATTAGCAAGATGCATCCACACACATGCCAAGTATCACTCACGTGCCAAAAATGGAGCGCAGGCTTCTTGAATGTGCTGTTAGTGAAATAACCGCAGCGCGAGTGATTTTGTTTGTCAGATAATTGCATTACAAATGTTAAAGAAGAAGCTACGCCACAAACGCATTTGAGAGGTAAACTTCAGTAACTGCATGAAGTTTGGACGTTTTGTAAAATGCAAATAAAATAAACAAAAACAGAACTCAGTGATTTCATAAATCCATATTTTATTCACAAGAGAAGAGAGAAAATATCTAATGAATAATCAGTGAAATGATGCTATTTAATGAAAATTATGAGCTCATTTTGAATTTAATGGTAGTAATGCATATTAAAAAACGTTGGGACAGTTTACAGTTGGTAAACTGCATGAAAGCCAATTTTCTCCTACTATACTTATTATCATGCTGTAATAGTTTAGCATTTTGTTGCTGAAATATGCAAGGCCTCACCTGAAACCATCTTCTAATGGGAGCATATATTGCTCTAACATCTGCATATATCTTTCTGTAATGATGATGCCTTTTCAGGCACTAATGCACCCTCATACATCAGAGACTTTTGTATGTAGTATGACGCATGAATAACAAGCCCGGTGGTTTAGTCCAGAGGTCCATGTTTTCCCAAAAAGAATTTCAGATCATCAGACCAAGGAACAGTTTTCCACTTTGCCTCAGTCCATTTTAAATGAGGTTTGGCTTAAAGAAGATATTTCACCTTCACACCTTCTTGCATGATAGAGCTTTAACCTGCATTTCTTTAAGTGTTTCTGAGCCCCTGCGGTGATTTCCATGACAGAAATCTGCCTGTTTTTAGTGCAGTGCCACATGAGGGTCAAGAGATCATCAGCCAATATAGATTTTCAGCCTTGTCCCTGGTTTCTCCAGAAATTCTCCCAAAATTACCAGTTAAAAAGTCCAGTTACCATCAATTCAAGCAACTATGACTACCATGACGTGGATGACTGGGAACCTACATAGACACTAGTCTCTATAAACACTAAAGTCATCCTTAGGCCTCAATAAAACTTGAACTAGTAAGTTATAAAAAGAAATCAACCCTGCATAGTTGTTATGGGCAGACAGGGGTGGGCTGTAAACATGTTTATCTCCACTGTAAATCTAGACTTTTCAAGATGGGGGTCTATAGGGATTGATTCACTTTTGGCATCAGCTTTAAGTGGTCACAGTTTTCTGCACTTTTGCACGTTTGGCTTCATTTGTTACCAAAATCAAATGCGTTAAATGAAAGAGTCACAAATTGCTTGTGCAACCCAGTCCAGGTGTAGCAGGGGCAGATGGGTGCTTTAAAGGATTCATGGTCCAGTCGTGACATTTAAAGAGATTTTGGGAAAGGTTCTGAGATGAAGGTGAGCAGTCACAGTCAACGTCTGCCCGAGTAGAAAATGCAAAGACAATCAAGAAGCAAATCTCCTTTTATTGCGCTCATTGCTTCCTTCTCTGTGGCTATTAATGAATGTACAGCAGCCACAATGACATTTTACACAGTTTAATCCCTGTCCCATCATGCATCTGGGGATACCATGGCATTTGGCTGCAATGCTTTATTTTTTATTTTTTTTATCAGTGTCTGCGGCGGTGATGACCAGCACGACTTCAATCCTGCTCACTGTCACTCATCATAAGTGAGTTTATCAACACACATCTAATCGCCACACTCCGCAGGGACCTTAACCATTTGCATACTAAGATTGCTTTCTTTTGCTCGACGCATCTCCTTTGCATAATTATTAATGATAAAGAGACGGCGAACAAATGTGTCAGAAGGTATTAGCATCGAGTATACAACTAGATTCTAAAGGATCCCTTCAGTGACATGACGTGAGGAAAGATGAGGGCAGAGGGTAGGAAAACGGAGTCTTGGGAACAAGACTGTCAAGGGAGACACTTTTGCATAAAGGGAAGGGGTTAATTAAAAGGCCAAAGATGGAAAATATAGAGGTAGTGATGTTGTTTTGTATTTTAAAGTGTTGTTTGACAAGGAGGCTGCATAGAGGCTAAAAGTGTTGTCAGAAAGAATATAAAAAGGGAAGAAAGCAAAAAGCAAATAGCAGTCAGATGTGAAGAGAGTACCCGAAGGACTTAAGTTTAGTGGCGGAGCAGCAGGATGCAGGATGAGGAGCTGAGCCTGAAATATAACATATAATTACATCAAAGAAAATATTGCTCCAGTAGAAGGAAAATCCACAGTGGTGAACAACACAAGATGTTTACATACAGCAGAGTCACTGTAGCTGCTCATTGCAGCATTTCTGCTGTGTACCATTAAAGCAGCAGGCCCATATTGTCTGTCATCTGTTGTCGGTAATTACCACTTTTTACACTGTCTTACCCTCTGTGGATAATGTTCATCGTCTATACGAGAAGTGTTTCGTGTGAATAGTTTAACTGTTTGCCACTTTATATGAAACAGCTGCACTCTTTTTACAGGACAGGAATAAATAAGTCAAGCAAGCTACGGTTCAGTTGGGGGTTGAAATGTCCTCCCTGCGTTCTCTGCTAAACACAGGCCTGTATACCGTCTGCACAGTCTAATAGCATGATATTAAAAATGCCCACAGCGATTGTTAAGTCACAGCGGCGCATTTGCACCACGATGGATGACCTTTTGGTAAATCTTAACGAGGCTTTTTCACGAGTTTCAAAAGCAAAACATACGGTGGAGTGTAGAATAATACCAGCCGCGTGAAAAATGTGAGCAGCAGAAAAGTAAATCACAGTTTTCTGTGGAGTCTTTGGCTGCACTCTTTAGCTGCGTTTCTCTTATCTTTCTGACTGCAATTAAAACGATGTGTTGCATCGATACAGCGGCCAAGTTGCACTCTGCGTGTTGTAGTTAACACGTCAGCTGTTTGCACCTGTCTGCCCCCTTTTCAGGAGCCTGTCCAAACTTCACAGCAAGTCACAGCTTGGAGAATAATCTCGGGGGTCAGGCAGGGTCGTCAGTGGTCTCCCTTCTGGCTTTCCTTCAACAAATAAACTGGTAATGACCTTTGACCTTTCGTTTTTGCATGAGAATTGACATCAGTATTCCACAACCCCACTATGGCAACCTCAAATGTCAGCCCTTGAAACCCAAACTTCTTTTTTTTTTATGACCCCAACCAGAGGTGGGGGAGCGGGGGTGGGTGGGTACGCATTTGAGAGGTGGAGTCGGGGGAGGCAAGCTTTGGGCTCATCTGAATCACAAATTAGGGCGCTTAGAGAAAAATCAACCATCCATGATTCATTACATGTTTCCTGCTGAGCCTCTGCGATGGCAACTGTCCTAGCAACAGGATCCTAGCAACAGCAACAACTCTCCACCACCGCAGCAGCCAATCAGGAACTTTGATGCCTGATCAAAATTTAGCCAATGAAAAGGGGAGGGCACTGGGAAAGCATGATGATGCATTTCCTTGTGCAGCTGGTGAGACTGGGGTGTGTTTGTAAAACGTATATGTGTGAAAAAGTAATACTAAAATCCTCACTTTATCCTTCTGATAAAGTGAAGTATTACGTGATGGTGTTTTAGAAGCATTTTTCTGTGCAGTAGTCGTAGCAGTTACAGCACAGTACTGTGCAAAATCTCTTGAGCCACCTCATGTTTCTTTTTTCTTTTTTTTTCTTTTTTTGCTTCCAAGGACCCAAACTTGAGCAATAGTAGCAGCCTGTCACAAAAACACAATTTGTTACCATTTCTTTAGTTCAATCTATGAACACTGGCAAAGATAACACAATTTGATGGGCATAAAATTGTATTTTTGTAATAGCAACAAGGGGGGCTGTCATGAAACAATTCTTAGGGAGCGAAAAGGCTAAGGTATAGGCTGGACTGCAAATCAGTGGCAATATGTCTTATGGTTTGATATTTCTGGTTCAAATAATTGTTGATATATATGGTCAGGATAAAGTCTCTGTGATGCTTTGGGTCTCCATTTTAGCAGTGGCGTGTCTAGAAAATTTTTGTTGGGGGGGCCAGGTAGGGGCACAGATTTGGAGAAGGGTGGCAGATGTAATTGGCAGATAATGTTTAAAAAAAATTCTACCAACCGTTAACCATAATTAAATAACCCTGTAAACCTAATAACTGAATGTGCTTTTAACTCTTATTAGAATGAGATTTTAACCACTACGGTGCAAAGTTTTTAGATACTGCGTTGATAAAGTACAAGAGATACATCAGCGCGAACTATCACATGACCGCATGACCTGCCCGAAACTGGAAGTGACGTCATTTTGCGGAAATGTAGTTTTTTTACGATCGGGGCCTTATGAGCCTATACTTGTGTTTTAAAAAGTTATGTTTGAGTTTATGACTTTCTGTGTCGTTTCTGGGATGCTTAGGACTCATATTGCACTGCTGGAAATAGTTTATTTTGATGCATATGCTGTTATTTTGCAAATTTGCACTATAATATTTATTTTCGTTTTTCCTGCAGTGTATAAAAATTGGTGTATTTCAAAAATAAAACTATGAAGACACTCAAAATAAATTTCCTGTGGTGGGAAACTAGTTTGTGCAACTTTTTTGTATTTACAGTTTTGAGGGATGAGCCTCTTAAATTTCTCTAACTAGAAATATATGTTAAAAAAACAAAAACGATTTTCAATTTTTTTGTAGTTTATTTCACTTTTTTGCAATTTATGTAATTACTATGCACCTAATGCAGACATATTATTAAAGTTTGGGCTATAATGGTTGTATTGATGTATAGCAACTTGAAATGCTCCCAAAAATGGCTCCACAGCATGTAAAAATATAATATAAGCTCTGGCGGACTTGGTTCTATGGTAGGTCTTAAAGGGTTAAAAAGGTCTTTGTGTCTTTTCTACTTTGTTACAAATGTCTCTTAGGCTGCCCACATGCAACATAATGATGATGGTGTTGATTTACAACAGACTCCTCTCACATGTAAATGATCCAAAAGTGTGGGATGTTTGTTCACCTGCTTCACTGTAATCAGGCATCATTTTTCAAAGAGACCTTCCACCATCATCTGATGTCAGATAGGCCTGATCTTCACTTCAAAGGGACTCTAAGCAGGTCCAAATGCTCTGATAATATTCAGTGTGATAATACATCAAGCTGATGTCTTCCTCTCCACTTTTGAGTAATCTCACTATTTTTTCTAAAGGCTGAGATCCCATTTCCTTTAGAAAATGAAGAAAGGTACACACAAAATGTTTAAAACATCCATAAAGGAAACAATTTTACATGTTCTCTGTTCTGGCAGATAACTAATGGAGTGATCCCAAAAGTTTTTAATCTGTCATATCACAAAAGTACTGTCAGATGGATTTAACATATGTTTGTTTATAAGTTTATAAGTGTTTGAATTCATTTTAAAATACATGTCATCCTAGAACTGATCAACCTGGATACTGGAGTTAGGAGTATGGCCAAAACGATTGACAGGTGTCCCAACCCAGACAGCTGAATTTTCTGTGTCTTTTATACTGTCTTAATTTAACAGCTGCTTATTATATTTATTAACCACATTTTATCCATTATTTTTGCTCCACGCCCTCCGGTTGGATACTATCTAACCAGCACCAGTCATGATGGGACAAATGTATCCCCGAACTGACTGATGAGTAGTTGCTTGCAATTATTTGTGAAATAAGTTGCTAAAGCCCAGCGCAGGCCTGGAAAGCAGTCAGTGAACCCACTGGAAAGTTGTATATGGTGCAGATGTTTGTTGTGCACTGAATTTAGCATATAACTATAGAAATATTCAGGTATTATATTTGCAGTAAGCTACATCAATGCTATATCTTTCGGCAGGAAAACATCTGCACTACCTATTGCTATTCCTCGATGGATCTTCAGACAGTGAAAAAACATTGGTGAAGCAGAAGTTAGAAACGGTGCACTGACATCTTGACAGTGAGGAAGCTACATTAACACCACTGAGACCCTCTCTGTGTGGATGGTGCAAAGAGAGATAGATTGTATTCTCCCCACACATCTGCGCTACATAGCACCTACCACTACCTACACAGAGCATGTAGGTCTGAAATACATTGCTGTGCGATCTGGGAAGGCACAACTTTTGCCTTGAAGTCAATGAGTTTCTATTTATTGTTTCTGTTGTACTTTTTCAACTTTTGCTACCTCCCCGAGGATAATTAGTGAATATTTTTACCCTGCAACAGCTAGCAACTTCCAGGAACCACTTACCAGCTAGCTAGTGAGTGCACATCTTTCCCAAGTATACCAGGGGGTCAGCAGTCGATCTCGAGGCTTGCCTGAACATATTTTCTTTATCTATTCCAGTCTTTTGTCAATAATTTTAGCTAACAGCTTTAGCTGCTAGCCATACTATTTGCTAATAAATTCTGACTTTTCAATCCTAACTTTAGCTAGCTGTTGAACCCACTAAAATTAGCAGCTTCTGCATCTGTTAACCATGCTTTTAGCAAGCCCTTTGAACCATTTTTATCTACTGTTTTAACAGTACTTATTTATTGTCTTTGTATTTATACTTCTTAGCCATTGCTTACAATGTAAACATACTTATGTGCACTTAGTTCTCTTTTTTTTTAATACAGCAGTCAAATACATCCTGACTGATGTGTAAGTAGTCCCTGTAGCTTAGTTACACTTTGGGAATCACTGAATAAAAGGGCTGCTTTTTACTAGAAGAGATAAATATAACTGAACAATAAGTTCAATACTTAAATAATTTTTATTTCTTTTATAGAGTAAAATATTGGATTTTACTCTTGTGAGGTTTATGAACCAAAATCCTCCATCACAGCTATTTTTTGCCTGTCAGACTGAGCACTCCTTTGAGGTACAAACTGCAGATAAAAGCCTGTCTGTGTCTATTCTGTGTGATGTTCAGTACATTCTCCAACTGTAGGATCCAAAAGCCATAAATAATTCCTTTTTTTGAAATTTTAAACACAATAGCTCTAACAACAGCCTCTGCATACAATGTGTAAATTTCCGCCTTATTTCAGACGTAACTAAAAGCAACTTACACATCCTTTCTCATTTCATCATCTCACCGCGTGTGCTGATTGCGCACAGCAGGAAGGGACTGTTTTTTGTCATTGAAGTAGCCTTTACAGTATTCATCCCTATTTTTGTCTCACAGCCTGAACCTATACTTTTTCTGGATCCAATCAGCATGCTGTTGTTTTACTCTGTCTCAAACAGAATCTAACATTTGAGACGAGAGACCTCTCCTCTTCGCTGGCGTGAAGGTAAAAGCAACACCGGCTGCATTTCAGGAAGGATTTTGACTGCACTTCCACTACCTTTTCTCATAGCGTCAGCTGTAGGATTTCGTTTCAAGCTGCACTTCTTTCCTTGTGATGACATTGAGTGATACATTTCTGGAAATCCATCAAATAAGAAATGATAGATGATAACGGTGAAGAAGACAAGGAGTTAAAGATGGGATGGGATGATCGATGTCATCAACAAACAGGTGATATCATGCAGTCCCTGGGGGGGATGGAAAAGTAGATAGATCCAAGACTAACCAAAGAAAGTATTCAGGAAATATTTTTTTAAAACTGAAGAAATGAAGGAAATGCTGTGAGGTGGGCGTTAATTTTCTATGCAACTATTGTATCTATGAAAGTTTTGTTTTCTAATCTGCATTTTTTACATTCTTACTGAAGTTTCAGGCAGTTTGCCATGAAATTCCGTATCAACATTTTTGTATGTCAGTAACACTGGTAATCCTTACTTTGCATCTATGCCCACCATGAACTTGAAGTTAAATATCTTACTAAATATTAAAAACAATTGCTTTCAGATTTTCTAAAGATATTTAAGGTCTGTAGAGCAGCCGTTCTAATGAAACTGGTAACTTAGTACAACATTAGGTCAAAATCAATCCATCTTCTTAAGCACTTATCTAATTTGGAGTCACGGGGAGGCTTGATCCCATCCCAAAGTCCAAGGGCAAGATCCTGGACAGGTTACCAATCTATCACATTATTATTAGCTTAAAATGATTGGTTTTACTTCCATATCTTATTCCATTGTCACAATGAGCATGCTTGCACACTGATATTAGCATTCACTGCTGTACAGATTTATAGAGCAAGGCTAGCATCACAAAGGAACTCTTAGGGGTTTATGTACAATGGATTACATGTGAGACATGTGGTTAGGTCCAAAATTAACAATGCAATGAACACCAATTCACTATCATACCAGTTCAGCGCCCTAAGTTTAACCCCTTTAGGTCTATATGAATATCCTGTCATGCCTTATCCTCATCCGGTCACATACCAAATACACCCTTTCAGTCTTGTGGTTTTTCCCTCTAACACATCAGTGCTGCTGCTGTGATGCATCGCTGCCTGCTGTTTCAACACCTCAGGCACCCCACAATCCACCCCTAAGCCCCAGGGGGATAATTACCTATCACTCCCCAATTTGCAGAAAGTGACGGGGATCGTAGATGCCAAACTTGTATTGTATTCTGCTGCTGTAATGAATGAAAGTTTTGTGACAGAAATATCTAAATTGTGAGCAAAATGCCTTCAAGAAAAAATGCAGTGCTGTAATTTAATCTCGTATTGGTTAATGGTGCAAAAACAAAACAATGCGGAGATATAAAATAAGAATGAGACACATATTTCATGAACTTTAATTCGAATCAACAAAAGAACTGCACTGCTTTGCTTTTTTAATCTTTTTTTTTTTGATACCTTGGACCTCGTGCCTTGTGAATAGCAACTTAATAGGAATGTGTAACAGAGATTTAAAGCAGTCCTTTGCCCCTTTCTTCTACTGCCCTTGCTCAGGCCTTTCATTAATTTTAATGAGGCCAGTTTATGGATGCAGAGGGGTGCCAAGAAAAGTGAGTTGTAACCTACAGCAAAAATATGCACTACAATAAAATTCACTCCTATTGTGGTGACTCAGAGAAATAGCTTAATTCAATTTTATTTATATAGCATCAAATCACCTCAAGGTGCTTTATATGAAAGCTATAGATTATTCAATACTAAAGAGAAAACTAGTGAATTACATAACCTCCTATGAGGAAGCACTTGGCGATAGTGGGAAGGAAAAACTCCCTTTTAACAGGAAGAAACCTCCAGCAGAAGCAGAGTGAGGGAGGAGCAGCCATCTGCCGTAACTGTTTGGAGGGGAGGGGGAAACAGGAATTCTTGTACTTTGGTGGCACTTTCATTCTTCGTTTAAACTGATATTGTAGCTCAAGGAAATCTAAACTCCTTTTTCTGAATCTCTTCCAAGCTCTGACCCTCCAACAGTACATACTGTACCTCCTGTTCCACACTGAGCTCCATTATCCTGGGATAAAGTGACACTAAGAATGTCCAGAGAGATTTCTGTCGCTGTCAACAAAGATGCCACCTGAGTCAGATGACAACTGTACTCTGCCACAGTCAGAGTTCTTGCAGGCTGTCGTTTGCTGCTCTGCAGTCATAAAAATTGCCTTACCCGTGCTGGATTTGTGGTGATTACGGTCCAAGTAGTACACAAACCCTTGAGGATTTTGTTTGGACTCACATAAATCCCTTCTCCATTCCCAAGACAAACAGTATTAAGACCACTAATGCAATAATCATCAGCACAAGCAAACGTACACAAACAAGACACAAAGAATCAATCAATGAAGAATTTAGAGATGTATTATGCTGCAGTTGGCTGAGTCTCAGAAAACAAGCTGCTTGCCAAATTTCTACAGATTTAAGTTAAATTATGTGACACAGTTATTCATTTGACATTTAGAAAAAAATGTATCATGCTATACAAATTGTGTGCAAAGCCGTTATCGTGGGTGGAGGTGTGAATCTGCTCTCTTTGCCACTTTACTAAATGGATGCTCGTTATAAGCTGCTGAATACGCCCCTAAAAAAACTCCACCTAAATCCCCGTCTGACAGCTGCACTCAGGTGGCGTGTTTTTTTGTTTGTTTCACTTTTGTATGTTTTTTTTCCTCCTTCCGGCGCCATTAGGCAAGATTTTGAAAATTGTTTTTAAAAAAATCTTCCTGCGTCCTGCTTCTTTTGTCATTATTCACTAAAAGTCTTGAGTCCTTGAGGGGCGACAAAAGCCCTCTGACGAGCAGATGAGCAACAAATTCTCTGCGGTGACGACTGTTCAAAGCTTGTTTGATGCACAAGGATTTATTAGCAATTTCTGCACCAAACCAATTAGGCGCCGGTGGTATAAAAAATCAAATAAAATTTAAGAAACATCTGTGTTTCAGGGTTAATTCAGTTTCATGCTGATTTAATCCAATCAAGAGCCGTTATAAACCGAATTGCATTTATTAATTTTAACCACGCTGTGCATTTGCTGCAGATATGACCTCCTGTTTGAATGACTGCAGCATTTTTTTATTAGTCTATAAAAACAATAAAGAGCCATCAACGCTAAGTGGCTGAACATTACACTTCCCTGCTTTGTTTTCTTGTTTGTTTGGGATTTTTTAATATGGAAGATGCAGGCTTTGACAACATAGATGACAAAGTCTGAGTTTTAATCAAAAAGTTTGCTCTACATACCCCACTTTCTTTATTGGCTACATTTTTTGTTCTGGCATTTGAAATGAAAAGCAATGCTCTGCTTTGAAACCTTGGACCCTGGCATTCTTGCAGATGTAACTTTGACACGTAGCACCCACCTCCATGAAAGTTCTTCTGCAAAACGCATCGACGAAATACAACGTGAGAGCTGCAGCAGGCCTGCAACACCACCTCAATCAAGACCTTACCTTCCTAAAAGGAAAAGAAAACAATCTCCAATAAATCAGTTAAAGGTTGCATTATGTTAATGAATCTGGATTGTAATGAACCTGCACTGCTGTCTAACTAACTAACCCCTTTCTTTCATGAACTAAAGCACCTTGCAGCCCTTGACTGACATATGAAGATATTCATAAATATCAGCATGTATTTGTTCACAATCATTATCAGTCAATATTATTATCCTCTGCCTACTTTAATACAGGCATGTGTTCTAATGCTGAGGCTTACATTCTGATGACTTTATAACAGGCTGCTTTGAATCCATCAAGCAACCAGTAACCTGATGCACAAGAGACAGCAAAATGTGGCCTAATTTAAAATGAATTGTTTAAAATTACACTTAAGTAAACTTAACTTCTGCTCAAAGCCCATCGTGAAATATTGTGTTCAGGCAGTTATTTGGACAGTTACACTCATAGGCAACTTTGTTAGCTGCACCTGCTCAACTGCTCGCCAGTCACATGCAACTGAGTCTGTGACAGAGAGGCTAGTCTGAATATTTAAAGAACTGATGATCTACTGGATCTCCCCACACATCCATCTCTAGGGTTTACAGAGAAAAAGAGAAAATATTCAGTGAAAATGCCTTGTTGATGACAGCAGTCTGAATGCTTCGAGCTGATAGGAAGGCGACAACAGTAACTCAAATAAGCACTATTACAACAAAGATATGCAGAAGAGCATCTCCATGTCCAACCTCAAAGCCAATGGGCTACAGCAGAACACCATATCGGTTTCCAATGTTGAAACTAAGGCGACAATTTGCACAGGTTTACTAAAAGTGTACAACTAAAGATTGGAAAAATGTTGCCTGGTCTGATGAGTCTTGATTTCTGCTACGACACAGGTTAAGACTCTGATGTAAACAGCATGAAAGCATGGATCCATCCTGCTTTGTATTAATGGTTCAGGCTGCCTGTGGAGGTACAGTTGTGTTGTATTCTCCTGGCACACTTTAGGACCCTGAACAACAGCTGAACATCGTTTAAACGCCACAGCCTACCTGAGTGTTCTTTCTGACCGCGTTCAACCCTTTATGATTACAGTGTAACTATCTTCTGATGGCTGTTTCCAGCCGAATAACACAAAATGCCACAAAGCTCAAATAATCACAGACGGCAGTGTTGAACAGTGAGTTCGCTGTACTCAAACGGCCTCCACAGTCACAAGATCTCAATCCAACGGAGTACCTTTAAACTGCTCAACAGCATCTTGTTATTTAGGGGACACCAAAGCAAAATCACTTTTCCTTTAAGATAAGATAAGATCTTATTTAAGGTAAGAAGTTAAGGTTTAACTTTAAGGTAAGGACTAAAAACTCACACTGCGAGGTTTACTGTGAGCATAGCAGACCAATAAGTGACTCAATCCATATATTTGTGTTTTAAACCAAGATATTTCACTGCTCTTTACATTTTTCCTTATTTTTTACAGTTCTGTTAGTATTAGAGGCAAATGGCATCAAACTTTCCCCCTCTCTCTCCCTCAAAATTTGGACTACCCTTTCTTTTTTTTTTTTTTTTATATTCTTTATTTCTACAATATTACCTCATAAAGATGATTACAGGCATTAATTAACACAGTTTACAAGAGAAAAACGAAACAAAACGAGAAGAAAGACAGATAGAAAGAAAGAGAAAGAAAAAAAAAAAAGGAAAAAAAAATATATATATATAAAATAAAAGGAGAAAGCTCTGTCGGGAGTAAACAATTAACTAAATTGGTGGTTTCAAGCTTTAAAGAGAAAATTCGGTTTATAGGTATTAACGTATTGGACCCACTTATCCCACCACAGATGGAACCAGGCCATCCTGTCATTAACATGAGCTGCTACTTCCTCCATCCTATATATCTCTAACGTAATTTCCCGCCATAATGACAAAGTCGGTATGTCTTGCGAGGACCATTTCTTTGTTATACATTTCTTACTTGCAACCAATAAAGCTCTTAACAGACATATGTCATTTTTGGACCAGTTCTGCGGTATACAGCCAAAAAAAATTGTCTTCATATCCTGAGGGAATGTACAGTTAAAAATGCCTTGTAATATACCATGAATGTCTTTCCAGTAAGTCCGTAGCACAGGACAGTCCCACATAATATGGGTGTGATGGGCTCCTTGGTATCCACAGTTTCGCCAGCACACGGGAGGATTCCCATCATAGTGAGCCTTTTGACATGGAGTGATAAAGAACCTTATCAGAGTTTTCCATCCGAACTCCCTCCAGCTTTTGGAGGAAGTACTCCTCCATTGCCATTCCCACATCTGAGTCCATTCTTCCCTAGAAATACACATCCCTCCCTCCTTTTCCCATAACATCTTCACATAATCAGTTGAGTGTGGAAGCTTATTCATAAAAAAATTGTACCAAAAAAAAAATGAGTCTTGTGTCAACATCCCCACTGTACGCCTGTCTAAATAAAGTTACCAATTCCACGTTAGTATTTGACATCTGACCGATTGTTGTCTTTATATAGTGTCTTATTTGCAAGTATCGAAAAAAATCCTGTTTTTTCTAGATTGTGTCTCTGTTTCAGCGTGTCAAAACTAATAAGGTTCCCATCCTTTATCAAACTATCATATGTAGATAACCCTTTAGCAGGCCAGCTTTTAAAACGTGAGTCCAATTTATTCGGGGCAAAGTCAGAATCATATGCATACCATTTGAATAAAGCCAAATCCTGTTCAAGTTTGAATTCTTTCACGACTTTTCTCCATATATTAAGTGTGCACGACACCCAGGGGTTATGAATCTTGTCAATATATTTTCGAATATTCGAGTCCATCAGGACAGCTTGTATTGGGGAGGAAAACATATTCTCCTCTATAGTCTTCCAGTGTGCTTGGTAGCTTGTATCACACCAATTAACCACCGTTTTCAACTGAGCAGCCCGATAATAATTTTTTAGTGATGGCAACCCCCATCCTCCCACCTTCTTATGTAATTGTAAAGTTTTAAAACAAACCCTCGGCCGCTTCCCCCCCCATATAAACCGCGATATTATTTTATCCCATTCATTGAAACGACTTGGATCAATGGATATTGGTAGTGTTTGGAATAAATATAATATTCTTGGCAAGATGTTCATTTTAATAGATTCAACTCGTGAGTGTAAAGAAAGAAAGGGGATCATGTTCCATCGCCTAATATCACCCACTATTCTCCTTTGTAGAGAACCAAAATTCTCCTCAGATAGTTTAGTTAAATCCTTGGGAATAACAACTCCTAGATATTTCAATGATTGTGCTTGCCAATTCATTGGATATTGAACAACCATGTGAGCTGGGGGGTTGTAGTTATAGCTGAGAATTTGAGTTTTAGACATATTAATTTTATATCCAGAGAGTTTCCCAAATTTTTGACACAGATTCATCAGCGAAGGCAAGGAGTTAGTGGGCTGATCTAAATAGATCAATATGTCATCCGCATAACAAGCAAGCTTGTGTTCCTGTCCTGCAATAGTGATCCCCTTAATGTCTTTATTTTGTCTAATTGATTGTGCCAAGGGTTCTAAGTACAATGCAAACAGGAGCGGGGACCAAGCACAGCCTTGTTTATTTCCTCTCTGCAGAACGAAGCTATTTGAGAGAGAACCATTAACTTTAATTCTTGCGGTGGGGTTAGTGTATAGTGCCCTCACCGTATCAACAATTCCCTTATGTAAGCCGAATTTATCCAGGACTTTATATAGAAAGTCCCAATTTACAGAATCAAAGGCTTTTTCTGCATCAATACTCATAAGCATGGCTGTACTCTTAGATGTCTGTATCTGATGTATTACATGAAGAGTTCTACGTATATTATCCTGGGTCTGTCGTCGTCTTATAAACCCCGTTTGATCATTGCTAATTAAGTCAGGTAAAAATTCTTCCATTCTCCTGGCCATTATCGAAGTAAACAATCTATAATCTATGTTAAGGACAGAAATAGGTCTATATGAGCCACACTCCATTTTGTCTTTCCCTTCTTTCGGAATAGCCGAAATAATTGCCTCCTTCCAACTCGGTGGAATTTGCGCTGTTTTTAACACACAGTTAAAAGTAGTAAGTAGTGTAGGGATCAAGTCCTGTTTGAATTCCCGATACCACTCCGCGGTGTAACCATCGGAGCCTGGTGACTTATTGTATTTCAACCTATTGATGGCATTCATAAGTTCAGCTTCCGTCACCTCCGCTATCATCGTTTTATTTTGTTCCTCGTTAAAGCTTGGTAGGCATAAAGAGTTCAGGAAGTTGTCCATTTCGTGTTCAGCCCCCCCTGGGACTCCCGCATATAATGTTTTATAAAATGACTCAAAGGCGTTTTGTATCTTGCAAGGATGAGTCATTATATTCCCTGTCTCTGGGTGTTTGATTTTAGTTACAGTATTCTCCGCTATCTTCCTCTTAAGTTTCCATGCTAAAATTTTCATTGATTGCGATCCTCCATCATAATGTTTCTGTTTCAAATATAACAATTTTCTCTTTATCGTCTGTATACTCTGCGTATTTATTTCATTTCTAATCATTGTTAGTTTCTGCAAGGTGCCCGCTGAAGGCTTATGGACTACCCTTTCAGCAGAAAAGAGAAACAAATACGGAGCCTTCCTCTTTTCTGAGCCTTTCTCAACCGTATTGATTGCTATACAGTCTATAACTTTGATTGCTTTTATCCTGTCATGCTACAGTTTTGTTTTATATGTTATTCATAGCATCTGTGTAGCTATCTTTCTACTTGTTTCACAGTCAGACTCCCTCAGTCTACTCTATTGAGTGTTCATACTTACATTTGAACATCGTTTGTCTGCTGAAGATGGGTGTCGATAGGTGCTCCGCTTGGTACGGGTGCTTTTTCCTTTAAAAGGAGTGACTGACAGGAAGCTTGACGGTGAGCTGTCACGCTACCGTCGCTGTCCTCAGAGTGAAAGTCGATAGGAGGATTTCACAGTTTTTTTTGTGATGACTTTAGGAGGAGAGGAGGAGAGCTGTGAAATTTAAGGCAATGGAGGGAGATGGGCCACTGCTTTAATTAAACCCTTGGAGACTGCTGGCTGCATGGGAACAAGGGCCAAATGAGTTGCTGGGTCATATGCATGCGTTCTGCCACATGAATAATACAAAGCACTGCAGGCTCATTCAAAATAATCTGAGAGCGCTGCTCTTTTCAGGGCTCTGCTCACAGGACAGGAAAATCCAGGGTGTTTTGTCTCTGCTCATAGCATAGGAAAGAAACACTGCAGCTTAGACGTCTTGGAATTGTAATAGAGAAAAACTCGCAATATATGCTGATGGTACATATAAAGATAAAATGAATACATGCAATGTGTAATGGTCAATCATAGCGACAAAACTTTACAAAATTATCATTTGGCGCTGCATTTGCACTCAGGTCAGCCGAGATTTTTAGTGTGTTTCAAATCACAGTTTGGGTTTTGGGTCAGTCTTACTGTCACAAACCCACTGAAAGCTACCGGACCAGCACCAGACAACAATTAGGTGGCAGGCACTGTGGAGCAATTACCTGCTAAACAGCCAAACATTCCCCCGAGGGGTTTGTGGACAGGGTAGAGCTAGAAGGAGAGTGAATATCTTACTTAAATTTGCCAAGTAGCCCGAGACACACGAGCTCAACTTACCCCGGCTCATTATAGGCAGTAATATGTCATATATTTAGCCTACATGGGTTTTTAAAAAATACTTCCAGTGGAAAGCTTTCAGATGTTTTCTTTCACTCTTTTGTAGCCAGTTGTTTTATGCTAAGAAGACTGTGAGTGACAAACCACGATTAAAAGTCATTCATTAAAGAATCAAATAAACAGAAACGGGTCGCTCTTTTTTCATCATCTAAAACGTCTGTGTACATATTGACTGCTGTGGGTGTTCGGAGTCATTTCCACACATTTAGTGCAAACAATGCACCTGCTTAAATTAGAGCTTTCGTGTGTATTGGTATTTTCAGTTTACTTGCTTGTGGGTGTTATTTGTACTTTTTTCCTACCTACTTGTCTTATTTAATGTGTGCTTGATTTTCTGAGTAAGGATCAGTTCTGCACTGATGACCACAAAGACTCATGGGACTGTTTGGATCATTAATAGACCTTTTTCGCAGCAGACATTTTGACATTAAATGGCAGGTAAACACAGCTGCTGCTAATGACAGCACCATAGCTTCTGCTTTATTTAGGTGCAGGGCTTTAATTAAGATAATTAGTGACACCTGCGCTCACCTGCGTTATATCAACAAGACTGCTGTGGGAAAAAGTAGCTGTGCTTTTTAATCCACTTACAGCGAGTTATGTTCACGCTTCGATTGTCATGAATGTCTGAGCTTTGGCTTGCAGCTTCTGACCATCGTTCAGAGCTGTTCAAATGTTAAAGTGGATTTTTATATCTTGTTTTCTGTTATATACAAATACAGTGGCTTATATTAAACAGGTTTCACCTCAGTAGCTGTAAAGAGACATGAAGGGAGCTAAAATGACTTGTTTCAGGCAGTGGATGAACTGATGGACTGCCTGAAGCTGAACACAAACTACTTTAATAGAGTCTAAGAATAAAAGTATGGAGCATACGGTTCCCTTTCCAAGCAGTCCTGTTGTAGTTGTGCAGTACGGGGGCCTTTTCTTATAGGAAATATGCATCCGTCCTCTTCCACTTATCCAGTTTAGTGTCATGGGTGGGCTGGAGCCTATCAGCTGTCATAGGGTGAAGGGCAGGGTACACCCTGGACAGATCACCAATCTGTCACAGGGCTAACACAGAGAGACAGACAACCGTTGACGCTCAGTATCACACCTAGAGCCAATTTAGAGTCACCAATTAACCAGCGTACGTGTCTGGTGGGAAGTAGCCACACAGAGCTCACATGGACGCGAGGGAAACTCCACACTCTTCTTCTCAGTGGCTCATCTGCCTCCATCTCACCCAAACCCTTGTGTCCTCTTCTGTCACACCAACCATCTGCATATAGTTGTCTTCTTCCACTGGTGCTTGTTATTGTCGGCCTCAACAGAATTCATATGAAAATCTTATTGATGAGCCAAATGCTTGATTTGGCACAGATTTCCCTTCATGGGGCAGTCCTCCTCATTTATCCAAGATTGAGACCAGCACTTGGACTACACCGGCTGAGTGTATGTTAGCTGTTTTGCAGACCTAAAATAAAAAAGCAAATCTAACTCATCATCTTAGCCGTACCGTTCCCAATATTTCTGATTATAATACTACACCTCACAGAGCTGAAAGTTGTGCGTCTACAACATGTAAGCCTTTTCTTAATTAACTGATCAGATCAGTACTGGCAATTAGCGAAGATCTTCCTGCGATAATAGTGATACAGAAGGATAAACACTCACAATCTTCAAGGACGTGTTTTGCTTTAAGCATTTAATTTTAAGAGTCCATAAAAAATGAACATTTCTCAGATGTTTTCCACTCACAGTCATCATGAGAACAAGCTGTCAAGGATGCATCTTTTACAAAAACACCCACATGTTGTTGAATCCACTAAATACAAAGAGTCCTACAAAAAACCACAACACTTTGAGAGGGGTTAATAAGGACTTTTGGCTTTGACGTGGAAGCAGAGGTAAAGAGTGGATGGAGTTGTTGAGTTTTCATGTGGGAGTGAGCAAGAAACGTCAGTCCCTCCGTAATAAAGCTCACTCTTCTCTTTCATTCTCATTTTACTCTCTCGCCTTGTCTCTGCTGAACGAAGGATTGGCTGAATAGTTTTGACCTTCGCTTATTCTCACACGCTGCACAGTATTAGCCCAGTAATTTTCATGCTTCTTATAAACAAGGCTCGATACTGTAATTCTACTTCCACTTGAACCCTTTCAAACACAAAATCACTCCCCCAAAAAACACGCTGCAAACAGTGGAAAAGTTCAAGAGAGTAATTTAAGTTCTCTGTACATCCACGCGATAAATACAGCAACAGCTACTAAAATGTATCTCGAACAGAAGAAGACAAAACGTTGAAGTGAGGTCTGCAGCTGATAAACAGAGAGAGATGTGGTGCAACGGTGGGGCTGCTGGGCCCCTGATACAAAGCGAGGATGAACTAATGCCACATGTGATTGATGGATGGCACTTCTGCCGACCGCTATGTGTGTGTGTGTGTGTGTAAGCGTTTAAAAGAAGGCACCAAATCCACTGAACCACGGGAAGTGTCGAGGAGCTCTTTTCTTTTTGGATTCTGCCTCCTTTAGCCACAGTTTCTTCCTCTTGTTGTCTGTGTGTCCTTCAAATTAAAAGAAAACGGGGAAAAATCATTAGAATCATCATATTTATTCTCACTTTCACTTTTTAGCTTATTTAAACGTTATGAGTTGTAAATAATAGTTTTATTAATGTGAATAAATCACTTGCAGGACTAAAAGTGGATTAGCTTGGTCACAGTGTGCCTGTCATATAAATTTCCCGAGACATAACAGCTCGGGAGCACAGTGAGCCACCGTTCTTGTGGTGATTCAAGCAAAATGTGCAGAAAAACTTCAACTGCATCAGATTTGGGAAGAGACTGTAAAGAGTTCACGTCACTACACTACACTACACCCCTCCTGCTGATTGTTGACGATGCTTTTATAAGAGTTTTAAATGAATGTGTCTTTATTGGATAGAAGCAGTAGAGATACTGAGGATTTTCTAAGACAGCCAGGTTAGTGAGATGGCTGGACTTAGTTTTCGATCATGATCAGTGTGTGCCTGTGTCCTTCATGAGTTACGAGGCTTTTTTGAGCTCATAGCTTCAGTACTCTTAGAAAACGACTCAGATTTCACTGAGTAGTCCAATTACTGTGGAGAAATACACTAAGCAACACATTCATAATGAATCACAATCACTGGACATGAAGCGTCACAGCTTGCTTATACAGGTTTGTTGTCTTACTTCTGAACTGCCTTAATTGCATTAACTGCATAGAGTCAAACAGTCCTCTGAGATTTTGGGTCATATCGACACAAAGATGCTTCATTGGATTCAGATCTGGTGGCTGTGGAGGCCATTTGAGTACAATGAACTCCTTTTAATGATGTGTTTAATGATGTGTGGTCATAAAGGGATGGACATGGTCTGCAACAACACTAAGATAGGCTGTGGATTTAAATTAATTGCTAAAAAAAATATATCCCATAAAGCATTATACCAACGCCTCCAGCCTGAACTTTCAAAACAAGGCAGGATAAATCAGTGTTTCCATGTTGGTCACGTGGCACCAAGTGTGGTCTTCTGCTGCTGTAGCCTATCTGCTTATTAGAGATGCTCCTCTGCAGACAACTAAGGTATTAAGGTGCTTTCCTTACTGCTTGAAGCAGTCTGGCCATTCTCAGCTAACTAAATACTGCTCACTAGGCAGAGGTGGTTGTGTGGGAAAATCTCAGTATATAAGCTGTTACTGAAATAACGTTCAAAGTTACTTAAATCACCTTTCTTCCCCATTTTAATGCTCAGTTTGAACTTTATCAGCATTTGACTGTTTACATAAATGCAGTGAGCTACTGCTACGTCATTGGCTTGAAAAGGTTTAGCTAACAAAGTTTCCCGGTGAAAGTAGATTAAAGTTTTTGTCTCCCTTGTATCCTTGGACAACAGTATCATGTCACACTTCTTACTCTTTGAATTCAGGTATTTTCAGTCCCACTGCCACAAGTGTAAAAAATAAAAACTAAAGAAACCTGACAGGTAGCCACACAATGTGCCTTTACAAACAATTGTGAAAGAATGGGTTGTTGTAATGAGCTTGTTAAATTCAAGCATAATACTGTGAGTCAGTTTGTTAAATCTCTTCCCACCTAGATATTCGATAATCACGTGGCAATATTGTAAAGTGGAAGCATTTAGGAACCACACCCACAAAGCAGCAGATCACATAAAGTTACAGAGTGGGGTCTCTGAGTCCTGAGGAGGATGGTGTGTAAAAGTCAGCAATGCTCTGTGGAATCTTTAACATCAGCACAAAAACGGTGTGCAGGGAGCTTCATGAGCGAGTAGCTCCTCTAGGTGTAATGCATAAGTGGAAATTAAGAGAAATCTTGGATGGGCCTATCAGCATTTTTCTCCTGGTTTTTGTTCAAATTAAAGCTGTTAATGACTTGGCAACTAAAAGCTGTCTTTGTAAAGGATTGATCACCTATCATTAAATATATCAGAGGCTGCCTGTAGCAGTATGAAGGGTTCCTATTCGCAGTTAAAACTCTGAGCTTTAGTTTGCAGCAGCACTTAAAACCACTCCTCTCTCTGAGGACCCATATTTAAGTAGTTTGTGTCATTATCTCAGGGAGAGAATTAGGGCCTTTGTTTGTGTCGCAGCAGGAACTATGTACAGTGAAATTAAAAGTCCCCTCCTTAACTAACAAAGCCGCTATTATAAAGCATTCAGCGGCTGCGTGTTGCAGATAATTGCTCAGCTTTTGTGCATGACTTCCTGACCCCATGAAGGAAAACAGAGGGTGGACTCTGACCCCTGGTCGTTACTGCGAGCTAGAACAGAGCTGCCTAATGAACATCTCTGTCCTCTCTGTTTACATCTGCCAATCAAACACGCCACTCTTCGTCATCCTCCTTTGTGTGGCCATCAAACACAAAAGCAGACAATTAGCTGCGCTTATTAAGACTCTGCTCTTTAAAGGGGGTGGGCCTATGTGTGCTGGTAATTAATCAGCCCTACACGGGCGGGTGGGCGGACCTCTCGTTTGTCCCGGGCTCTCCCCCTCTTCCTCTGGTGGGTTCTGGGCAGAGTTCCTCAGGTGACGCTGGTGCAAGCCCAGGCCAGGAAGCGTGTTCTGTCTGCGGCGGCGAATGTCCTCCATGGGGTTCTCAGCTGAGACGTCTGTGGGTGTGAGCAGAGCAGAATGGCAATGAATCACACCTAAGCTCCTCGCTGTCTGGATGGTTTGCCCGAGGTGTTTAAATCAACATTAAACCCACCCCACCCAACCCCACCCCCCACGTAGCCTCTGAGAATTCCAGCCTTCTGACATGAGATGTGAAGTGAGCTGAAAGGAAAACATATTACCTTCTCATGCTCTTGGCAGTGTGAATACAATCAGGCAGCGAGAGAGAGGGGTGGGGAAAAAAACTAGATACACACATCTATTACACCAAGTTCAGTCCAAAAGGTATATTGATATAACCAACAAGAAACAAGAAAGATGAGATAAAACGAGAGGTTCAAAGAGTCCCCAAGGCTACACGGACCCCTTTTTCTTTCACACCCCAACCATATATTTCATTCATATTTCATCTGCCCGACTTTATTGTGATTAGTCATGTAAATAAAATGAGATTTGGTTATTCTTTTCTCTAGGTAATTTACATTTATATTGAATTAGTGGCAGGCAGGGTATAGGAGAAGGGAGGGAGGGTGGGTTGGAAGGGGGGGACTTATTATGCTGGGAGATTACAGGCAGATCTCATCGCTATTGTGTTGTGTAATTAAGGCAGTGGAGAGGAGAAGAAAGGAGGCCAGATGCTCGCCGTGCTGAACCCAGTCCCATTTAGAGGAGGGTCTGCAGCAGCACCCCACCCCCCAAAAAATACAAAATAAAAATAGAAAATCCCCTGCACAGCGTGTAACAGTCCAGCATTAAACTCATCAGAAGTCATCAGAGGCCCGTCAGCTTCGTTTGAGCCACCATCTACTGTACCTGCGCGAGCATAAACATAATCTTTCTAAAGGTGTCCTCCATGTTTTCTCTTCGCTTTAGGTCGATGGGATTTTTAGAAGGAGATCTTCAGATGCTTTCAGGTGGTGCTCAAGGGGGTTTAGAGGCAATCAAACACGACTGCTTGAGCTCAGGCCTTAACAGAGACAAAAAACCTTTGCTGGATTTCTATTCCCTCTGAATAGGGACCTTATTACTGCGGGTCATCCATTCTGACCCAAGCCCAATTTCTTTTTTGTCACAAATGCTTTAACCCTTCGCTGACCCTTAAAAATGCATCCCTTTAGAGCCCTGGGGACCAAAAATGGTCCCAGGGCCTCAGAAGGGTTAAGGTTAAAACTGGCTGAATGTAGTTATTTTCTCTAAACTTTAGGCGCCCGTTTTAACCCCAGACTTGAATTTCTTCACTCTAGAGTTTACAAATCAGCTTCTTTTTTTTTTTTTTTTTAAAAACTGAACACACACACACACACACACAAAGATGTAAACGAGCTGACCCCCACATGGAGGCACCTGCTCCCAGCAGACCACCAGACAACAGGACAATTGGTGGCTTTATTCTCAAGGCTGCAGTTTGAAGGGAGGGGGTGTGCGGGCGGGGGGACTAATCCCAACCTGCATTTGTCTCATGATCCTATCAGGTGAGGTTAGACGGCTGGATTAAGCTAAAATGCATGCGACTTCAAGGGTGCGTGCTTCGTCCCAGCCTCCTTTACTCCTGGGGATCAATATTTGCATCCATTAGAGGTCCAGTGATAAGATTCCTTCTGCTATCAAGTTCCATAATCCATCAGCAGTTAATTAATTTCAACAACAACAATATCAAAAAGCAGTGATGATAATGAGATTTTTTTGTGTGTGTGTTCATAAAGGCAGCCTTTTATTTTCTGGATCAAGGACTTCATTTGAGTGAACACAGTTGAGTTCCTGGATGCTTTCATTTGCAGCTATTGTCTTGAGAGTGCCTGTCATTTGTCTGCAGGCTGAACAATGGTGTGTGTGTGTGTGTGTGTGTGTGTGTGTGTGTGTGTGTGTGTGTGTGTGTGTGTGTGTGTGTGTGTGTGTGTGTGTGTGTGTGTGTGTGTGTGTGTGTGTGTGTATAAAGCCTGCTTGAAGCACACCGTCTAGACTGAAATGCAGGAGCACAGGCGTAAACGCCCAGGTTAAAACGCACACAGACACAAAATCCATGTGTGACTGACAAAGGCAGCCTTACTTGCAGCAGGCTGGAGCTTTAGTTGTCAACTGTGGAAGCTTAAAATAAATCACTGTTCAGAAGGACGTTAACCCTACATGACAACTACAACCACAGACCAGATTATTTTCAACAGTCCACCTTCCCCAGGTTCGAGACATCTGGTGGCGCACTGATGCGACTCTGCTGCAGAGCACAGGGAGATACAGTCTTGTAGAGACACAGCCAAAGGGAAACTGGCAGCTTATCTTTGCCATCGTTCATAAAGTGACCAATGGTTTCAGGTTTCATGCTAAGCTGTCAAGCGGGCGAGGCGGAGAGAGGGGGGGGGGGGGGATTAAAACAGGATGCTGCTTTCAGCCAACAGGAAGCCATCTCTCATGACATGGGACAGGAAATCACAGTAACGTGTCATACTGGAATAGATGGATGGAGAGAAAGAGAGCTGCAGGACCTTGGTCTTCACACCTTAATCACTACAATGGCCTGTTACAGAAATAAAGGGCCTTTATTTTTACTGCAAAACTGTTTTGATATTCAAATTATGAACACCGATGGACTTCTTCTGTGTTTTATTTGAATTTAATCTAAAAGACACATATGTCACTTGTTGCTCCATTTATTTCAATAAGGCTCCAGATGTTGTGAGCTTTTGCTCTCAGAGAAATCATGACGTCCTGCTGTCTATTGCTCACAAACAGCGTCACCTAGTGGCCACCTTCACATTGAAACGTGCGGTTTAAAAAAAGCAACAATTAATCTTCTTTAATAGGAAACATCATGAAGCTAATTTAATTTATATTCTTTATTTAATGCGGCATTTTCACCAAATTCTACACATTGAGGCCCATTTTTTAATTTAAATAAAATAAGCAGCAAGGTAATTTATTGTATCTTTTATTGTTGAAATTTTAATGTTTGTCGGGAAAAGGTCTCTCTTGTAAATGAGACATTGCGTCTCAATGGGACAACAAGTATAAATAAAGGTTAAATAAAAAAATATTACCAACACAAGTAGATAATTAATTTTTCAATTTTTTTTTTTTATCATTCAAGGCGTCAAAATGTGTTTAATCCAAGCATATATTATAGATGAACACATTTTAGACTTGCACCAGGTAAACTTTTTGCTAACAAACAAGAATAAATGAGACTAAAAAAAAAAGCCAACAAACAAAAATAGGCTTTTTATAGCGGAACCTGATTAAGATTTACCTCATTTTTAGCTTTTCACGCTATCACAATAATCCTCTGATAACCGTCTGTGCATGTATTGATATACCATCAATACAGATGGCTGATAGATCATTCGGCATACTTTATTACTTTAAATAGTGCCAATATAAAAAGAAAAAGTCACTAAAGCAGCGGCAAAATTATACTTCCTGTTTAGAGCGCCGGTGTTCTGGGAACTGTAGTTAATCTAATAAATTACACAACCCGAGTGTCCAGGAGGGGGAGCTATAGTACCACGGAAAATCCCTGCTCAGGTAACACCTTTTTTAGTCGCTTCCGCTCTTCTTTTAAAGGGCTTAATCGCTTAAATATATATATATTAGACCACCACAGGACATCGAGATCACATCAATGTGATCAAATGTGGTGTCCAAATTTTCGTTGCTTCTTGGTGCAGTTTAATAATCCTCATTTACATTAGCAACAACAATCCCTAATGTATGCAGCACATTTACACATACAGAGATATGAGTGGGAAAACGAGAAAGAGAGCATACAGGGCTGCAATGTCACCTAGCAACAGGACTGCGCACGCGCATCTGAAATCAGCGGTTTGCGGAGGGGGGGGTGAAAGCGTCAAATAGGATGATAGGTGGTCTTCACAGCACTGAAACAGAAACGCAGGCACCAAATGGTGTGTTTCTGCATCAACGTTTCAGTTTTAAAGCCTCACCCTGCCCTTTGCTTCTTCTTTGCTTTCCCACTCCTGATTGCTCTTTTGCAAAAATATGCAGCGGGGCTTGTGTAAATAAACTAGCCCCGAGCACATTCCTTAACACACACATACTCTGTGCACAGTGACCTCAAAACAAACTGCAGTCATACACATAACCCAGTTTAACTGAGTCTATCATGGCAAATGTTTGTGCAAGCGCGCGCACACACACACCTACCTTTAATGGCTCCGAACACAACATGTTTGTGTGCTTGTAATCAAGGACTTTCTCTGCTATTATCTGACACAGCTTTTACCAAACTGATCAGCCCAGTTACTTCTACCTTGGATCAGATCAGGGCCACTATCAGCACTTTTACAATAGCGCATTAAACTGCTATAAAGGGTGAGGCAGAGGTGGAAATGAAATAGAAGGGAGGCTGTTGCTTCAATTTCACCTAAAAGTAAAGCTTACCTATGAGAGGGGGGAAAAAAACCAAAAATAAAAATAAATAATCAGGGTGTGTTATCTTTGCTGTTTTCCTCATGATCTCTTGGGAAAATGATTAGGAGCATTATTTTAGTGAAAAGCAAACAGTGCATTGTGTAGTGACCTGCACTGAAACTGAGGCATTAGTGGGTTACAAAATGAAGCACAAGGTGAGCTCTGACTGAGAGTGAGTGTGCGAAAGAAGCAGCCGCTGTGGTTTCTTTTATTGCGGTTGTGTGAAGCAGCTTTTAAACAGTGAACGGGCGCAAGCAGAAGACTCACACATCCAGGAAGAGTGAGGCAATAAAGAAAGTCACTCAAGCAAAGAAAAAGCATCACACAGACACCAGGGTGACTGCAGCAGCACTTCCCTTCACGTTGCACAAAGTTTATTATCTAAATCTGAACTTTTTATTTTGCTGTTCTTTGTACAAAGACCCTGTGCGTCTGGTAACAGTGCTGGGAATCGGCGATCATGCACAAACAAACCAAAAACACACTGTGTGTCCTTTCCCCCCAAAATACACAAAAATGCAAAAGTGAGAAAAATGCACATTGTTACAATTAATTTATTAATGATCTGTTCATATTATTACACACGCGTGAACATGGTAATAGCAAACAGGTTAGCAAGGTGAAGTCCAAGTTAAAGACATTAGGGTGAGGTGGTTAAGCTTTCCTCATTCACTTGTTAAACTGGTCAAATGTAAAGAGCAAAAATGACATGCATAAGTCAAATGTACAGCATCTTGTGTTACCTTTTCCCCCCCTCCAACAACAAAGACAATATACACCCCGAAAGGAAAAAAAAACTATTTATATTTATATATACGTATAGTACGTACCAAGCTCTGTCGCAGAAGTTAAAGTAAAATTCAATTTACTGTAGAAAACAAAAACAATTCCCAGCAAGCTGGTCCCACAAAAATAATGGAATAAATACAAATATACAAATACTGTGGAAATGTCTCTTGCCTCCCCTCACAGCTAAACTAAAATGAGAAAATTGTTCTTTGGGAAATGAGATGCAGGAGGACACAGAGAGGAGAGACCGACTGCCGGAGATTTCCAGATGACAAAACTATGTTGAGGCGAGATAATTACTTGTTATCCAGTCTTAGGAGCTGCTCCTTACCATTAACAGTTAGAGATTTTAACTGACCATCCTCTACCACTTCAACCCGCTCCTGGCCGTTCTCAACGATCCTGTCAAACGTAAAAATAAAATAAATCCATAAATAAAAAGACAAAATACACTTTGGAAATCAAGAAGACGGGATAATGCCAGAAGTCTTATAAAGATTGCAGAGTTGAACATTTGGGTACCGTTTTGTGGTAATCCTTCTGCCGTTGACGAATTTGGTGGAGGTTGATACAGATTTAAAGTTACCCATTCCTCCTCCTCCTCCTCCTCCCCCGCCGCCAAATGATGATGAAGAGAAGGAGGTGAATCCTCCCCCACCCATGTCTCCAAATGAGCTAAAACCTAACAGAAGACAAACATTAGAGAAGAGAACTAAAATAGGGAAATTCTTCCTCTTTTGTTCAATAATCCTCTCTATGTACTCACCTGAATCAAATCCCCCAAAGCTACCTCCAAATGCTGGAAAGCCCCCAAAACCAAAGAGCGATCCACCCATCCTTGGCCCCCTCTGGTGACTGCGACTGCCTCCAAAGAAATCATTAAAGGGATCATCAGCTGTGAATGAAATCAGAGTAATTTGTGAGTAACACAGAACATCTTTCAGGAGCAGGGACAAAACTCCACGTTTAATCTGACATGTTATCACTTTCACCTTGTTATGGTATACATGCTCGCTTAAATGGACACATCACTGCCAAACTGTCTGCTGTCACCCAGTCACCAGTATCACGAGCAGGAGACTTTACTCTAGGAGAGCTGGACGGGTCCGTAGAAGGTCCTTAACCCATCAGCAGGACTATTACTGCTCCTTTGTGAAAGGAGGAGCAGGATAAGCACGGCCAGAGCAAAACGACCTCCAGCAGGCCACCAGCGTGAATGTCTCAGACCAAACGGAAACAGACTTCATGGGGCCGGCCTCAAGGGCCAACATTTTCTAGCGGGGCCTGTTCTCACTTCTCCCACAGTGGAGCCAGACTGGCATGTACCACAAAATACCAGAATTGGCAGCTACACCATATTAACCCCGATTCTTTTGTCCCCGTGACAGAACAGAGAAAACCGACTCGGAGTGTTAAAACATTTTTATTTCTTTTTAATTCAATCATCTTCCGGAAGAGAGAGACCCCTGCACAGCTCAAACGCCAGTTGCAAGAGCTCTAACATTTTTAGCTCAACATGTGTCTTATATGGTGTTATTTCTGTACTTCAGACGTCACACACAGTTTCATTACAAGCGAAACGCCTTTTATTCAGTTCCTTTATTCTGTCTTATTTATTAATATGCCTGTGCACTAAAACTTCTTGTTTTTTTTAGTCTGGCTGAGCACTTTTGTGTTTTGTAAGAAACACAACATAATTCCTAATTTATCCCATTAAGTTTACTTCAATTCAATCCAATTTTATTTATATAGCGCCAAATCACAACAAAAGTTGCCTCAAGGCACTTAATAGATACAGAGAAAAACCCAACAATCATATGACCCCCTTTGAGCAAGCACTTTGGCAACAGTGGGAAGGAAAAACTCCGTTTTAACAGGAAGAAACCTCCGGCAGAACCAGGCTCAGGGAGGGGCGGCCATCTGCTGCGACCAGTTGGGGTGAGATAACAGAGACTTTGAAGAGAGATGCCCTTATGCCCTCTGCTTTTCACAGATGAGAGCAAGTTACCCTGAGCACATGTGACAGATGTGCAAGGGTCTGAAGATGACGTGGACAATGTTATGATGACCGCATCATCATCATTCAGCATGACCGGTTTGATGGTAGGTCAGTGATAATGTGGGGATACATATCCATGGTGGACGGTACCCTGACTGCCATCAGGTATTGGGAGAATTTTGGACCCAGTGTTAGTACAGTGGGTCCTGGGTTCCTCGTGGTACATAATGCCCGGCCTCATGTGGGTAGAATATATTCAGGCTGTTCCAGGAGGATGAAGGAATCAACAGTACTGAGTGCCCCCCATGCTGGCCTGACCTAAATCCAACATAACATCTCTGAGACATCAGTGATTACCTGGTCCAGGTCTGGGAGGAGAAACCCCAGGGCAGACACATGGAGGCTATATAAATGACCATTTCTCAGTTGCTGCAATGAAATTTTAGCTAAACAGACTAGCCTGCAGCATCATTTCTTTCACTTTGATTTTTGGTGTGTTTTTTTAATTCAGTCCTCTGTAGGCTGATAATTTCAGACATTCAGCATGTTTTTATTCCCAACTGAGATCTGATGCATTTTCTAGGTGTTCCTTTAATTTGTTGGCTTTTGGTTTGTTTGTTTTTTGAGTATCATTATGCAAAAAATATCATCTTATTCTGAGGAGGTCAGGTGAGAGGCACTTGCTCACAAGAGGATAAAGTCAGGAATATCTTTAGCTTTGCTCTCCTTCCAGCAGTCTCAAACTAAGTGTGGTTCTTTGGAGCTGGACAGGAAGTACAGTTTTTTCCCTCGAGTACAGCCAGCCAGTTGCCAGCTCCTAAAATATTTAAGTACCTGATACAAATTTTTAAAACAAATTAAGGCTGTGGTGAATATCAGAGCATCCGTTTGCAATTTCTGGAACAATCTTATCCCTAAACTGTAAAAGTGCCGACCACTAATTCTCCTCCTAAAGCCCTGTGGACGCCCTACTAATTGTGCTCTGCCAATCTGGGTCAGCCCAGCAGGATAAGGCTGGATCACTGGCACCATTTGCTGAAAGAAGACTCCTCCTTCAACCTTGAATGTACTGAGGCAGTGGCAAGAAAGCTTTGCTTGTTCCCTCTGACTGAAAGCCTAAAATAAGAGTATCTGCTGACTGCTATTGCAACCACATTACTGTCCATTTACCTTAAAGACCTTAGAGGAGACAGCTGAGCTCCTGCAAAGAGGTCAGAATGACAGCAGGCTTCGCTGAGAGAAAGTGAGGAACGGGAGTGCTGAGGAAGGCCGTTTAAACACTCGGACTGTGATTTAATTATTGTTACAGTGGTGCACATACAGATAGCTGGAAGAAAAGCTGAGTCATTCTTAAGTAGAAGGAACACGCTCTCGTGCTCATGTACTCTGGCAGAACTTAAAAAGAGATGTCAAGCGCAGACTGGAGATTAAACAGCCAAGAATGTGCCACGCCTGTGTAACACCTCACAGAGCATGAAGAAAGTGAAAGGGCAGTATCACAGTGTACAAAAGCAGGGGGGATTTAACAAGGCGGTCTGAATATATGAAAACAGTTTAGAAAACTGAATTATATAAGCTGTGTTTTAAAAGCAGCTGTCCCGAAGTATAAAACAGTCATCTGCTCCTCGTCCACGTCTTCACATTTTCATCTGAGAATAAGAGTGTGCCGTTCTTGGCAGGCAGCTCGGCCCTCAGCACTGTGCGATTCTGTTTTTGTCTCCAAACACACCCCGCCCGCAGTCTGCTGGACGCTCCGCGGTAGCCGAGTGATCCACCGGACCAGCTGCTGGACAGTCAGGACTCCAGGCTTGATGGGCTTTTAAAACATATGTCAATCTTCCTCTGATTTGCCATGTTAATAGAAACCAAGAAACACACCAACACGGAGATTAAATAAACTTAAGACAGATGACTTTAAAACCTTCTCCGGGTGCATACCAATCAAGCAAAATAAGGTTTAAACTCTAGTTTAACTGCAGATAAACTTCACTCTTCTGCATGCAGACTCCATGGTTTGCCATTTTTGCTCTCACTGTTTACCGAAGAGCGCAAACAGCAACAGCTGTGCTTACCCGTGTTCAGAAGGACACAAGTTTACATAATGAAACATGACGACTCCCTTCTAGCTCCAGTTCTGTGGTTCTTATTTAAGCGTCATATTTAATGATTTTTAATATTTACATTTTTCCTGTCAAGTCCAAAATGCACAGCCGTGCTCGAGTGTTCGAATTATATCGTGTTTTACATGCGCTCTGACACACAGCGCGCACACAGACACACACTTGCCGTTATTACATCTGCTTTTGTTTTAATACGGAAGCTATTTTTGAAAGCATTCCAGTTGAGTGATGCAGACTCTCAAATCCATCGTCTGCCTGCGTCTGAGCTCCATATTTAGAGGCACACAGGGTGAACTACACATGCCTTCCAATCGCAGACAACCTGGTAGAGCAACTAAACGTGTTTTACTAGATCACACTGAACGCAAATATCGGCATCTTCAAAGGATGAACTGGATGGCACCTCAAGACACGGTGACTTCAATCAGTTAAGATCAACTAGCTCTTCGCTCCTTACTCTTTGTTACAAGGCTCATTATAGTTTTATCTCTCATTTAACTCATCTAAACTTGTGCAAAGGAAAATGAAGAATGGAACAATCCTGTCTATAAGTGTGGGTGTATATTTGTTTGAATTTATCATAAAGATTATGTGAACAAAGGCTCACAAAATGAACGATCTAAATCCTAATTAATTAACTAACCGAGGAAATGTAATGAGGTTGAAGCCAACATCCAGCGGGGATACTCAGCGTTTTCTTTCATGCGACATTTAGTGAGGTGAAGTGAAGACTGCTTAGTGCATTGGAAATGCACATTACAGTCCTGTGGGGGATTAGCAACAGGCTTTCCTGAAGGCTTCCTGGGTCTAACGCTCAATCTACACAGCAGGAGCTGTGTGCTAATAGGCAAACTAATTAGGAAATAGAAAAATCTATGTTTAACATACGGATAACTGGGGCCTGGTGGATGCTCTGTGTCTCTGAGCATTTTTAGGTCATCCGTGAATATTCTGGACTAGATAAAAATATGAGTTTAATAATAGCCAAAGCACATCCCCTCAGTCCCTCTTTCAGTTCTGAAAACAACATCCCATCAGTGCCTCTGAAGTGCACGCACAGAAATGGCTTACCGAATAAATCTGTAAATGGATCTCTGCCGCCGAAGAATTCCCTGAAAACGTCATCGGGGTTGCGGAATGTGAAGCTGCTGCCGAAGTGGTCATAATGGCCTCCTATTAAACATTGAAAAGAAACAAGGCTTATAAATGGCACCACACTTCAACAAAGATAACACTGCAAACACAGCTATCATTACAAGCTGTCAAAGCACCAATGCAAATACCAAATGTCCAGCTGTTTCCACCTGATGCATGTCGGCATTTCATACATAAAGTAACTGATAAACTTATGAATATGGAAACCTTAACGGATATCTCCTTACCTCCTCCTCCTCCACCACCTGAGAGGCCTTCTTTGCCATATCGGTCATAAACATTCCTCTTGCTTTCTGCAATAGAAAGAGAAGGACTTTACATGAGATGAGAAACAACTCGGAGCAACTGAAGGTGAAGCGCCCTCCTTCCTGCATTATAAACCTCTGTTAGGATCGCGAAAGACTCCAGATTTAACACATGATGGCCTCAAGCTAACAGCCTCTTTTAATTTTCACTGAATAAGACTACCAAGTAATTCCAAGAAAATGACTAGAGACAGTAGTGTGCTATTTCAAACTACAGCTGTCCACTGAATTTTTATTTTAAATTACAATTTTAGCTTCCAATTGTTAAAGCAAGTTAAACGAGATGAATAATACTAAATAATACTCTCACGTAAAAGTCCAGATTCACTACCAGCAGTATGCAGTAAATTTAATTCAGCAGACATTTTTTAATTATAATTAAACCAGATAAACTAAACAGTGTTAAAGAAAATCCAGTCAAAAGCATTTATGATCTTAATACTGACCACAATAACTAATTGAGTGGCTCGGTTTCACACCAAGCTTTTATTAATTTATTATTTATGTATTAATAATTCAAAGACTTGTTCCAACTAATTTAATCAGTAAAGGGGATTTGACAAATCTTGCTTTGTGAAGTCATATAAAAAATAAATAAATAAATAAAATAAAAAAATCAGTGTTAATACATACTATAGACTAGGGATGGACCGATCCAATATACAGTATCGGTCGGACCATACAATGGATAGACTCAAGTTTTACTTTGCAAAACGCAGTGGTGCTGACTAAAGAGTTTCATGGTTTTTGGGGAAAAAAAAAAAACCCTATGAAACCCCCCCCATACTTGTGTTAACCCCTTATTGCCTAGTGTATCATATTTGATACATAGTTTTGGGGTTTTTTGCCAGTTTTTGGGACTTAAACATCATCAGTGTGAATTTCTCCCCCTGACAAACCTAAATAAAATTGCATAATTTAAGCAATAAAAAAAACAAAAAAAACCAACAACACAACAACAACAACAACAAGCAAATATGATACAAATTAAATGTCATATATGGAAATTTAAACACGATTAATTTTTTAAACAATTACAAAAAATTAAACAAATTAAATTTAAATAAACACTATTTTCAAAAAATGTGAATTTTCTGGCAAGTATTTCCTGATTCAGGCTTTAAATGGTTAAGTTTTGTATAGAAATTTCACAAAATTCAGTCTCAGATTAAATGTGACAGAAACAGATTACACTGACATCCATCTTGATGAAAGATGAGCGTCATGATGCCGTGTTTGTATTTATTTGCATTGCTTTCCATTCTGGATGTCTAACATATGTTAAGTTATACATTCTACAAGCTGCTTTTTTAAAAGTTGTTGAATATAAACATTATTTTGTGCTCATATTGCACTTCTTTTTTTCAGAATCAAAGAGTTTTCAAAATCTGCATAAAATTGCATTTTGAATTACTTTTTAAATATAACTTTAAGTACTTAAGTTTAAAGTTATTCAAAAAGTTAAAATAAAAAGATCAGTATTGCTGAACTGCAAAATATTTTGGGTGCAGTGTATTTTTTTTCTTCACACAGGTATAATAGAAAAGCTTCAGTGTTTTGTTTTTTTAAAACTTGAGTATGAACAAAATTCATTTAAAAACAGTTTTATTGATTATAAAATAGACTATATTGGAATCATATCAGTATCGTCAGATATCTAAATTTATGATATCGGTATCGGACATTAAAAAAGTGTTATCGTGCCATCTCTACTATAGAATAAATTGATAGTTTCAAGTAAGAAAGAAAGTAAAAACTAAACCCATCATCCCAGTTTACATTCCAGTTATCCCATCCTGATAGTGGTGCTACAACTTCTTAAAAATCCCAGCTACCCCTGCATCTTTTGATCCAGTGTCTGCTATGAAACTGAAAAATGATGCTTACATTTAAATTAGAGGGGCAACTCACTACTTTCCTATGTCTTAAAATGTCAGATTTCTGGGCTCTAAATCAATGGCTGAAAAAACAGCAAAAACAATCTAACTTCACATCTGGAAACGCTAAAGCACATCACTGTTTTCTATCAGTTTTACCTGACAGAAAACAGTGATAACCAAAAAATAATCTAAATAACTTACAGCTGTTATAGCTCCCCAATGTGAGGCACAGAATAATTGTGTTTTTTTAGTATTGGTTTCCAAAAATGTGTCACGTTGATGGCAACAACACTTTTTGAACATGTCTCTACCCTCGTATTTATACAACAGGAGCAAAATGTCACTGTTTCTTAATAGCACAAGCTTCACATCTGAGACAGTAATGGCTTCAATACAGCTCATTTCAAACAGTGCACTTGAGATACACCAGCTTCTTGTTCTGAAGTCTCACCGTCTGAGAGAACTTCATACGCCTCTGACAGCTCTTTGAATCTTTTCTCTGCCTCATCCTTGTTCTCAGGGTTCTTGTCTGGATGCCATTTCAGGGCCAATTTTCTGTAACTGAAATACAAACACCATAAAGTCAAAACACACACAGAGTCAAGAACGAGTAGTCATGTCTTGATATAGGGGTGGAAATCGTTTGCGCATGTATGACAGAGATAACATGCCCCCCTCCCCCAATCAGAAACATATTCACACGACTGCAGCAGACACACGCTGCGTGTCCTTCTCGCCACCCAAGCAGAAATAACAAAGACAGCCTGACACTGCATTGACAATCAGCGCGGGCCTCGCACAGCGGCTTACGCTGCATCAGCGGTTTGTTTTTAAGCTCAGCAGCAGCAGCACACACACACACAAAGATGTTCGAACAAGACAAGGGACTGAAAGTCAGCAAGGCTTTACACAATCCAGGGATTCAATCCATTACAGACCTATAGCCAGCAGTCTTTGTTGTAATCTGTGACATTATCTTGCTGACTAAAGCCTGGTCACAGTTCAGTTGGACGCGATGCATGCAGCACTGTTGGTAATTGTGCAACATACCTCTACATCTTTGACATCTTTGTAGCCAGAAGTTCACGGGGAAAATCCACAGCAGAAATTTTCTTTACTTACTAACCTTCATATTGTATTATACTTTGACTTTTATCCAGTAAGTTCTTTTTTAGTTGTGCTTCATTTGCACTTCTTTAACCTCGCTTAGATGTGTTTTGTCATATTTTATCGAGTGATTTTATTTTATTAAAAGCCATTTTGCTACAAGTTGCATCTAATGTTTTGGCTGCTGTGACACAGTCATGTCCCAACTTTTGGGCTGAATAAAGTGAACTTTATCTTATTACAAAACACTGAGCTTTGTATTAACATAAGAGCTTCTGACTATAATTTAATACCCACTAAATTTAATAAACAGACACGATAAATGAGTCTCCAAGCATCGCAGCAGCTTTCTGAGGTTGTATTTTAGGCCAAATGCAGACATGCTAATAACCATTACCTTAAACAGATAGTGTTTAGGTTTAGTAAAGTTAGTGTGCCAATAATTTCTAATTAGTAATAAACTTTAAAAAAGACGTAGATCTATCATCACGATATTGGATAAATATCAACTTCATGATAATATAATGATCATTAATGAAAACTGCAGTTTCGCCTGGTTTTCCCACAAAGAGAGCTTGGCTCATCTAGTTTGTACAGACTGATCTAGAGTTAAAAAACGTGATACATCATCTTTCTGTAACATATTTTTGGCAAATGGCTATTCTTGGCTAGGATGATCCATACTGCTCAATAGTTTCCTCCTCTCTTACTTGTTTTCACCGCATTACCCAAAATAACTTAATGGAGCTCCTGGAGCACATGCCTGATTTGAAGCAGGCTTATTTCTGTCCTCAGCATTAGCATTGCCTCTCCTCTTCACATGTCCAAACAAACTGCTGTTATTGAGAAACCACCGAGGAAGTATAATTAACTGGAACGAGCCTGATCAGTGGGTGAGCAGTGGTGGGTGATTGAAGGTGGAAGGTATTTGACAAGAGCACGGTTACAGGAAGAAGAGTGGAACATTTCTGCAGAGCACTCTCTCATTTCTCCCTCTCCCTGTGTCAGTTTATACAGCGACAGAGGGATATAATTAACCTATTACGCCCTACAAGTGGCCGACATTTAACGTCAACACTGGCAGAAAACGGAGCACAAAACACTCGAGGGGGACTTACGCTTTCTTGATGTCTTCTTGCGTCGCATTTTTCTCGACTCCTAGTATATGGTAGTAGTCCTCCATGGTTCTGTCTGTCTGTGGGTGCTGTTTTACTTGAGGGTCTTGTGCGAGTGGCCTCTGTGGAAACAGTAATGTTCTGTTAAGACATGTTACAAGATAAAGCCCAAGACTCTGCAACAGCCATGTGTGACGAGTAAGATACAGCCCTTCCAGTCCAGAGGGGTATGCTTGTAAAGGGGAGGGAGGGGGCTGCTGGCATTAAAAAGGGTGGAAATACCCAACAATATTGCACTGCACTGAAATAGCAATACCAGGGACAGAGAAGGTAAGCTAATCCAACCCAAGCAAAATTGCATAATAACCGGGGGATCATCCTTCACCCTGAAGCTAAAAGAGAGAAAGTATGAAACATGTTTTTCTTTTGAATTTTGGAGCCAGCTATAAAGACCATGAATCACTTTTTTCCCCTTCTTTTTAAATCATGATCTAAGGTTAGAGTTATGAAAAACAAGACACAACTGGTCTGGTTAAAAGTATCAGAAGACATTCAAGTCCTCCAAGTTTAGCACCACATTTACAATTTTTGTTTTGTAGCTTTACAAACCTGCATCAAGCAGAGAGATATAAAACTTCTGTGACCTAGATCTTAGTGAAATATTCACCGTAAAAAGCAGTAGACATTGGACTGTGTGGATATGAAACAAGTCTGCAGAATTAAAAATAAGTCAATGGAGAGAAATAATAAAGGATAAAAGAAGAGGACTAATAAAGTGGTCATCCATCCTCCAATTAAGAGTTCAACAATTGTTCACTGACATGCTTCAAACTGAAAGCTACAAAGGTAATGCGCTGCATTTTATTGCTTGAGAACTTGTTTATTGCCATTTCCAATACACAATAAACAAATATTGCGTAACCTGGCTTACCACTCTTACAGCTAATAAATAACTTTTCAAGTTTAGCTAGGTCACTTCAGCTAGGGCTGGGTGATACAAGGAAAATCTCATATCATGATATTTTATAGCTATATCGTGATACACGATATATATCATGATATGTTGAAAAATTGCACTGGTATACTCATTCCAAATTTTCTACTTTGAATACAAAAAATCTGAATGAATTTAGTTTTATTTTAACCATTTTTAACCATCAGTTGCACAGAGAAGTTTTTCACAAATGACAATACTGTGACAGTAAGTCTCTTTCTGTGATCAACACTAAACCTTAAACAAACGAAAGATCATAGCGACAAGTAATAATTCACTAGACAAAATAAAACAAATGAAATTACAGCATATAACATATAAAAACTGTGAAATAAAAAAAAATGTGATGAACTCAAATTATAAATCAAAAGTCTAGACAGTGACTATAAAAAAGTCTGACCAAGAACAGTCACAGGTATCAGAGCTGGTTTATTTAACGTTTTCTTTGGTGTGTGCTGAAATGCTGCCATGTGTTTAAAACATTCTTAATTTTTCAGTAGATAAGTTTACAGTTGGTGGAATAAATTTGTGGTACTGCTACCTTTTGCGGCAATAGTTTTACTGCATGTTATGCAAATTACTGCATTTTTGCTCAACATTCTCCTTGTGAAATCCAAACGTTGGGACGGGGAGATTAATGATGCATTTGCACCGTGTGGGAGGGGAAAAAAAAAAAAAAAAAAAAAAAAACTTGAATTACATGCAGACAGCTTAACATTGCCATGGTAATTTATACTGTTGTACGTGGGAAAACTTGCGATACATCGAGTATATTCGATATAGTTTCAGCTAAACCTAAAACGTATTAGCAAAAAATAAATACATACTTTTCATTGAGTTTATTGTGGGTGTGTTTATGAATGCACTGTTAACCCTACCCCCTAAAACAAGATGAAACAGGCAACTATGGTTAAATTAACTATTATCTGAAGTAATCGAATACCTTTTCCAAGGCTAAGAAATACATCAAACTAACTTCTACATTCACTGTGTAGCACTTCCTCAATGCATGACAACAGCAGGGAACTATTACCAATGGACTCCAGCTCTTTGATTCACAGCAGCTCTTTTATATCATATGTATACATAGTCTCTACTAGAAGCCTGTTCTTTACACGTGCTAGTCAAGTTGTGAACAAACAGCTGTAGCCTTTAGTTCATTTCTTTAGATTAACTTCAGTGTCTTCATTAATGCCTAGACATAAATATAACGACTCAAAGTGTAAATCAACTTGATTTCGAGCCATGTGTCATATTTTGGAAACCTATGACCAAACAAAAGTTACTTTTTAAGATGCATATATGCAAGAGCAGGCCACACGTTTCAAATGAATACTATATTATAAAACCCGCCTCTTCCACTACACCCCGATACTCATTTTTCAGAAACTGACTTTGAAAAGAAGCTATAAACTCAGTACTGATGTTCAAACTAGATCTATAAATATAAGCTAACTGTGAGAACAGGTCCTTATTTTGGATCCAGGGTGATGAAATTACCAAATTTCCCTCTGAAACTCTTATTTTACTTAAAGGTGAGAAACATTTCAGCTTCTCTTGTATGGTTGCATTCAGGTCTTTATTTTATAGGACAAAAAGGCTGTTGCACTACTACTACCACATATTTATCCTTAATGTGTTTGTAAGGAAAACAGGCCAAAATCCTACTTTTCATTGAGGGATGCATTAGCTGTTGTACTGAAAGATATAAAAACAAACCAGTGAGGACTACTGGAGTCCACTGTGTTCTATTTGTTAGCTATTTATAACCTGTGGCCTTTGCAGATAGATTGTGTTTGTGTCTGTTATGTGGGGGGTTGGGGGTGTTTGGCACAAAGTAGTGCCAACGAGTGTCTCCTGGTGGGGACATCGGCACAGGCACTAAACTCTCCTTCATGTATCCAAGTAAGGCAGCAATTCCAAATCTCCCTCTGATACTTTATCATACAACCTCCATCTAACTTGACACTAATTTAGCCCGCAATCTAAATATAAAAAAGGATGACCTTCTGAGTTTTGTAAAAAAAACAAACCAGTGTCCTGACTCATATCTACTTTTATCTCCCTCACTTGAGCCATAACTGACCTGCTCACCCATCACCAGCGCCCTCGCAGCAGTTGGGATTTAGTGGACACAAGCGACTTCTAGAGATGCGCTTTGCAGTACTGCGCAGAGCATTAAAAGTGCATTCATGCTTGCATGTGCCCTTTGCTTGCATTACACAGCTAATGTAAATGAACTTGATTCCTCTTATGCCTCAGAGTAAGCACATGTGGGTCCAGTCAATCCCATAATGCATCAATTAAGCAAAGGTGATGGCTGTAAATGTAAACAGCAGACTACCAGGATTTTTTTTTCTATTTTCCTAAAATAAGCTATTGTAAAAGTGCACTACAAAAGCAACTTTTTCTGAAAAACAAAGATTTATGCAGTTTTTATCTTTTTGTTAAAACTGAGTATTAAACAAACAAACAAACCCCAAAGAGACATGCTGTGCAATGTAATTAAATATAATGGACACAATCTCACAACTGATGAATCCCATGGCATATACAAGAAGCTAACCTTCTCCACAATAGCCATACACTGCAGTAATTTGGTTCCTGCACCATTCAAAAATCAAACCTAATCATTTTAAAGACCTTAAAATATGAATTACAGCTAACTAGTGTTGAAATCATAGACAAGGCATAATAATTAGTTCATTCAACTGGTAAAAATCCCTACGGCAGACAGTAATTGATGCCACAAAGTGAATGTCTTTGGAATTTGACCACTGGTCCAACAAAGTTAACACTATTTGGGGTGTACACCAGGTTGCTGACAGCTTGGCAGCTCCCATGACTTTAAATGAGTCACGGCACTGGCAAATTTTCCATTTTCATTTCTTATCAAAACCACAAGGCAAGGCTCTCAAACCCACCACCTACCCTGTGACACGTGTACTGATGAGGGTCAGGAGTCTAATTTTTGGACAAAGGGTGACAAAAATAAGCAATCAATAATGACCTGACCTCTCGGTGCACCTCTCTTATGTAAGATCAACCCAACAGGAATCAACACAACACTTTGGAGGAAACACATGCAGGCAAGCTGAGCAGCAAGAGATTACAACAACATCGGTTTAAGTTTTCTCAGCTGTGCCATACTGGTGTGCCAACTGAGATCGCCCTTGAAGGAGCAATATTATGTAACTGTCGATGAACGAGACTCTTTACTGAAGAGCCGCAGAGTATTCATCGTTGTTTGCATTTATACTTTACGATACTGCCAGTACGAGCGAAACTGAGCTAGTTAAAAGCTGCTTTTACCCCTTACCAGTGGTTGAAACAAAGTAAACAAATTCAATTTCATTGTTTCTTTATAAAATGACAAATTAAGTATCTTAATCTAAATTTATAAGTGGACCAACTACAGTTGCTGTACTCTGCATCCCTGTAATCCTCAGTGTATTATTATATTTGCACAACAGTCCACTTTCTGGTTCTTTAAATGGTGTGCTTTGAGACATGTCCAGGTATGCTGTGGGACTTTGTGGTACATTATACAGCTACACAAGTGTTAGAAATCCTCAGCTTATTCTGTGTGTCAGTACTCTGCATGCAGTCCTTTCCCCAGGAAAATAAAATCCTTAAAAGGAAGGAAACCCCTGTTTGTTCATAGAGTTACTGGGTTGTGGGAACAATGACATTACAACTTGTTAGAGGTCCTTATCAACTGTGAGAAAGTCAGTCGATCAGGAAGAAAAAATATATATATAGTAAGATGACATATTCTTTCATAACTTACAATTTCTCATTGCAAAGTAAGTGCAGGTTTGATTAGATTAAGGTAGATAATGTGAAGAAGCAGCAGGAGAAGAAGAAAAAGTAGTATCAGCAGAAGAAGTTGCTTTCCAAACCTAAAAGAAGAGTGGATGACAAACAGGGAAAAATTCAACAAAGATGGACATTGCAGATTTTTTTTGTTGAATTTGGTGGAACTGTGATCCGAATTATATGTAAGGAGAAACTATTTTTTCCCCCTATTCGAACACTGGAGTGGTCCTCCAAAGCAGTGATTACAAAGTAGCAGGAGTAAAACAAGCAACGCTATTTTATTTGGACTGTCAGATTTTTTGTGCCATTTGAGACATTATCATTTATTGAATGTGGTCTATTCTTGGTCGTAGTGTATGACTGAGCTATAATCATTCAGGTAAATTCCATTACAGAGCATAAATCATTGCCCGAGTCCAAGTTTCAAGAGCATGTTTCTACAAGTTTTCACTAACATTCAAACACATTAGACTGAAGAGTTAAACATAACGTGAAAACACTTTATATGCAGTACATTAAGAGCACTCAAGGTGTACATGTTATGACTTACTGTTTTATTTGGTTTTTGTCATAGTCATTTACAGATATTTATATATTTATAAGTAAATATTGGGTGAATAAGACTAGCTGTTACTGAGGTTTGTATTGAAGCCTGTGAAGATGGAGATGCTCAGTAGTCATCAGGCATATATGAACTGTTCAATTTAGTTCTATTTAGCCTACTGAAGGTTAGATGTCCACTCTGACTGAATAATTTGGGATGAAATGTACAAATATCCTTTTTAAAAAGCACGTATGATCAGAATCCCTTTCATTAGAACGTGAAAACCCAGTTTAAGACCATCATTTTTGAGCATTTCTAGCTCAAAAATGATGACCATCACATACGATCAGTGTTGAAGAAACAGCATATTTATTATACGATTCAGTCTAGTATCAGCAGCTGCCGAGGGTACAGACAGAAGTCTCGTAAATGTTTTTACGACTTCTGTTTCCACAACCCCCCAAGTTATTTCACCACAGACCAGCCCAAGGGTTTATCTGCTGATTGAAATCTCAGATTAGACTTCAGCATTATGGTTTGCGTCTGTGGAAGTCGGGTTATAAAAGCCGTTGTGTTTTTAGGGCAACTATGTAATCAGAAAAAGGCATCTGAAGTATTTCTGTCAGCGTCCAAGAGCACTCAAACACCACTAAAAATGTGATATTAACAAGACAAGAGCACTGGATAAAACAGGCTCTAGGCAGCTGAGTCCAGGACATAACACAAATTACATCTGACAGAACAGAGAATCAGATGACAGCTAAACACAACAGCTAGCCTGTGTCTTACCTGAAACTATTCATGGCAATGACAAAAGCATTTGTTTTTAAGCAGTACAGGAGCGTTGTTCTCCTCACTTACTATCATTGGAAACACGTTTACCACAGAAGACCTCATTTACAGTAAACACTGAGTGTCGTCTTGCTGGACAAAGAAACCCAAATTTCAGCAAATGGGATAATTTTGCTGATCCAGCCTTTTTTTTTCTTTTTTTTCTTTTTTTTCTTTAATAAATAAACCCATCAGCTCATTTAAAATAAAATAAAAAAACCAAACACCTCAACATCTGCTGTACCTCTTGGTCCTATGTGGCACTTTGCAGACGATTTTCTATATATTATAGCTGCATGATCTTGATCAGAGGGCAGTGGCCAAAAAAGAAATAAATGTGGAACAACCGGTAGTGCTGGCTACTCCCACTGCTGGGTTTATGCTATTGTTGGTATTTAGCTTTTCCTCTTCCACAGAAATAACAAACACAAGACGTCTTTGAAGTGAAGAAAAGTGAAACCAGGTGTCAAAGCCTTTGTTTGCTGCTTAAACATTCTTTTCATCCCATCTCCTCATCACAATGACCATCGCTCATGCTCTTTGCTATTCAAGCAACCTTTTCCAGTAATCAGCACTCTACTTGTGGACTGCATGTCTCTTCACCTATGCAACCTAAAACAAACACAGCAACAGGAATTCTGCTTTAGGAGGAAATGACCAATGTTCATTTCATATTCAACAAAGGCTCAATAGTGTTGTTTAACATAGCTTGACAGCTTGATGTCGTTGTAATGGTTCTATAGTTACTATAGTAATTTGCTGGAATCAGTCAGCAACAAAAATCAAAGTCAAAGGTGGCGAGCTACATGCTGTAAAGCATACTGAAAGGAGTGGTATAGAGACTTACTGTATGTCAACAAATAAAACACAAAGCAATGAGAACGTTTGCTTTGATAAGATAACATGAGGGACTTCAAACTGAAACTGCAAGCCATCAAATTGTCAAACTCAGAACAATACAGAACGACAAACCAACAGTGCGTCACTCAACGAAAACCTCATAAGAGGCTTGGTTCATCAGAAGACCGTCAATGGGTAATACGCCCTGATGTGGCAATACCGCAACAAAAATGAAGCCGCCACCTGTTTGAACTGGACTTATTGTACCAATTTGGTCTACTAGTTAACCAAAGGAGGAAGCTGATCCTCACTTAAAGATGACTGGAAATGAAACTGAATTCCTGTAAAACATCTTAATGACTGATCCCTGGCCTGATCCCCCCTTATAGAGGAGACCAGGCCTTTCCTGTAGCTTCCCCTAAAGTCAGGTACAGACCCCTTCAAATTAGGAGTTTTCCAACACTCAACATCTTCAAAACCCATCTAAAAACTCATTTTTATACCCTGGCATTTAAACCAGACTGAGTATTGGCATTTGATTTGCATCCATCCGTTTTTCTGTAATGTGTTGGGGGTTTTTAATTGTTTTTTTGTTTTGTTTTTTTAAAAACACCAGGTATTTGTGTCTCCTCCTGAGATCAAATAAGCGAACTTCCCTTGTTCGGTGGACTTGAATAACTTTGGAACCACCAAGAAATGAAATACAAATCAATTCGCACCAGCCAAATTTCACAATAAGTGTATCACTGGTTATATTGTTATATACCTTCTTAAGCAGGAGCATCAATTTCAGTTTATGGGTCCACATGCAGCCCAGAGTTATATGAAATGGACTGGACCAGTAACTAACAGCTTTTTCAAAATACTGAAATAACACAGCATTTAAATGGGAAAACTGGAACAGTTAATGACTTTGCTATATCTTCCACACAAAACCATCCAGTGGGCCAAACTAGACCCTTTGGGGAGGACTGACTCCTCTGTCTTTAAGTCACATGGCTCCTTTTAAAATAATTAATTATTTAATATTAGGCCCTTACTAAAATAAGACAAAACCTGGCTTTGAAAGACCCTCATATGGCAACAGTCAGTGGTTATTTTAGTAACTGCTTAATAAGAACTTGTTTTCAGATGTACTGTGCTGACAATCCAATTATCAGTTTATAACTCTTCATAAACTTAGGAGGGAGGGGGGGAATAAAAATAAAACCCGTTTTATTTGAATAAAACATGTTGGCCTGGTGTTCTTTCAAGAATGGAAAAAGAGGTCACCCAACAACATTAAAACTTGATTAGCAGCAGTAAATAGCAGAAATAGGCTGAACTTAGTCAGTGGCCACTTCCTGTCACCCCCCCCCCCCCCCCGTTCTGTAACCAATAGTAACCAAAAACGTGCTAAACAAACTATAGTCCCCCCCCCCCCACACACACACACACACACACACACACACACACACACACACACACATATACACAGAAAACGTGTTTATTTTCTCTCCAGAACACTTTCTGGAAGCTAACTAATGTCAACAGACCAATCTGAGATATCCCAGCTGGAGCCCTAACTTGTGAACCTCTCCCTCCGCATCTGTTTAACAGAAACTTCTAGAAAAGTCTTAAAGCGGAATGGGAAGTTTTAGCCGTCTAAATTTCCAAAACAAATCCACTAATATAAATATATGTATATATTTAAAAAACAAAACAAAAAAAACAAAACAGCAGTGATATTACACAAAAGCAGAAATCTCTCTATGGTTGTCTTAACTTCCGACTGTAGACTATGCTGGCTAACGTTAGCGTTAGACTGGCATTTATAGCATCACTGGTACCAAATACAAGTTTATCATGCAGTCATACACCCCTGAATTTACTAAATAGTTTGTATAGACGGACTGGGGTTTTTTTGTTTTGTTTTTTAATTTTTTTTGTTTTTATTTTAGCCTGAGCTAACTCAAATTTTACGGCAGCGAGCAGGCAAAAAGGCAAGAGATCCACTCGTTATTCTCACACGCTAGCTTAACTATGGGGTAGTATCCTGGAAAACAGCCTCTCGGACACAAACGAAAACTACATTTCTGTATAAAAATAATCTTAATATATCCTAAATGATTCCAACATTAGCAGGGGACATACTGGGTGACTCCACCAAAGCATCCCCACATGTACTAGATGTACTCGATGCGGCAACACACGACAAACGCTTTTCGCCGCTCTTTCTTTCTTTCCTTCTTTCTTTCAGCAAACTGAAGCCAAGCGGCCCTCTCACCTAGTTCATCTCGAGCCTACCTGAAAGAAGGAAATATCCGCCACAATAGCCACCTGATTGTAGCTGTTCCTCCTGTTTTCCTTGCCTGAGTACGGAAACTGTAACTGCAGCAGCAGCTGGTAGTGGCTTTCTTGGTAGCTGGTTGAGTGGCCGCTGATATGGCCTAGCCCACAATGCTGCTTTTAAGGACCGTCGGAAAAAAACTCACATGTTTTACTGCGGATAAAGGTGAGTTTAAAGTTAATAATGGTGCAATGTATTATATTTACAGACAAGACAAATGCTGACAGCCTGTTTTTACCCTCCCTTATAAGAGGTTAACGTGAAAAAACCTTGAAAAAGTGGAGAGCGCCCCAATGACCCCATAGCGTCAAGGCCGTGCAGGAGCGTGTCCAGATGGGTGTCATGGGGTGGCCCCAGCCCAGGTTGCAATATACCCCCACCCCTTTTGTTTTAGGGAATTAATTACATTTGCTGGTATAACATTTCTACTTTTGCTGGCCTGTTTCTAAGTCTTGATAGTTTAAGTCAAAGTAAAACATTTTCAGGTTGTTGTACGGTGTAGCTTTTCACAAACTGTCTGTGTGAGGAAGTTCTCTAACCTATGACTTCAGACTCCAGAGCTATATGTGGATTTTTAATCTACATTGAGTCTTGCTGACAGAAAACTAATGGTAAATGGCCTGTATTTGTATAGCACTTACTAGTCCCTAAGGACCTCAAAGCGCTTTACACATCCAGTCATGCACCCATTCACACACTGGTGATGGCAAGCTACATTGTAGCCACAGCCACCCTGGGGTACACTGACAGAGGCGAGGCTGCCGAACACTGGCGCCACCGGGCCTTCTGACCAGCAACCTTCCGATTACAAGGCGAACGCCCAACTCTTGAGCCACGATTGCCCCAGACTAAACTAGATCAGTGTTAAATAGATTGCATTTTAAATTTTGTTTATCAGTTATTGTAAAACTGTGTAATGTGTTATGTTTCCTCCACTGAAAAAAAAATTTCCTGACTGACAGAAAGAACTAAATTAAAATTTTGATTGAATAATTTTAGTTATTTTCTCAATTTTTAGTTATTTTCTCCAAAAACTTTGATTTAGTAAGTCAGAATTTTGAGATGCTTAACTAGATGCTTAAAATGTTTGAGATAATAACCCAAATTCTAAATTATATATGGCAAAAAAGTAGTTGTTTGTTTTGTTTAATTCAGGGTTTTTTTTTTTCCACTGGCAGAAATAAGCTTCCAGATTGTGAATTTAAAAAAACAAACAAATAATGTTTAAATATTTCATTACCAAAAATGTGAAATCTATCATCTGTACCTTATGGTATTAGTTTTGCTGAATTAAAAAAAAAACCTGTGGATGAAAATAGCGAATGTAGTGCATGGATACATCTGTTTTCTTCGTCCCAGCCCTTTGTCAAAATGAAACTAAAACTTTGAAACCTAAAAGCTGAAATAGGCGGATTTTTATTTGTCTCATTTCCACAGACAGGTAGGTTTCAAAGTGGCTTTCATAGCATTATAACTTCTCCGTTTTGCACTTTATTGTTGTTGTTTTTTGGGGTTGTTTTTTTTTTTCTTTTTTTTTTTTTAAAAAGAACAGTTTTCTGTATTTTACTTTTATAAATTTCATAAGCACCCCCCACACTCCCTAGCAGATCGTTACATGGAGAAACCTTTGGAATACAAGCGCGCTGATCCACACAGGTATGCACACGGGTGTTCACTGCTCGTAGACCCAAATTACACCTTTCTTGGCTGCTACTTCGAAGCACATCTGTCCTGCGTGCTGCACAACAACATTGAATATTTAGTATTTACTGCTGTTTACACTTAGCTAGATTAATGCGATGGTGTTGTGTTTAGTATGTTGCTTTGTTTTTTTTTGTTTTTTTTTGTCTTTTTTTGCTTGTTTTCTATTCTTCTCTCAACAGGTGATCCAGGAGATTTTTATTTTTTTTCTCCCCCCCTTTCTCACCGTCCCTCTCCCCTTCTGTTTTTCCTTTCCTTCCTCTTTCTTTCTCCCTTTCCTATCTCTCACTCATGTCTGTCCCGTCTGTAACATCTGAAAATAAAATATAATAAATAATAAAAACAAAGATCGACCAAATGGACCAATACGGCAATGCCACGATGATCCATTTGGCAAAGTAAATCCATTGGGTATCCTTGTTGGTCTTCAGACAACAATTCTGATGGCTAAAGAACCAAATGGGACAGGCGGGAGAAAAATAAATAAATAAATAAATAAATTTCATAAGCACAAAGTAAAGCACCAAATTGTCTTAAAGAGAGGAAGAACAGTCAATGTGATAAACTATTTTAATTACAGCTCTTACCAATGTTAATTACTGATTGGTATTTCAATCCTTGTCTGCATGTCAAAGTGTCATTGAGCAAGACAGTGAATCCCGAGTTGCCTCCCTTGTAAGTGTGTGAATTATAGGGCAAAAGGTGCTTGAACAAATGTGTGAATGAGGTTTTTAGTAAGACGGCAATTGGAGTGCTCAAATAAGGTAGACAATCACTATGTAAGCACAGGTCCACATAGAGGGGTAAAAGTGACCTTCAGTTTACACTTAACTTTGTTTCTCAGTGACAAATATTATTAATATCAACGGGATAACCTGAACTATTTATAAATGAGTAGGGGGAAAAAAATTTCTGCATTGTTATAGCCATTTTGCCTGCTGAATGAGGGTAATCAGTCGAAACTGCCCTTGATGACTGCCATTGACAAGTGAGAGGATATTTACTAAAAGGTTTTGTTAGGTTAGATTTTTATTTGGGATCACTAGAATCTATAGTTTTTTTAACCAACTGAATAATTACTTAGAAATCTGCAGACATATCAGTATAAAAGAATGTGTGGAGGCAGCTGTAGACACAATAACTGGTGCCTGATATCGGTCACGGCCACCTGTTAGCTCAGTTCCTGCAAAACAAGCATTTTCTATGAAGAGTGGGATATGGCTCTTAACAGGGTCCATTCGTCTTCTATATGTTCAAGACATTCCTTAATACAATTCAAAGTGTTACACAGGTTACATTTCTCAAAAGCTAAACTAGCAAAAATATTTCCAAACGTAGAGCCATTGTGTGATAGATGTAAACAGACTCCAGCTACTTCCCTTTATATGTTCTGGTCCTGTCTGACAATTGCTCCCTTCTGGTTATCATTTTTTGATGTCATCTCTAAAGCCTATGCCTATAACATCTTGCCTTCCCCCTTGGTCTCAATTTTTCTGGTATAATGACTGCTGCTCCCCCTGCCCGTTTACAGAGGGTCATTGCCTTTTCGTCATTATTAGCAAGACGCCTGATTTTATTTAAACGGAAGTCTACTACTGCTCCATCACACCACCACTGGATAAGGGATGTTATGCAAAATGGCAAGCTGGAAAAAATCAGATGTACTCTCAACTGATCCATCAGCAAATTCCACACAACATGGGACCCTCTGATAGCATACGTCAACAATCTACCTGGTCTGAAACTGTGAATGTTCCAGACCAGTTCCTACCACCCAGATAAATGCACATTCTCATATAAAACTCTGTGTAATTCATATAAAACTACATCTATATATCCATTTTTTTGAGCACCCATCTAATTCAAAGTCACAGGGTGGCTGAAGTCTATACCAGGACACCAGTCTATCACAGGGCTAATATGAGATTTAGTGCAGTAAACAATAAATAAATAAATAAAATGTAGGACAATGTTAAAGAACAGAAAATAAAATATTAACATTTACTGTTTAAAATGTTTAATTTCAGTGTAGTTTTCATCACTGTCACTGTTGGTTTTCTTTTAGATCAGTTGCAATATAGATAATATTTGACAGACTGAGATTTAGAAAGTTCAGATGAGATAATACAACACAAGCACTTGACTCGCTGTCAACACATTATTGTTTGTGCCTCAGATTCAACAAGGTGCTGAAAACATTCCTCAGAGTTTTTGGTCCATGTCAACATGATAGCATCGGCAGTTGCTGCAGAATTATTCGCTGCACATTCCTCAAGAGAATCTCTCGTTAGCCCATGTGCCACAGGCGCTCTGCTGGATTGCAATCTAAACTGTGGAGGTAATTTGAGTACAGTCAACTTACTGTTTTCTTTAAGAAACCAGTTTGAGATGATTTGAGCTTTGTGACGTGGTTCGTTATTCTGCTGGAAACCATAAGAAGATGGGTACACTGCAGTCATGAAAGGATAAACATGGTCATCAGCAGTACCAGGCAGGCTGTGGAGTTTAAAAGACGCTCAATTGTTACTAAGCGGCCCAAACTGTCCCAAGAACATGTCCCCCTCAAGTTTTCAACCTCAATAAACATGAATGCAACTAAAAGATATATAATTAAAGGTTTATTTATTCAAACAATCAATCATTAATGGAGATGCGCTGGTATTAACTAAATGCACACTAATCAAATAATAATTTGACCAGATTCCATTAAATTTAACATTTTATACTGTACATAAATAACAAAAATATTTCAAAACTTACATGTAATAAAATAACTTAATGGCACAATTAAGCCACCAGTGGCCTGAATTGTTGATACAAAGCAGGATGGAGCCACGCTCTTATCTTTACCCCCCAAAAATGACCCTACCATCTGAATGTCACAGCAGAAACTGAGACTCCATAAGCTTGAGGCGACATTTTTTCATTTCATATATCGTCCACTTTTGGTGAGCCTGTGTGAACTGTAGCTGTGAACTGTCCTGTTCTTGACAGCTTCAGCCCACGGTGTGGTCTTGGTGCTGCTGAAGCCCATCTGCTTTAAGCCTTGACATGTTGTGCATTCAAAGATGCTCTTCTGCATACCTTGGTTGAAATGAATACCTTTCTTCTGTTCAGTTCAATTCAATTTAATGTTAGTTATATGGCACCAAATCACAACAACACTTTCCTTAATACAAAGAAAACCCCAACAATCATATAAGCCCTGTGAGCAATCGTTTTGGCGACAGTGGCAAGGAAAACATTTTCCATAATATTTCAACAGGAAGAAACCTGCAGCAGGGAGGGTCGTCATGTGCCGCGAGCGGTTGGGGTGAGGGGAGGAGGACGTTGTGGAGATCTAGATCTGGGATCTGACAAAAACTAAAACTATCATTAAAACTCATTTTATTTTTATTCAATTTAGTTTTTATATTAATGTTTTAATCATTGAAACGCAGAAATTTGCAAAGTCTGTCGTTTGTTTTTATTTCCCGTTTTATGGTAATTTTGATGGTACGCGTTTCACCGAGGGACACCTGAAAGCAGCACGTCATTGAGCGTGGACAGCAGCGTCGTTGCGGTGTCCTGCTCACACATCCGCGATGACACCCAACACCAGACTTTGCTGTTCACGCGCGCACAGTCGATGAAACGAGGCTGTCACGTGCCTCGCATATCCCCTAACAAACCTAGAAACGTGCCGGATCATAAGAAGCGCTTTCACGCGGCATTCAGGGAGCAAAAGAATCAGACAAACGGCTTTTTGCGCCACCTGTCGAGCGCACGAGAAACATACGACCTGTGTCTGTTGTAATTATAAGCCTGATCCAAAACCATTGAGAGGGGAGGGACAGGTTTCCATGTAAGCTCACCCGTTTTCCCTGCTATAAGAGGATACCCACTACACTAGCAGTGTGATAGTGGGACTTTTAATTGTAAATAATTCTCAGTATCACGCCTCTGCACAGGTGTAAGAGTTGGGCTGAATTTGATATACTGAAAAAGGCTTAGTGAGCCAGGGCCTAGTTTATATTATACGATATTATAAGACTGTTTATAAGATATTATAAAACTGTTTGATCAAAACTGTCAAATGTAACCAGAAGAAAAGGCTCAGACTCAATTTTGAGCTTATTTTCAACATGAAATCTCAACTATGAAATAAGAAGGTAAAGTTCTCACATTTGCATACTGGCTTTCAATATTTATTTATTTATTTTTTAAAAGATGATCTCCCCTTGGGTCACCCTCTAGAAATGTAGGATACGCACAGAAGACATATCTGAGGAACTGATAAGCAGTGAGGTGAACTCATCCTAACCCAAAGAAGTCAAATAAAGCAGGGCAGGTTATTGCAGTTTCAAACCGAAGTGAGGCTGAAATTACAGGCCTGCATTGATTTTAAATGGAAGATGAAGGTCGTTTTTGCAGTAAAAGCTGGCCGGAGCTCTTGCCAGCAAAAGAAGACCCAATGAAAATGACAGATAGCTATTAATTATACTGGGCATTAAGGGCAGTCTGGATTTAATTAGACCCATTGAGTGGGAGGAATCACAGCAAAAATAGATATCATGCATAGGTCAGTGCTTTTCCATACTTTGAAAGACTTCACTTAAGACTCTTTATTTTCTCGCCTTTCTGTGATCGCTGTGGCTGAATTTGACGTGGTAACAAAGTAGGGCGACAACAAGAATGAGACTTAAAAATCGATCAGATTTAATTTAAACGGCAACCACAACTCAAATAAGCTTGGGCTGATCAGTCTTCATGTCTAGACAGGCAGAAAGGCAGCACAGGCACTCCCTGTCCTGATGTACTGCTATGCCAAAGCCACTGAACCCACATTTCCTTCACAGGCTTCAGTGCCAGGAGAGCCATATTCATAAAAACAAATGAATTCATTGCTTTGATATTTCTGTTATTGGTTCGTGACCTTGAAAGGCTTCCAGAGGGTCTTCAGGTGTTTTCAAAGTCGTTTCCATGCAGCACTAAAGGTTGACCACCAGGTGGCAATCTGCTACAAGAAATATGTTAGCAGAGACTTAACTAAGATCTTTTAATCCACAACCTGGAGCTATGTCCCAGTTTTTTTGGTCAGTGCGCTCAGTAAATGGCCAGTTTAAACCTCAGGTTTGCTTCCATGTTAATTAAAATCCATGTTTTCATGCCAGCTTCGCAGGGACACTCACTTTGGTATCTTGTTTTGGAAAGCAGGCTACAATCCCACCCCCCTCAAAACACCCTCAAGTGATTTTTTTGATGCTTCCTCGCTACGCTGCAAGATAAACAAGCCTAAAAGCTTCAATTAGCCCTTAAAAATCCTATGAGCAAGCTCAAGTAGCATACGCAGTGAAGATGATTCACAACATCCTGCATTAACTTTGTCAGTTATAATCCATCACTTGGTAATAGTCTTAAATAAATCTTATAGTAATTGAGATGAATCCCTCATTTCAATGACAAGTCTGGTTTTTAAGACCCAATTACCACTTTGAGTTCTCTGGCCCAGAGGATGTGCGGCGTATGAGAAGAGGGGGGCAGCGAGCTGGCTGCTTTGGCGGAGAAGCGAGGATGGAGAGATGGACTCGGTCCAAATAGGGATGGATATCTTCCTCAAGGGCTGCACTGCATTAGAGGCCAGGTAGATTTATGACAAACGCACACAATCTTAATTTGTGCTCAGCCCGATAATGCATCTCAAGGCCAGAATAGTTCTGCTCAGTGTTTCTTAACTGGATGTTTCTTTAATTATATGTCAGAGGCCATAAAACTCAAGAGGAGATTTTCCCACAAAGCACTGTTTTATGTCTCGGTCATTACTGTAAATTACAAGTAACAAGAAAATATGGAGGGAAAAAATCAAAAAGAAAAGTGGGTTTATTTGTTTCCATACACTCTTATTTTTTTTTTCAGCCTGTTGGTACACTGATCATCTGTAAGCCTCATCAAACATGACACAGTTGCTGCTTCCCCCTACTAAAAAGCAAACTTGCAGGAGGAAGGAGAGGGGGGGGGGTCGTTCACCTTAAAGCAGACGTGTGTGAAAACAGAAACTCGTCACGTGAAAAGGAGAGAGGAAAAACAAACCTGTACAAATACTGAATAGATGAATAATACAAGAGCAGCTGTAAACATATACATATTCACACAAAAAAAAAAACCAACCTTCAGTGCTCCCCTCCCCAAACATCCAGCAAGACAAGTCATTTCTATTCTTCAGATGGCGTGTGCACACTTACTGTATCGTTATCAGACACGACGGTTAATACTAGGAATAATAACAATTCGAGAAATCACAAAAACCTGCAGGTTCACCGACCTCTACGTGAAAATTCATGACGGCTGTACACAAAAGCTCCTCCTGCCTCCACAGCCCTTGGCTTTACAGTCCTGCCCACTCTGTCCCCCCCAGTCTGTTGTTATATTGCCTTTTTTTGTTTCAACATGATGCCGCTTAATCTTTGGTGAAAACATTTCTCCATTCAGTTACACATTTGTTTGTTTTTTTGTTTGTTTTTTAAATGTATGCACAAAATACCTTCTGCAAAATTTAACTAAGCTGCTGATCTGTCTGAAGAATAAGAAGGGATTCAACATTTCAAATGATTTAAAAGCACCCTTCTTTCAGTCTGTGGGGGAGCATTTCCTCACCATCGGCTTGGCACGCACGCACGCACACACACAAACAGTAAAATCAGTCAGTGCATGGTTTGCTTTCCCTCGTCTATTTTCAGTCTTTCACCCCAAAGCCACTTCTGTGGCGTCCATGTCTGGAGGCACAGCTCAGCTCAGCTCGAACCCGGAGGATGACTCGATGGCATACAGCAGCTTGTTCCTCATCAGGTGCTGGTCGCAGAACTCGGGGAGCTTGAGCAGGTTCATGCAGGTGCTGGCGGTGGGCAGGCGATCCAGGTCAGTCCCTCCGTTGTGGATGCAGAAGGCCGGGTAAAGCTCCTGTTTATGAGTGAAGGGCTTCAATTAGAAACTGATAGAGAGAAATCTCTACATCCCCGAGGCGTTTAAGAACCATGGAAATTAAAAGGAAAAAAAAAATGAGGCGACAGGCAACACGTGTCCGTAATGATCCCAATTTCAAAACCAATTCAGATTAAGCAATAACTGTCAACTTCCACAAGGGGATAAATGTTAAAAGAAAGACATTAAGTGCTAAGCTAATACAGTGGAAGTATAAATTGAGGAAATAATCTTAGTGCTTGAAAGGCACCGAGTGGGGAAATCAGCCCACGGTTTGACCCTTGGATGAGACGCTGGAGGAATGGTCATTTCATGTTGTCTAGCTGGCATTTTTTTAAATCAAGCCTCTCGCCGATGAGGCCACCTCATCCGCAGGCGGTGACACGGACCGTTTCCATCACTGGCCGGGCCAACGCACCAGGTACTCCGCCCTGATTTCATCCTGCTTTTTAAAGTTAGCATAGATGGCTCAGCGGCCACACTTGCCCGATTAAATGGCTCTTTAGGGGTTTGGCCATAATGACCCCATTTTTCTGACAATTACCGTATTAAACTATCGTTGCTTATTGAGAAAGTGTCATTACCGCAGGCATCATTTTGGGGGGGAAAAATGGAGAGTTTCCATCATCTTTTTTAAACGGCTTCTCCTGACAGAGCCATTTCTCCTCTAATGAATCCTGGGCCGAATCACGACAGCTAATTAAAGCTTAGCTGGCTTGAGCTGAGGGCCGGGTCAGGGGCCGCTTCCCTACGAATTACCGCCTTCTGCAGCCCAGAGACGAGCGGAGGCGGGAGGAGCGGAGTCATATTTATCAATGGTGGAGTGAAGGCAACACTCAAACACAGAGAGGAGGAGAGCGTTGCTCCCCACAGCGCAAAAATCAAGTTTTCTTAACCGATGACAATAACAAGGAGTACTAAAACCAATCATATCATGATTACACCTTCTGGTTTGACAAAGTATGACATAAAAATTGTTTAATGGCTCAGAGTAACACTTTCTCCTTTTTTCTCCTATCTCAAACTACTTAAGTGGCCCACAAATCAAGTCAGTGAGAAAGCGAAACAGCTTCCAATTAGGAAATCATTTCAGAAATAGGAGGTTAGCGGTAATGATTCAGCAAACGGTCTTCAGAAGTAGATGGATGGAGTTTCCTTGCATATTAATCTCGCAGAAAACTGCTGCTTTCTGCCCCGCCGCGCAAAGTTGAAAAGTTCAAGAGGCTACCAAGTTCTGAGCGGCAATATTTGACCAGCCAAGGTTTTTCCAGCCAAGCCCACGCATGCGAAGCTGCAGACAGACTTCTTCTGCAGAGGAAGGTCATGAACTATAAAACAACAGTGGACGTGGTGATAAGACTCGGGTCTTATCGCCAGCTAATTTGAAAACGATCATTTTCTAAGCTGTTATCAGTCTGGGCATTTTCATTACAAGCCTATTAAAGAGGGAACACTCCCTTCTGTTGAGGAAGGAGAACCAGAGGATAATGGTGGGCAAGGCAAGTGCAGAGAGAAGAAGGGGGGGGGAGTCCACATCACCTTGAAGCCCAGCAGCGGTGGTCTGGAGCAGCTGGTGACAAACTTCAGCAACTTGCGCTTTTCGTCATCTGTGAATCCTTCGACCACCTCCCAGAAGATCTGGATGACGGGATGAGTGGCTGAATACCCGCCTGAAGATGACGATGAGGGTGTAAAGTTAGAATGAAATTTCTCAGTTCTATAAATGAGAATTTGCAGAAAAAACATACACAAGAAAATAAAGCACTTTGTACCTACCTGAGTAGTTTGTAAAGTTTTTTAGGTCGTCGAGACAAATTGGCACATGAGCCCCAGATATCAGAACCTTTAAGATGTACAAAGCATATTTTTAGCTTCTTTAACACATTTTATGTTTCTTCAGGTTCAGTTATTTATGTCACGTGTAGAATACCTGAATCTCCTGCTGGTCAAACATGCGCAGCCACTCCAGGTTGACCACATTGGCCAGACCCTGTCTGAAGGCCAGGCAATGAGGCCTGATCTGCTTGTTGAGCCTGTAGTCAGCCACCAGATGGATGTAGGCTATTCGGTTTGCCGTGGTCACAGGAATATCTTTGCCTCCAAGCTTCAGCTCAACCACCTGCATCAGAAGGCACACGAGGCATTTACACGGTTCTTTCACAGTTCTTCATTTTCTCTTTAAAGTTCTTCAGTTGCGAGGTGACCGTTCGAGTATTTATTTGCAACGTGCAGGATTTAATTCAATAACACAAAGGTCATTAAAATAGTTTCAGCAGCACTTTGATTAAAGGTAAAGCTCTCTCCATGCAAGTGTGAGGAGAAGTGCACTTCAGTGTTTCCAAATATAGCCCGACTACTGAACATCTGGTCCAATACAATTTGGCCCAGTGTTCTCTTTTCATTAGCTTTAGAGCAGTTAGCACTTGATAAGATGTGCTCGTCTCAGTTCATAAAGCTGGCAGTGCGATGACATCATAGCATCCGCAGGAGTAAGAAAAGAAAAAAAAAAGTAATGTTCATCTTTTTCCAACGCTGTCTTGGGATATGAGATCTAGTGTTTAGACAATTAAATTACTCACATGTATAAACGTGACTTCAGAAACTTTATTTCCTCTTTCTTTTACTCCAATAAATTGATTACAGGGGTTTAAAAAATACTCACTGCCTTTGTTGCTGCTGCATTTCCTGCAAATACTGCAACACTGCACCACGTGGCAATGTGAAAAGTTTTAATCAGGACGATCCACACGGCGGATTAAATCTCATCTCAAGGTGCTGCAGGACTGGGTTTGCATTAATTTTCCTAATTTTAGTCAGTGTGTTATTTGCAGCTGGCCAAAATATGGATAACCACCTTTCTGTGTCTTTCTACCTAAAGTGCCAGTTATCAGCTCAAACTCTTCCGGATGAAGAAAAATATGAACTTGCACTGATTTTCAGCATCACTGTCACAGATAGCTCGACTAAAATGAGCTCAACATCATCGTTTTGCAGTGAACAACTTTCAGCTGCCACGTTGGATCAGGTTGTCATGCTGGAACCAGTTCCCTTTCTGTTTGTTATTTTTCTCATAAACCTCCAACACGTGGCAAACAGGAACGCCGCTTTTAACAATGGTCGCATGCAGACGGTCACAAAAACTGACCGATAAACACTTTACAGGATATTTGTTTAACTAAAATAAAAACTATTGTCTGAAACTGCAGCGGTGATGAATCAGCACCTCTGACGCATTCTTAACAAAAACTGATCGATAAGCTTCACAAAGGCGTTCAGTGCCGCAATACTCAGCCAGACCGCACTATAATGTAAGCGGTTTTTCTTGTGGTTTTTTGTGTTATTTTTCAGCTTCTACCTTTGCACTTGCTTGTGGTCTAACTTAAAGTTAATCATTTTCTGTCTTTTTCTCACTCACAGTGGATTCTGATTATGTGCTAATGTAAGAGAATTACTATTGTTATCTTGCTTGCTTTGGCTATCTCACGAGGGCAAATGCAGGGCAGACTGCTCCCGGGTGTGTGCCTAATCTTTCACAAATTGTTTTCCCTGTCGTGTTTGCGACCAGGAGGGCTGTACCGTGACTCAACCATTTCAGGTGTTTGAGAAGAGCTAATACGACGCGCTAAGACCCTGAGTAAACAGGAGCTCCGTGCAGAGTGCAGGTCTGGGCTTAGGTGACTCAGAGTGATGGTGGTTGTTCACCTCCGGAGCCTTGAGCTTTGGAGGGGGCGTGCTTAAGAGCAGCTAGCTGCTTCTGTCAGGCGTGTTGTGAGGTAATTTCTCGGGGAAAGGCAGGTGGAACGGTCAACAGAGCTGCTGTGTTCGCTGCACCGCAGCAGGGCTTAGGGTGACAGCGGTGACGTGCTTTATCTCTCTCAGAGCTGAAAAGTGGTACATTATGAGGGAAATGAATTATTAACGCCACAAAGAGAAACCAAACAGGAGGAAGGACAGACGGCTAAGCATGACCAGGATACAAAGAGATGGAAAAAAAAAAGTACACGTGAATCATTTATCCAACTAAATCCCACCCTGTCCCCAACCCCGGTCACCTGAGCTTCTCCCAGATCGTTGTTGACCACGGTGAAGTTAAGGCCCAGCTCTTCCACGTCACCCTCGTAGCTCTTCAGGAAAAGCAGGTTGCGATACATCTCTGGGTCCAGGGAGGCCAGGTGGTGAATGTCCACATCTGCGCTGGTTCCAAGAAGCTTGGACAGGAAGAAACTCGCAAAGGGCAATTCCACCAGCATGTTTTCATAAAGCGCCTGCGGGAAAATGTTGATGTTAATCCCTTAAAGCCTGCATCAAGAAATAATTTGCCACGAAATTCTGTTTTGTTTTGGGGGTTTTTTAATTGAGGGTTTAAACCTTCTGACAAAAACTCAAAATTGATTTGTATAATATTTTCTGCATTCAGCATAAAATCTACCTTTACCGCACCAAATCCATTCAAGTTTAGCAGTAAGCAACATCTCATTAAGGCAACTTTTAATACAGGGAGTTGATTCTAAATTCGATTCCAATTAAAATGTATTTCTCTGTATCAATCGTGCCCTCCCTCAGAGTTTGTATTTGTCCAACCAGAGAAGCCAAATATATTCAAACTACAGTCCAGGTGAACGGGAACACTGTACCGTTTGGAAAACCAAATACGTCGCTTCCTAAATTATTCAGCGTCTTCAGAGATTTACTCACTTTTAGAGGCAACCTCAAGTGGCCATTTTTTCTGCCCTTTTGTTTTTTAGTTTCATTGCATCAAACACCACAATTAAATAACTAAGAGCCTGCTTCCAGCAGCAACCAAAATGCTAGCAAGCACAAATTAAAGAAAAAAAATAACAACAAAATATCACATTTGCCTGAAACTCCTAACAATGAACGAAGTGATAGAGACTTCATCTGATCACATCTGAAAATACACAAAACAACCTACCGCAAACACACACGCTTCTGCTTCACCGGACTCAAACTTTATAAATGCCAATTCTCACCTTGACCTTAAATGCCATTAAGTACCACAGCCGGGCAGGTGACTCATAAAACGAAAAGCTAATGTACTTGAATAGTCCGAAAAAGAGCCCATTGGAGACATTAAAATATACAGGTCTTTATAAATGATTGCGCTAAAAACCCTGACCGCATCAGCTAAATGGATTATAAATCTAGAGGATTTCCATAATGCATGCATCTTAAACACACACACACGCAAGCATAAATCACGGCTATTTTCTAAACACAGGTTAATTGTGCAACTCCAAACATTGTCTATTTTTTATGCAAAATAATCCACTTAGCATTTCTCTTGTGGCCGCGACTCATTTCAGACCATATGCGCGGCGTGGCCCCTTGAAACCTATCAATAACACTTGTGCTGGGAAGAGGCAGCATTAAGTATATGGAAAAAACCTGTAGCCTTATTTTTTTCAATGCCATTTACTTTATTTATGAGTGTTTATTGCCAGAAATTGTGCCAAAATGACTTGGGCTGGAAAGAATTAATTATTATGGCCCAGGCCCTTTTAATATAAGTGAGTGCAGTGGCAACGCAATTAAAGCAGATCGCGGCACCATCAGGTGGAATAAATGCCAACAACATTGCAGGTGCATTCTGTTAGCTGCCAAATAAACTCCTTAATTTACAACATTAAAAATCAATAAAATTATAATGCCTTCCAAACGCATCTCTATCAATCAGCAGTGCAGAACTATCAGTCAGAGAGCAGACTGTGCAGAGAGCTGGTGTTTGGGTCGGATCAAAGCAGTTCACAAAGAGAAAAGGCCACTGCCGAAGAGGCTGGAAGAGAATCTTGATATTTGGACAAACGCATGCTCCCATCTAGATTAAACGCAACTTTTTAATCTTTAGGTTGAAGCGATGCCACCGCAGCAGCAAAGTAACCTGTTTTCATGTTTTCCCATTTGTGGCTTAAATCTTTCAGCTTGTCAGCTGGGTGGACAAGTGAGGAAGAAGGATGATGGCCGGCCTCTATTCTGATGTTCAATCCACTTTCAGTGAGTACCCCCAGACAAGCCACTCCTGCCTGTAATACATCACCTCCACAACAATGGCACGCCTCGGACATTAATTAACAATATTAATCTCCTGTGTCCTTTGAGCCGCGCCGTGAACTGTGCACACTGCAGCAGCGGTGATGCAATCCCAATCTATATAAACGGTTGCCTTTTATCCAGGCAATAACGGCACTAAACAAATATCAATACACCTCTCAAGTGGCCACTCAAACGTCCATTTTTATGGAGAAAGAGGAACTTAAGGTAAGGTTAATTGAAAGTCAAATTCAAATTAATTTCCCACCGCCTAATTGCCTGAACCATTAGCTCTGGGGAGCACAATGTTGCAAGACGTAGGGGTGGGGAGCTTGTAACTGCTGATTGATCATGTCTCACTTCCACAGAATGCAGAGAAGAAGAAGAAAGGAGAGGAGAGGAGGGGGGGGCTCAGAGCTCTGATAAGTGGACTGGACCACCCAGGGCCGAGCAAGAGAGAAGAGACCTGGATGTTCCTGACTGTAAAAGAGATCAAAATGCTATTACCACATGCTTTGAACGCTTATTTATGTCCTGTCTCTGACGAGCTGCTGATTTAGTGCCAACCAAATGTGATCACTACACAAACAAGAGGTAGGAATCATCGGCTAATGGAAGATCTAATTGAGAGGCGACCGCTTGTCATGAGGTAATTCTTCTCCAGACTGAGATGGTACCCCCCCCCCCCCCCTCCCCTCCCAACAACGCACACCCCTGAAGGAGGCATCTTGATAAACAATCACCACCACATGCATTAAGGATGATTTAGAAACATTAGGCTCTAATAAATAGTGCCATCAGGCAAGGAAAGGGGCAGAAAAACAATGCTATCAACAGATTACGCAAACTGCTCATTAATGAAAATAAAGCCCACGCAAGTGCCAGATTTAAGTTCTTGACAAACTCCTCCATTATATAGGTTAATATTTCTTAGTGTTTTACTTTGGAGGCTCACCTTTCCGAGGATCCTGCCTAAGAAGTAGTAGTGTCTGGTGAACGAGTCTCCCACCAGCATCTCTGCAGCGGGGCTGGGGTACAGCAGGCCCTCGTTGGTCGTCTTGAAGAAGCCCTGGTTGGGGTTGAAGCCTGATTTGAGGAGCTCATTGAGGAACTCGCGAAAGATCCCACCTCCGTCGATTCCCGCCTCATCCAGACCGTGAGCGTTCAGCAGGTGCACTCTGATCCTCTTCTTTAGGTCCGGTTCTTAAAAAAAAGAAAGAAAAAAAGACACGGGACATCAGGAAGATTTCATCAAGGTACAACAAGAATAAATATTAAAGACACTCTCTGATAACATTCATGGTCACAGTAAACTGAATTTATTTTCCCTCCATAAATGTCACCAACAGCCTCCTGAAGATCTCAGAGATTTTTTATTCTTCACTTCACATTACTTTTTATAGTAATTTCCAGCAGGGAAATTAATTGAGACACACTGCCAGTATCTTCAGTCTAACAGTTAATGGTCATGTTGTCAGTTTTTATGATCACAAACCTATTTCCTGCCATGAAATTGAGAGAACAGCATATAAACGGAGGTTTTCACAACAAAGCTAGCTGCTAGCTTTAAAACAATAGTTTTAGCTTAAAGGCATATAAGGAAACAAACCATTTCCTGTGATATAAGTGGAGTGAGATTGTTATAATTCAGGACAAAACTGAACTCTTGCATCATTACTTTAAAGTTCGGTTTGACCTTGGTTACTCTTGGAAGTTAGGAGACTGAGTTTCTTGTAACTCTTTGGCAGCCCTGTGGATCAGCAGTCACAACATGCTGCTTTTTACATCACGTGTACACTGCATTCAGTATTTCTAATCATAAAAAATACACTTTCATATGTTTTTTAAAGCTTAAAATCATCTGTTGTCTGATTTTTCCCCCCGATTAAACAAACCTTGCTGACTTATTTTCTAAGTGCTTTTATGAGCTAACAAATGAAATGTGACTGTGTTTACCAAACATGCCCTTCCTGGTAATCAGCTGGATGACCCCCATTGTTTAAAATACCCCTATATTTATGTAGTTTTATTTTGTTCTAAGCAGGAAATCAGTTTTGCAAGTAAAAATATAAACTGTTGTGAATAGAAACAATTAAATGCATATAAAAAAAACAGTGATTAACACATCAAAGTAATCTATGCCTCACAGCAAAGGAGAAGAAATGAGCGGAGAGGCCCAACAACTTGTAAAAGTTAAGATCAAAGTCCAGATTTTTAGGCCATTTTGACAGAATCACATTAGTGGAGGTTTGCAAACATTCACTTACATAACTTCCTCTACCTTCTTCCTAACTTTTGCCCTCATTGACCTTCTGAGTAACCCTGTGAAACCATTTACACAGTGACTAAATTATTTCATATTCAGTGCAGCCGACAGGAAATATTCCTGTTCCATTTTGATGTCACCTTTATATTAAAACTAAAACTTGAACATTTTATCGAGCTGACTGGTTCCTTTTTTAAATAATTAATAAAATTGCAATTATTTTGACTTGTTATTATTATCGATCTATTAAATATTAAAAGGTTCCTTTAGAGGGTTGAACTTATTTACCATCAGAAAATGTAAAAACAGTATTAATGTATACACTTGCCACCCACTGTTAGGGAAACTGCTCATTAATCCAAATATGTAATCAGCCAATCACAAGGCAGCAAATCAATATGTTTAGGCGTATAGGCATGGTCGAGACAACCAGCTGATGTTCAAACTGATCGTCAGAATGAGGAGGAAAGATAATTTAAGTAATTTTTAGCATGGTGGCTGGTGCCAGACGGGCTTTTCTGAGTATTTTAAAAACTGCTGATCTGCTGGGATTTTCCACACACAGTCATCTGTAGATTTTAAAGAGAATGATCCAAAAAAGAGACAATATCCAGTGAGCAGTAATTGTCTGCATGAAAATGCCTTGATGAGGTCAAAGTTCAAAGGAGAATGGTCATGCTGCTTAAGGCAGACACAAATAACCACTCATTACAGCCACGGTAGAAGAAGAGCATCTCTGAACACACAACACACTGAAATTTGCAGTAGGTGGGCTCCAGCAGCAGAAGATCACACCAGGTGCCACTGCAGCTGTTTTCTGTCCACTAAGAAAGAGAAACTGAGGCTACAATTTGCATGGGTTTAGTATCGTGGATATGAAGCCGACAAATCTACAGCCACTGTGTGATATAGAAACAAGTCAACATGGACCAAAATCTCAGAGGAATGTTTCCAGCATCTTTTTGAATCAGTGCCACAAAGAATTAAAGCATTTCTGAAGGCAACCCAATACAAGCAAGGTGTACCTAATGAAGTGGACATTAGGTGTATATATTCCCACAAGTCTGAAGTGCTGTGCGTTTTAATCCAACAAACATATTTTGCACTAAAGCACTTTCTTGACCTGCAAAATATTATAATCAAATTCTGTAAAAGGTCATCTTTCAGAATAATTAATGTATGGCAATAAATCAAGACAGCTATAACGTATATACACACATGAATGATATAGATCATGTCTTTAGCCCAGGTCTCCTACTACTCTTTTTAATCAGATTGCTCCCTCTCGAGCACCCTTTCAAATTCAAACACAAAAGAGGTGACTTAAAATAATTGATTCCGCTTTTATGCGCTCCATTATAATAATCGCGACCACAATTACAGCTTTACTGAAATTCAATACTCTGCACAGGAGGAGAGCCAACCTTCATCTTTGCTGCTAACCAAAACCTTGATCCTTGATATTAAGATTTTAATGGAGCATAACAAGAGTTTCGGGAACATTATCGGCATTTACTACAGAATGCCGCCTCATTTCTTGTGCTCGGAATGACGCAGCTGCACGTTTTCTATGGTGTAATGTGCTATGATGTACTCGCTTCACATTGTTTACCCACAAAATAATGCACGTATTACAGTTTTCTTTTATTGAAACTGTAACGCGCATGCAGTACCGTTTTCTGGAGAGAGTTTGTCGTAGGCGTCCTCATATATGTAGTTGCGCCTGATGGTGACATTGATGCCGTCGGGGAACGGGCCGTCCCCCTGCACATCTCGCTTGTCGGCGAAGATTAACCTCTGGAAGATCTACAAGACAGACATGAACCCGGTGACAGGGTCAGTGACAAATCCTGGGAGTTATAAAATGTTTAATCCTGCGAATTATTTTGAGCTTTAGATTTTGAACATACAAACACGAACAATTCCTAAAAGCAAAGCGCTGCTAACCAATGATGGGTAAAATCCAAATATGTAACTGGATAACTGAAACAAATGGATTTTTGCTTCTCTACTTTTACCTCCAATCAATAAAAAAATATGAATGTAGCTACAAAGACGTAAAGCGCTGCACTCGAGTTGTTACCACAGTGTTAAATACTTACTGGCAAGCTTTAATATTCTCAAAATAACCAGCAAATTTAATAGCATTATATGTATACTATATAAAGGCAATCACTATAATACAACACTCAAAGCCTTATGGTGCAGCTGAGTATGGAGCAGCGGTGCAGTACCTTCACTCGCTCCTCGAAGGGCACCACAAATGGGAGCTCGGTGAGGATGGCCAGATGTCTTTCCTCGGACACAGACAGCTGTGGAGGCTCTAAACCAACTAAAAAAACAAAAAACAAACCCACAGTGTTCGATATTTTAGCGATTGCTTTAATGCAGGGAATCAGTCATTTTCTTCTTGTTTTTATACAATCTAGTTATTTAGTGATTTTTGTCCAAATCACAGTAAAAAAAACTCATGATCTAAATACTTTGTGCTTTTATAAAAAAAAAAAAAGTAACTTCATGAGTCTCAGATTTAACCAGGGGCGTAATTCCCAGGGGGGTTATGACCCAACCAATATAATCCCCCCAATAAAATTATGAATTATCTTGCATAAATACCAGCAAAATAGTTGCATGTTTATTCATCTGGGGATTTATTTATTTATTTAGACACAGATCTTGACCCCCCCAATGTTCAGCACAAAGTTACGCCGATGAATTTAACCCTCAGTATGTGCAATATAATTGTTCATTAATACACAATATTTGTAATTTAACAGCCAAGTGGTTTTTGAGCTGGAAGCACACTCTCCAACATCACTCTGTAACACTCATCTAACATAATCGCTCCTCACTGTTAAGCATTACGATTAAAACTTCAATCGGTCCACAGGCCAACCATTAAATACCCTTTCCACCCTACAGCCTTTTAATTAACCCAGCTGTGACCTGTCCATCCACCTGCTGGGCTTTATCCATTAGGCTGCTGTTTGTTTTGTATTAAACTTGGCATTTAGACTGTTTAGCCCACAGAAGAAAAAAAAAACGCTACAATAGCTAAACCGCTCTTCACCCTCCTCCGTGTCCACTGCAGCTCAATTATTCTGCCCAATTAGTCAATCTGATCTGCATTTTCCCATCAGGTTTCCATCTTTGAGGAGAAATATGGCCTCTGAGTGGTCAATACATTGCTCATTCATCAGCCATGGGGCTGTCCATTTAAGGAAATGAGAAAAGGCCAGACAAACACGTGGACCAGATGTGGCTGACTTCATCAGGTACTTTCACGCTAATTGAATTTATCCCACACGGCCTCTGAGTGGCACTGGGTAGATCATACACACATTTTTATCAGCTTGTTTTCACACCGTACTTCACAGAAACCCAAAGTGAGCCTGATGAAGCCCCGTGTCGACGTCAGTGTATTTTCCTGAGTGCCTAATTGAGTCAATGAAGAGAAAATGTGGTTAATATATCTTGGTAGGAATGGGGAAGGTTAATGACTTTTCTGCAGCTTCTTTTCACATCCCTGGGAGGCCTGTGAATGAAACATTATGGTACTGGAAATGTACTTCTATCTCTTTATCTCACTCATTGAGGAAGAATCTACTGGCTATCAGCAATAACACTTCCTTTACACAAACATGATTTTACACTCAAACTTCTCTTATCAGATACATTATCAATGCACAATTCCATAATATATGAAAAGCAAACACAGAGAAGGTGACTTTGGACAGCAATTACTGTGATTTCTTGGACTACTTATCAAGCTGACACAAACATTATGTGCTTCTAAACTTTGCCAAATGCCAAAGGAGTAGCTGTGTGGTGTACATTAAACAGCGCTGATGATAATAGGCTTAAGAGTCTAGTCATTCCAGTTGATGACAAATAAACATCAACTATTCTGCGATTTCAGAGCAGGATAAATATGAAGGTCAATTAGATGACATAGAAAAAGGTAAAGGGGCTCAATTTGACACCCATCTTTTTATAAGGGGAAAAAAAAACACCTAACAGCAGAAATTACAGTACCATCCAGTGTAGACTGAAGTGGCCCAATGCGGCCCATCCTCCGTGTTCTCCATACGTGTCTTGCAGATGGGACGTACAGCTGGGTGACCTGGAGAGAAAAGAGAGGAAGATAATGATGAACCTGAAGCTCCTGCCTGTGCCTTCGAGCCAGAATAAGGGTTACAGGTGACTTTACAAGCCCAAAACATCTTTAAAATAAGAAGTCTTTGTAAAGTTTTTCTTACTTTTACAGCAGTGGTGTACACATAACTATTTTTTTTTTTTTAATTTAGAATAATTTTCATTAACTTTTCAGCTACAAACAGTAGAATATGCTGACTCTGTTACCACCTCTTGAAATTATGCTCTTCTGTGCAACGAAAAAAGAAAAGAAAATAAGCTGAAGTTTATGAAACTCCTCTCACTTGCTCTAAACATGTCTTCACCTTGTTAGAAGGGATAAAATGTGTTGTGATGATCATTTTACCCTTAAGAGGGTAAATTCATTTTATAATTCTGTCTATTAAAATTAAACCAATGCAGAACACGCAATGTAACAATGAACCAAACAGCTGTGATGACAGGTAAATACCTTATCGGCCCGGATGTTGACCTCCTCCGAGAGCCAGTGACCTGCCGGACAGAAGGGTCGGCGGATGTCACGAGCTTTCACCATCTTCACCAAGTTAGTGATGACCTAAAGTGGAAATCAAACACAAAGACACACACACACACACACACACACACACACACACACACACACACACACATCCATACACATACCACATTAACATCTTTAAGTCTGACATCAGCATCCCTACAAGAATTCTTAAAAACCGCGGCTAAAGTCTATTTTCAGAGGAGAGCAGCTGTTTTTTTCTTTCACGTATAGGCTGTTCAGTAGGATGAGGTGCCTCCTCTTGGAGGAAAAAGAAAAAGCAATTTGAGAATTTAGCCATTAGTGCGCCATTTATGGGGAGTATAAAAGAAAAACGACCTGCGCCATCCCTCAACGTCCAGCCCTGTTAATTACTGGCGAGGTCTGCTGACATCAGCCATCGGACAGAGGAAGCAAAAGGCCGAGCAGCACTGGATCACAGAGCTGTAGCAGAAGGGCGAAGGGTTGCAATGATATTTCCATTTGGTTACACTGATATTACTGAACCTTTGTCCGAATGCATAATGCTTTAAAGGATTGAGACTTGTATCATTAACCTGAATTATTCTGACGCCATGTGAATGTTTCATGTTTCAACGGGGCCTCTTTCAGTAAAAGTTGCAACAGCATTTTTTCCTCTTTGAACCTAAACAGCAATAACATATCCCTACTCAGTTGCTAATTTCCAATAAATTCAGACTTTTGATTCTGGTGCCATCATTTGTGATTCTCTGAGCCAGTGCGAGAGGGGCGTGGCCCGTTATCTCTCGCTGCAGCAGACAGAGTAGAAAATAACTTAACTAAATGGTGCCTTTACATTTCACTTATGCAACAAGTCTTTTGCACATTTGGAAACCGTTGCGAGTCTATCTCTGTGAACATACAAAGTGACCTATGTCTGAATGACAGCATGCCCTCACTTTAGCAAACTAATGAGGCCTAAAATGTTACATATCCCATGTCTGGAAAGGCTTTAGAGCTTTTTCAGTCTGCTAATGACTCAAATGTTAATAAGAGGCTCCCCTGTTGCTATGGCAAGTCCGAGTTAGACACCTACTGAACAATCACATGCACGTCTTTGCATGAAGATGTAACGCTCGCAGCCAGTCAATTTCCGTATAGTACCTCAGCTAGATTATTCCAATCGACATGTTCATTTCTAAAGCATGTCATTTACATAGAGTAACAATCAATCTTGGCCAATCACCGGGAGGCAACCAGAGCCCGCAATAATGGCAAGTGCAAAAAGCTGTAAGAGGCACGTGACGATAGGTTTGGAGCAGACCTACCCCCTGACTCTGGGAATGAATAAGCATTCCTTAATTAGCCCATCGGGTTAAGTGCAAACCTTAATGGGCCTTTCCCAAACTCCGGCGTGACATCGTTCTCCAAACATAGCCAAGAAGAAAGTTCCATTAGCAATATTAATACAAGCTTAGTTGATCATTTTCATTCAATTAACTTCTTTCAATTAAATAGATAGCTCGACAATGGAGGTGATAAAAGATGGGGAGGGACAGCTGATGACACGAACCAAACATTAGCGTGTTAGGGGTCAGCAGCGTTAAACCGACTGTAAATCCCAACGTTCAATTTGGAAAATGCATTTCCCCTGCTCCCCACTTCTTTAATGGGTCGTTTTAGCTGACAAGAGGCCTTTGAGCTGATCTTTTATGAAAATCCCAGACATGCGCTTCACGTATTCACCACCTTTCAGAGAACACAAGCGTTCACTTTTAAATCCTTTGTCTAAGGGCCAAGAACAAAGTTGCTTAAACACAGTTTCTCGTGGAGAAAAGCAAAGAGGAGAAGTGGAAGGAAGATGTGGAATCGAGACTAGGATTAAGTTGAGGATGTTTTCTGCCTCATTTCCTCTGGGTAAATAATCAGCGTATGACCTCTCTGGTGCTCCGTCTCATCTTTGCCTGTTCATGCTTACATGCTTAACTTCCACTGGTATGGACAAGCATTAGGCCAATCTTGCCTCAACGCACAGAGGGACTACACAACAATTAGGCCCATCGCTAATGTGCCATGCTTCACGGTTAACATGCTGATGAACAGACTTCAATAAAACAGATTTAGCATGATCATAGGAAAGACTCATGAAGAATATGTAATGCTCACTAAATACATGTGTGCACTGAAAGCTAATTACTGAGATACTGCACGAATCCTTATTGTGCTTTGTGATCTTAACTCCTACTTGCACATGACTGCTCTGGATTTTTCTTATCGATGACAGAAAATATGCCCACACCTGAGGCCAGAAAAGATTCAAAAGTTTCCAATTTTATGCTAAATTTAAAATTTTCTACTCAATATAAAGAAAAACTTCATCTTAAAACACTAGCTAAATTTCTCTCGCTGGTATATCTACTGAGATACATTGTGCGCTCACTTCCTGCCTCATGTTTTAGGGTTAAACACACGTGTAAGCAGGTTAAAGGAAAAATATTTTCGCAACAATGAGACTGTGGGGCTTTTTCTGACATTTTACTGCTCAAAACTTCAGTTTTCAAATTACTGGCTTTGCCACACAGTGAGAAAGCAGGTTTCTGACTTTATTTCCCATGATGCACTTAGAGAACTGTAGGAACTGCAAAGTTTGAAAGTTCTGCTTTTTAGAAACTCTGATATTTTTTCCCATTACTTGATACACTTTTGTTTTCCATCAATTTAACTCTTAGCTTTTTTTTGAATGTGCACTTTGTGTTTGGCAAAACCCTCAATGTCATACGTTTTTATGCTCTGAAAATGAAGAAGATAATAATTTTACCTGGACATAATGAGAAATACAAAACAGACAAACAAAAATGCTATAATATATATATAGGACTACACATCTTACCTTGAAGAGTTGCACCCAGCGCTTCTGTTCGGCCTGGATATGCTGCTGAACCTCGGTGTTCGTCTTCACCCCCACACTACGGAAGGCAGCCATGTACTCCTCTCTGTGCTCTGCTTTGGTCTTAGGGTAGGCCAGCTTGATGATACCCAGACATGCATCTCTCAGACAGCGAGACAAAGTCACAAGCTCTAACAGCGTGAAGGGCATCATGGAGGACTGCGTCTGACCTGTTGAGAGGGAAAATACATTTACAGATATCGATCTGCACCACCTGTGACTGCTAAAAACAAAGGACAAAGCGGGAAATGAGCGATATGGGATGGATATGTATCCCAATCTGTCGTACATTCGCCTGTCCAACGACCTCTGTACAAAATATTTGTCAAATAAAATATGTAACGTAGATATAAAACAGGGCACCTAGAGGACTACCAGAGAACCATAGATACGCCATTATATCAAGTTAAACAGATGTTTATGTCTATTACCTTCCATTGCATGTCCAAAAAACTCGCTGTCATGCACGGAGATAAGAGAGTGGCTGAAGAGAGAGCTGAAGAGATAGAAGACAGGAATGATGCGGTTGGAGTCCTCAAAGGACATGGGAGACCCTCGGGAGATCAGCTGTAAGAGTGGCACCATAGACCTAAAGGAAACACAGACACATAAACATTTGAAAAAATAAGTATAAGGTTGTGTGAGCAGGCAGAAATATACTGCACATGGATACAAGCTAATGGGAGCTTAAAAACCTGCAGTTTGTCTACTGGCCAACTGAGGCCTACTGCAAAAGTCCCATGTTAAAAGCTCAACTTTACAGCATTAAAAAACATATTTACAGATTGCTTCTGGTTAACTGAATCACACTGAATGGCAGGTGGAGCCGGTTGGTGTCTGCTAGGCCTCATCCACTAGTTCAAGTCATTAAACTGGACATCTTTACTGTGCGTGTGCTGTTTGCCTGTTCTGGAGCATTTTTAATATCGGACTAATCTTATGGCTTGTAGTGTGGTAAAGACTGTCCAAAAAGTCTGCTTCTTTGAGGTTTTGGTGGGTGATATTCTGGTATTTTTTCATCTCTTACTGTATGGATGTTTGTGTGTTCCCCTTTCATCCAAATGCCCATCTTCTATACCATCTACGATACAAACGTGGTGCGTCTGGAAAGTATTCACAGCGCTTGTTCCACACTTTATCAAATTACACTCATACTGCAAAATGGATTAAATTAATTTCTCACCTCAAAATTCTACACAAAATACCCCATAATAATATTTACATATATTTGTTATCTTGGTTGTGTGCTTAGGGTCGTTGTCCTAGTTCGAGATCCAGAGCACTTCAGTGCAGGCCATCATCAAAGATGTCACCGTACATTGCCGCATTCATCTTTCTATCGACCCTGACTAGTCTTCTCATTTATGCTACTGAAAAATCATCCACACAGCATGATGCTGTCACCACCATGCTTCACTGTAGGGATGGTCTTGTACAGCTGATGAGGAATATCTGGTTTCCTCCAGATATGACACTGGGCATTCAGGCCAAAGAGTTCAATCTTTGTTTCATCAGACCAGAGAATTTAGTTTTCATGGTCTGAGATTCCTTCAGCTGCCTTTTCATTGAGGAGTGGTTTCTGTTTGGCCACTCTATCACACAGGCCTGATTGGTGGAGTGTGGGAGAAGTGGCTGTCCTTCTGGAAGGACAATGAAATTCTCCTCTTTCCAAAAGAGCAATGCTGATGCTCTGCCGGAGTGACCATCGCAGTTCTTGGTCACGTCTTTATCTAAATCCCTTCTACTATAATCTCTCAGATTGGCCGGGTTACCAACTCTATTGAGAGTCCTAGTGGACTTTTTCCATCTACAGACGATGGAGGCCATTGTTCTCATTGGGACCTTCAATGCTGCAGAAATGTTCCAGATCTATCTGAATGTATCTGAATCCATCTTGGAGTAAAACTGTAACATGACAAACTGTGCAACAAATGAAGCACTGTGAATACTTTCTGGATTCACTGCATATCTATAACAATGCTTCAAAAGATAAAAATCGTATAGTCAATGTTAGAGTAGCTCACCCAGTGATCATCTTGGTTGTCATGGAGGTGATGAGGTGCCAGAGATGTCTCAGGAAGCGTGCATTGAAAGCCAAGCTGTACAGAAGTCTGCAGAGAACAAAGACAAGCACATAAAACAGAAATATTTAAGTATATTAAATGGAACTGAAAAGACTTGAGTGAGATATTTCAATCAAATGGCACAATCAGTGTGAAGAACAATACATTTACCCTTGGCCAACCTGTTTACCCTGCTGAGATTGTCAACTTTGTCCCGTTAATCAGGGAACACCCAGAAAAAGACACTGTTAACCAATATTTCCCTCACACAATTTTCTTAGTATTTTTTCTTTCTGTCCTTTCATACCTTGCGAGGGGCAAAAGGAGATTAAATTAGCCATTAAGCTTTATTTAGGTGAGGCACCTTCCATTAGTAAACTAGTTGGTGGTGAGGGTGCCCATAAACAGCCCTCTGGCTTCCTGCTGGAGCCCCATTTAACTTAATGACCAGGGGACGGGGCGACAAGACAATGCAGGACGTAGGAGGAGGGGAAACCTGGTCCTCGCTGTGACCCTGCAGTACTGGCATGCTTCCACACTCACAGTGAATTACATGATAACGCAGAGGAAGGCCCACATACTTTGCTTTAGTCTCTCTGCACTCAACGGGCTGTGGCACCAAGGTGTGAAGGCGCTCTTTGTTCAAGTGTGTGTTTTTTTTGTGTATGCTCCTAAATTGCATGGCTTTTCACACGGAGGATAAGAACAGGTGACAATAATGTGGTAAGTAAGCTGAAAAGCAACATGAAGTAGCCCTGCATATAATAGGCCTCTGTCTACTGACACCTACTGTATGAGGATGATTGCCGTTAACAGGGCAGCATCATGTGTTCACAGTAACACAGAGGAATAAAGGTCAGCAGAGGAAAAACATAAAAGTTGGTTGAGTGGGAAAGGGGCAATTCCATGTCTGCTAGATAGTCTCATCTCAGTATCAATGTTCAAATTCCCATTCCACCATCCAATCTGCCAAAATGGAGATTAACATTAGGAGCAGACAAACCTCAATATGGCTTGAAAAGTGGTTTGTGTTGATCACAGGCCATCTGTCAGTGCAACAAGACACTGGAGGGAAGCAAGGAGCAGTGCTGTGGGCCCATAACAAGTGATGTGGGTGTTTGATTGAAATGGGAAACAAAACACTAAATGCCAGCTGACATGCTGATTTACAGCCTGAGAGAACCCAAACCCCCATTTCAATCATGGAATGAACCACTAATAAACAAAGTCAAGACATCAGAAGGGGTTGTGTGTACATATGTGTGAGTGTGTGTGTAAAAAGCAGGTTGATGAATAATGTCTGGATCATTTCATTTTGCACTAATGAAAGAATCTCAGTTCAGCAGAAAAAACAAACAAACAACAAACCCCCGAAACATCAGCCATGCTCAGGTCAGATCTGATACCGTGAGCCTTGAACGCGCCTCAGCCTACAGACAAATTTGTTTTGCTGGCTTCTGTGTCCGCATGAACCAACAGCATTTTCTTTTTTTTTAATCACACCACCACAAAGATCGCGGTAACGGTTCAAAAGTAAATGGAGGTCACTTAATCAGAGTGACCCTGTTAGCAGCAGAGTGCTACACTGGAAGAAACCAAACAATCAAAGTGAAATTACACCAAATATCCAACCCTAACAGTTAAAGTGAATTACTGCGTGGTCTCCAGAACAAACCTGAGCTAAGTATAATTAGCAAATCAATCAAAAATCTATTTTGGTCCCAGTTGATTGTCCTGCTTTTAAAGTTACCCTATAGAAAAAAGTGTGGAGTGCAGTTTAATGAGACATTTTACATATTTATTAAAAAGGCAGTGTGCTGGGCTGGCTGCACGACTGGCCGGCTTCTTTTTTTTTTTTCCTTTCTTTTTTTTGCTTTAAGACTCGTAAATCAAGACCAGAATGCAATTTGCTCCCCTTAGCCTCTTGTAAAGCTATCCCATCCACTCCTGCAGTGATTAATCTTTCTCAGTGAGCTAATTATTTTGTACAGATATCCAATAATGATGGAAGAGGAAGGACAGGATTTATGGTAAAAGCCGAGAGAAAGAGGAAGCTGTAAAAATTAATAAATAAATTTAAAAATAAGGGCTGAAATTCTTCTAAATTCTTGTCAACCGCTTGTAAACAACAATGCAAAATTACTAGCTGACCACTAGAGTCCAGCTGCACATGCCCAGTTTATATAATTACTTGAAAGGATTTGGGGAATGTTATGGATTCAAATAATAGCAAAATATCTGTCTAGTAAAGCAGAGCTGCTAATGTGATCCCGAAATGCATCCTCACATATAAATGAACTGACAGCAACTGGCTTCAATAATAATTAACTAGAGCTGGTTGCCCGTCCATGAAGCTCAGCCTGATCACCTCCTGTCAGTCAATGCACCATCTAGACCCCCACGCTACCTCTGACATCCTGGCCCTAATGCAATCAACCTGAAAAGGGGTAATTGCCCTCATCCAGAACTGACAGCCTCCCTGACATCCCGGCTTCCTCTGCCGGTTGTAAATGCCAGCGGGTGCGGACCACTGATAACTGCCTGCCTGCCTGGTTTTATCGTTACTTACATTACTGCTTACAGCGCGGAAACACATAAACACACAGTTTTCCTCTCAATCAGGTGGCTCCTGGGATGCAAGGCTGATCCCGTCGAGATGTGCAAAGTGTTATGATATGCCATTTAAAAAACGAAAAGCTTTTACATTTACTTTGAGGTTGTGTTTTTGATTCAGACACGCCTCCTGGCGTAAGGCTACTTACATTAACTTCATTACATGACACAGGAAGAATGAAAGACCCCCCAAAAATGTGCGTCTTTGTACCTGACTTTTGGCACCATGAGACGATGCTGCACCATCAGCGTGTGACAGATGGACGCCATCATGGTGAAGACCTCCTCGCTGGCTGAATCCCTCCACACCAGGTTGAGCAGGGCGTTAGTCTGATGTTTGGTGTCCAGTTTGTGGACACACTCTTCTGTTATCAGCTGAACTGAAATCCGGCTGTCATCCTAGTGAAGAAAGAGATGAGTGTTATTTAAAGGACTGTGATTATGTGATTGAGAAGTATGTGTACGAGGGTAAAAAAAAATAAAAATGTTATTTTAGTTTTTTATAGTTTATTTTCGAGATGCAATCTGCAATTTTTAGGTTACTGTTAATAAAACCAAGCGTTTAAATATCAGTTTTTAAACTTGTCGGTGTCATATGAGAGTATTGTGGAGTGTTTGTTGCTACTAATCTGCCTGGTTTGTGCTTGTGATAACAGTTATCTATTTACTTCTCTTTTAAAGAAATGTTTATTGGCTCTTGGTGAAAGCATCTTCTGTGACCACACAAGAGTGCACAACGAATTTCCCAACTAGGACAATAAAATATATTGTATCGTATATTATCGCTTTATTATCGCTAGACGAGGTGTCTGAATGTACGCATTTTTGAAGGTCTGAGGCAAAATGTTTTAAGCCACAGCGGTGCAGAATCCTTCCAAATATTCATTTATTCAGTTTCGTAAGTTAATCATGTTTACAGTGGGCCAACCACCAACTGGTGGTAAATATTTACTCTAAATCCATCGATAAGTAATGAGTAATCCTGCTTCAAACACAAAAACACAGAAACAAACTAAACCAACCACAACCGCCATAGCAAAGCTAATAAGAAATAATTTGGCAAATGTTGTGATTTAATGCCATTTTACCTTCAGTTATTCAGCTGATTGTCATCCTTTATGTTAACTTATCACTTTAAACTCATTCAGCATCATAAGCACATAAGGAATAGTCTGTTAATTCCTTTTATTCCTGAGTTTGGGAAACAAACTCCCAGTTGTTCACACAATGAAAAGTGTGGCTTCTCCATCGCTGCCACACAGCTTACATTAGAGAGGCTGACATTACCTGAGTATAGGGCTGCTCGATTATGGCAAAAATGATAATCACGATTATTTTCACTGAAATTGAGATCTCGATTATTTGACGATATTTATTTAACCCTTACGACCTACTATAGAACCAAGTCCGCCAGAGCTTATATTATTATTATTTTTTTTTTTTTTTTACATGTTGTAGTGCCATTTGTGGGAGCATTTCAAGTTGCTATACATCAATACAACTGTTATAGCCCATATTGTAATAATATGTATGCATTAAGTCCATAGTAATTACATTAATTGCAAAAAAGTACAATAAACTACAAAAAAATAGAAAATCGTTTTTGGTTTTTTTTTTTACATATATTTCTACTTGGAGAAATTTAAGAGGTTTATCCCTCAAAACTTGAAATACAAAAAAAGTTGCAAAAAATACTTTACAACAACAGGAAATTTATTTTGAGTGTCTTCATAGTTTTATTTTGGAGATACACCAATTTTTATATACTGCAGGAAAAACGAAAAAACAATCCTATGATGCAAATTTGCAAAGAAAACAGCAGGTGCATCAAAATAAACCATTTCCAGCAGTACAATTCGAGTTCTAAGCATCACAGAAACTATTCAGAAAAGTATAGAGTCAAACATGACTTATAAAAACACCAGTATAGGCAATTAAGGCCTACAAGTAAAAAACTACATTTCCGCGAAAATGACGTCACTTCCGGTTTCGGGCAGGAAATGGCGCACATGCGATAGTTCGCGACTTCCAGTGTTGCCAACTTTGTCGCTATATTTAGCAAGTTTTCAGACCCCCTAAAAAAAAGACGTGAAAGCCCTTATTGCTTTTACTCTCAACAAGTAGCGGGTGCTGTGACGCAGTCAGTTCTTCTTTTACTCTTATGCTGTTTTGTGGATCACAAGGTTTAAAACTACTTATAAACACACACAAAGTAACTCCACCAGAGCGCCTATTTCGGGTCACTTTTGCCGGTCCAAGCCCGGGTAAAGGAGCAGGGTTGGAATTGTGACATTAAAAAAAACAATAATTGCTAAAAGAAATTTAATTTGTAGTTCTAAATAAATTCTAAATGCATTTAGGACGTTTTTTACTCACTTTATGTCTCTTCCACGATGTTATTTCTCTCTCCAACAACATAGGTTACAATTAGATTAGCATGACCTATTATGCAAATTTGGCGATGACGTCATTTAGCGACTTCTAGCGACTTTTAGGACAACCAATAGCGATTTTCCTTACTGAGGAGTTGGCAACACTGCTGACTCCGTTTCACTGTGGGAAGTGTTATGAACAGCTGATCGGATCACAAAGCGTGTTTCTGGAATATTATGTTTTTGTTCCTGCAAGCGCTTTTTATGCAATTTTTGCAAAGCTTTATGTGGAAGGAAACCGTGACCGAGGACAAGCTGATGGCATCAGATGTAAGTACAACTCCGGTTTCATATGCAAAACAAATTATTGCGCTAGCTTACACTGTTCAGGTTCTACAGGGATTTAAAAATTGTTACACAAAACGGAGCGTGCTGCTCTGACCGGCTTTAAAGGGTTAACGATGACAACGTATTGAATAATGACTTTAAAAAATAATATAAAATAGTGTGCAACACCACTGAAGTTTTTTTTTACCTCTCTTTTCAACCAGCGGCAGTCACTCTCCTCTCCAAATAACTTCTGCTTAGCTTTCCGAGCTTCCCTCGGGTCCTCTTAATCAGCGGTCTCCACCCTTTTTTGCGCCACGGACCGGTTTATGCCCCACGGACCGGCCTTTAAGGTGTCGCGGATAAATGAGGGAGGGGCCAATAATCGGCTCAGTCATTTTTAATGATCGTTGAAAGCCCAGATCGTAATCGTGATTAAAATTCGATTAATTGAGCAGCCCTACCTGAGTACAACATGAACCTTGTGCTGGTATCAGCCAACAGGCTAAGTCACATTTCTAGTGAAAACTGTTAACAGACACGAGAATGACCTTTTTGAGATATTCAAGTTTTGCTTAAATCAAAACTGCTTTGACTGTAAGAAACTTTTGTTTTGTTATAGTTAGCCATATTGTTTATGCTATGTAAAGGTAAATGTCTTGCGGAACAGTTTCACATCTACAAAGCAAAACTCATGACAAAAAAAAAAAAAAAATTAAAAAAATGGGGCTTTGCACATGTTTTGAATGTAGAAATAAAAGTAAAAATTAACTGAATTGTGTGAATGCTAGAAATGTGTAGAGGGGCCTTATCAACACTGACATCCCTCACCGAGGCATGCTGTGCGCTGAGATATTTGGACATATATGCGGGGATTTTACCTGCATGGGTAGCGGCTGGATGCCAGCGTTATCGTCATCCTCCGAGTCGCTGCTCACTTCTGGCCTGGTGCTGCTTTCTGACACTGGCAGCAGCGGCAGCAGCGTCTGCAGGGCCCGGAGGTACAACAGGAGACCCTCCTCTGATAGTGAGCCTGCCAACGCGCATCATTCATCATTACCGCGCACATTAACCCATCTCCCACTCTATAAATCAGTCTCATTACCACACAGAGGAATGTACAGGAGAAACAAGTACAGCACAAGCATGAGCCTGTGTGTTCAGCTCTAAACTCCCACTGACCTAGGCGGTTCTCCCCTGCAGAGAGGACAAAATAAAACAGCCATGGTGCTTGGCTCTGTGCTGCTGAAGAGGAGTCGATCGTGGCCTTAAGGGAGCTCAGGAAAGCCTCGAAAGGGAATGAGTGACGGAAGTCTGATAGTGCCGGGATAAAGAAGTGAAAGATCTGCTCAGTAAACGGAGCAGAGATGAACTCCTCGGTAAAAGCCGCAAATACAAACTGCCTGTAACATGACAGACAAAGCAGATATTAGTACACTGTGTGAAATCCTAACAAAATAAAAATAATATCAAAATACTGTTTGCTCATCGATAAATTCACTAAAGTATGGGTTGATTTAACATCTCCCTGCTCTTTCTACTGTGTGACTTCTCCAATATTGTCTCTCCAAACAGTGCTGCTTTGTGTAGCCTGGTCACACACATCTGGCGAGCCAAGTCAGATAATTAGCTGTTAGAGCCAGTATGTACACAAGTTCCTCTCACTCCCGTCTTGCTTTTCTTCAAAGAAGAAAAGAAGTCCTCTCGTCGTTTGTTATTAAGAATGTCTCAAACCAAGAGACAAACAGGCTGGTATTCTGCACTCCAGCGAGCAAGCAAGTCTGGGAAACTTTTATGGCTTGTTGTAAATTGGTCTGTGAAGCAATTACTGCTTCACTATTGACAAGAGGGACAAAAACTGGTGTAGTTTGTCTGATTGGCTTAATGGATGATTTTAAAAGAATTCAACAGAGACAAACACCTTCTGTTCCTGCTATTATGCCGCTATCGTCTCCACTGTTTACTGTATGTGCCGGGCGTTCTGCAGAATTGTGTAACTTTTGAGACAATTCCTTCAGTAAATAGTTAAACAATACAGGGCAAACTAAGTTTTTTGAATGCCACTGCTTATTGTTTTAGCTTACTTTCCCAAAAAGTGAAAATAGCAGCGCTGTCTTCTTTTTTTGGAGATGCATGCACTAATTTCTCTAAAACTGTCCTTCAGACAATCATCATTGTACGACAAATACTAGCAGGTAATCTTTTAGGGGCGTCTTTCTTGTCGCATCCTGTGCAAATGTTCCTGTTCTCCTGCTTTGCTCACTGTACCTTGCGCCTGTTGTGCAGGAGGAGTAGGTAAAGTGCAGAGGTTTGAGGATGTGCTCCAACAGTGTGCTTGCCAGGGGGATAGTGGGAGCGTCGCTGTACTCCAGACTGGAAGGGAGCCTGTGATTCACAAGAATATACAGCGACCTGTAGTATCCTGATGAGAGGACAGAGAGAAGAATTAACACTCAAAATAATTATCTGAGAAAACGCTAATGTAATTACGTATTTAATATAAACATATTAAAAAAAGAAATCTTCCTGTTTGCAGTAACTGAAATGTTGTAAAAATGAGTCCCTTAAACCTAACATTCAGGCTAAAAAGTAGGATTTTTTTCAGATGTAATGCTAAAAAATGTTTCGTGCAGACAACAATGACTAACTTTAAACCGTGCTTTTGAAATGACTCATGCTTCTGGGAAATCGTCAGTACTTGAAATACACTTGACTTGAATGTAATCCTGTACCAGTCACAACATGAACTGCCCTGTACTGATAAAAAACACTGACAAAATTATATTGACACACATTCAAGATCTCTGCACACCCCTTATTGTTTAATAATTTGGTCTCAACAGGTTTATTTGCACCTATGCTGCAGGAATCTGTGTGTCACTGACATTTCTTTTCTTTCTATAAAAAGAAGAAAAAAAAAATCCTGACCGCAGACTCACAACAGAGATAAAAGTTAAGCCAGTGAGCTTACCTTTCTGTACCATGTAGTGCAAAATCTGCTCGAGTAATGAAGCTACATTATTAGCATCTGGAATAACGGGAAGATAGGTTCTCTCTGTAGAAAAGATTTCTAGCATTCGCATGGGAACTGCAACATTTAAACTGTCATCCGTGCAGCTCTGCAAGAGTCTAAAAGACAGGAGAGAGCGACAAGAGTGATAATGGCAACTTCTGTTACAGATATCCCATCAGCTTTTGCATTTATGCATCTGTAAGAAAATTATTTATTTCCAATACCTGCAGCAGAAGCCTAAGATCCTCTTGATCTGAAACACGCATGTCTTCTTCTGTGGGCCAACCAACAGCTTCACAAACTGGCCGTTGTGCTTCACCAGGTTCTGGCACAGCCATATCTTTATCAACACACAGGTAGACACAGTTTTGGTCTTTGGCAAACACAACTTTTTAATATATTAGCATCTATTAAATCTATTGATACAACCAAAGGGCCTAAGGCTCGGGGGTTTTTTTGTCTTCTCACCAATCTATGGGCATCCACACTCTGTCTGTAGAAAAATATTAATTGTCTTGATAAGAGGCAGAGACCAACGCCATCCAGGGCGTGTTGAGCTCCTCCCGACTGCGTCTGGCTGACACGCTCGTCAAACTTTGCCCGCTGTATGGCATACTGGAGAAAGAAAGTCACAGGTCACACACTGTAAACACTCTGTTTGAGCAGACTTGGTACAAAAACAGAAATGCTGCTACCACAAATCAATACGGTTCCCAAAACAAGAAAGAAAATGTGATCACCACATTTGCATTTTAACAGAAACAACAAGATGCAGCATCAACTTCTTTTAAGTAAGGTAACACAATATCATTGCTGTAACTGTCTGTGGACCAACCGACTTCCTGATGAGATGCAGAAGTTCACAATTTTGCCTAAAGCCACATGTTTATTTCTGATCTTTGAAGCCAAAAACACTCATCACAAGGACGAAGTTAAGGTTGCGAAAAAACTTGCTATTTCCCACACCATCAAATAGGCAGTGTCATTCATTAGCCAGCTGTATGTTAGAGGGTTTCACATGTCATCGCATGCAATGTCACTAGAATTATGTAATGTATGAAATGTGCTTGCAGACATACCTGTTTTTTCAAGTCTTGGTAACCGCGTACATAGGACTGAATGATAATGGCGTTCTTCAGTCGTCTTCTTTCATCCTGAGCAAATGAAAGCAAAATTTACAAATGCTTGATTGTGCTACTTGCTGCCAATGGTAGCACAACCAGTTATTAAGTTTAGGGGGCAATTGCTTTTTGATATACTATATGGACAGATTTGGATAACTTTCTTCCCTTAATAAATGAAATAACTACTTTAAAAAAAACTGCATTCTGTATTTTCTTGGGCCTTTGTTTAATATTAATCTGAAGCATGTAAGTGTGATATACAGAAAAAGAAATCAAGGAGAAAAAAGCTTTGCAGCACTACACTAGTTTCAACGTCATGCTGACTGTCACAAAGAAATGTGACGTTTATATTTATGAACGCAAACAAATATACTCCTTTTTCATTAATATTTCATGTTTCTTTGCAAGACCAAGCTGGGTGAAACAATGAAAGAACTGACTTTTCAAAATTGCAAATAGTATGAGCTGCAAAATTTTAAAGGGCACAAACAAAAGACTTCAGAAGAGACATTACTTCTCTTTTCCGTCTCTCTTCTTGAGTGCGGTGCAACAGTGATGCCTTCTCCTCCTGAAAAGCAACAAAGATTATTATAAAAATGCAACACAACAACACGTTTTAACCACATCTGTTAAGCATAGAGCTATGTGTGGTTTGTTAATGGCAGCAGATGTATTCCCAGTTTTGAGATGCCACTTACCTTTTTACTCGCTCCTCCAAGGGACACCTTGGGTCTTGTCTTGAAATCTCCCTCAAAGCTGAACATCGTTAGATTTTTTCCATGGACTGACTGACTCGAAGGCTTACTCTAATTTCTGAAAGAGAAAATGAAACAGACCAGTCGTGATGACTTGACTGCCAACTTATAAACAATTAACTTCGGCTAACAGTTTCTCCGACCACGACACTATAAAGCTACGGTTGCAGGCCATATTTTTAGTAGCAAATTTAAACGATTATGAACAGTCAAAGCGGACAACAGTTGAACAACATCACAGGAGGTCAAGTTCAGCCAGACCTTCAGTTTGAATGCAACAATAGTTAGCTAACCGGTTAACTTAGCCGGTTAGCTAATGACTCAGCAGCTGCTAGGGGCTTTAACAAGCCTGCTTCCTCTAAACGACCCCAACAATGAGACACCATATTAAAGCTCATTTATTCGTGACATTTCGTAGCAAGGACAACGTATGTGCAAGCAGCATGATTTTGCTGACGTTAGCAATGCAGCTAACTAGCTGGGCAGCTAAACGCTGAGGCAGGCTAACTTTCCGGGGGGGTGTCTTCCTACCCTACCCGCATGTCCTTTTGACATCATTTCTTTTGAAGGACACACATCTGAGAAAAATAAGCAGCAATGTATGAATCGTTTACCTTCGACTTTTGAGCTAAGAAGTGAGACAGACACTACAACACTGAGAAGGATGTTTACGTTTCTCCAAACGTCAAGTCTTCTTTTCCTGCTCTCTCTAGAAATCAACACAACACCGGAGAGCAGCCTGCATCCGCTTCCTGCAAAGCGAGGCAGCTGATTGGACAGAATGTCTGTCAATACCGTCTCTAAGACCCGCCCTTCTACTAGAGCCATTGAGAAGGTTCTCGGGCTACAGCATGAGTGTGTGTTTGGGTTGAATTTGTCATTTTGCGAGGACCTTCGTGTATTTTTTAGGGAAAAAACACGAAAAAAACACCATTAACTTTTAACCTGATGAGTCTGGGATAGATGTTTAGATTATGGTTAGTGTCCTCTAAAGTAAGGGAAACATGAACCAAGGTCATTAAAGTTAACTAAAGCTAACCATTTTAGGTAATTAAAATAAACAATAAAACTTAGACTAAGGTAAGGGCCAAAACAAATACAGATTATTAGAAAAAAAAATATGATTGGACAACACTGAATTTTTTTAAAGCATTGGGCAGAGTGAAAGGCAGTGTGGCAGGTGGAGATGAGTGTCAGAGGTGATTTGTGACAGAATGATAGCACCAAGAGTTAAAGGGAACATGAGACCTCCTGGGGTTTAATGTTTGGAGATAGTTGCACTGATGAAAACACAAGACACTGAGCTGCAGCTGTTTAGAACTGAAAATACTAGATTTACCTTGGGAGTGACAAGGATGGACAGGATTAGAAATTAATATGTTGAAGGGACAGCTCAGGTTGAGCAGTTTGGACACAAAGAGAGGAGAGGCCAAGATGGTTTGGACATGTGCAGAGAAGAGACGGGATATGTGGACAAGAGATACTGGATAAAAGATGCTGAATTTTGAGTTGCCAGGTAGGAGGAAAAGAGGAAGGCATGCAGAGGGTCAGTGTGACGAAAGATACTAGGGATGGGGTGAGATGTTGGGGTGACCTCTAATGGCAACCAAAACAACTGAAAGCAGACAACTATATGGTAAATGATATCACGTGCAATAGAATAATAGCTGAAAAAAGTTAATTTTAAAAAGTGAAGAAAAAAATTTAAGGAGTGAATTAACTGACTTCAGACTAGCTTCATGAAGCAGGTCACTGAAGCCTGAGGAACCCTGAGGGCAAAAAGATCAAAGAGGAAATATCCTGAGTGTTAGTCTTTGTGAGTTTGGTCATATCTGTTAACAAAACCAGCCTGATGAGGCATTGATGCACATGTTTATTTATATCTGGGATGTCTGTGAGTCAACTGATTTCATCAGGTGTTGTGTTTATATTGTAATACCTGCTCTGAACTACATAAATCATCCACTTATCTCATTCAAGAGGTGTTGGAGTCTATCCCAGCTGTCGCTGGGTGAAAGGTGTGGTATACCCTGACACAGTACTAACAGTGAGGCTGTCATGGTCCTTGGATTTTTTTTTGACAGTGTTTTAAAGCTGTGGACTTGCTTTCCATGTGTTATTCTTGAGCTTTTGTTTTAATAGTTCTGCATGATTTTCATGGTTTTAGTTTGTTTATATTTTTTTATTTCAGTTATCCTGCCTCCTTTCTCCTTATTATAAATTATTTGTCTTCATATTTGTTTATTTCCTGTTTTATTTTGGTCATTCTTTGTCTGTTGTGTATTTTTTTAAGCTTACTTCTCTTGCGTCGTTATCCTGATTTAGTTTAGGTGTGTTTTGTTCCTGTTAGACCTCAGGATGTCTGCATATATTAAAAGACTGTTTGTATTAGTTGCCTGTAAGTGGTCCTGTGTCGATCGCCAGTTTGGCTCAATGGGCTTCAGAAACACCAAAATAAATGTTTGTTTTTTGGTTTTTTTGTTAGATATTTATACATTTGTTGACTTTATCCTGTTTTGTTTTGTTTTTTTCTCCGGGACTTGTACATACATGAAGAGGGGAGGGGAAAAAAGACTTTTGGAAACACATGGAAAATGTGATAAAAATAAAGATACTTACATTTCAGTTTTTCTGTGAACTCTCTGGACTTTTCAGGAATTTTATCATTAAAGAGGAAATTAATAGTTCAATGTTAATAAATATATACTTTTTATCCTTAAGTTATCCTTACCATTGATATAGAGAAAGCAAAATTAAAACCAGAGGAGAGTTCTGCTTTGAATTTTATTTTTGGTCCATATATAGGCTTCTGATGACCTCAGCCCTGCTGCTATTCTAGTAATAGTGTTACTGCATGATTGGTCATTGAAACTGTACTGTGCTTATTTTTATCTGAGCTCAAACGAACTCCCGGAAAAGTAGATTTTCTACAGGAAAAGTACATTTAAATAACAATGTTGACAACAATTTCCAGTAATTTGGCATGCACCTTTTTTAATCTTATGTTTATTTTTGAAGAAATACCTTTTGTTCTCAAAAATACTGAAATTAGTTTTACACAAACATGATTTTTGTGAATGCGGTTCAGAGGTCGTGTTGCTTCTACACTCTGTACCTCTGTGATCTCACACCTGTTTTTTTCCAATATCAGTGCTTTTAATAATCAGAAAGGCTAACATTACTGAAAATGTCAGACTAACATTCATAATAAGAATAATAAGATTAAATTCTTTTAGTAGAGTCAACAGATTAAAAAAAATCTGCGCACATGGCACACAGATCAGATTTGTTTTTTGTTTATTTTTTGGTCAAACTGTTGAAATGCACAAATTTTTTGATATTAAAAACCAAGTGTTGCACATTTGATATGAGGAAAAAAAATATTTTAAGCATTTAAATTAAAAATTGTAGTGAAACCTCATTTTTCCATTTAGAATGGAAATTCTGCTTTGAGGACCTTTCATATATTTAGACAAACTTTTTGATTCAGCTGATTTCTTTGAAACTCTGGCAAATTTCGTGTGGAAGGTGAAAGATAACTTTAATACACAAAAGGTCACTGTCGATGATTGTTAATGATAATAATACCATATGATTCAATTCCCCTAACAGAGCCAACAGAACGTGTAAAAGGGACACGCAAGTCTCTGAATGTCATCATTGTTTTAATAAACAAAGAGCAAAAACCTCCCCACTCTGAACATTTCATAAAACGGCACAGTAGCTTTGTGGTGGTTTTGAAAAGTGCACATGCAGTCTGAGATTGAGGTATTTATGAGAGCCGTTAAAGACAAACTATATAGGTCGCATGAATTGACTTAAAAAGATGATGTTGTATTAAAATTGTGCAGGGAGACGCCAAATCCGAAATTAAATAAATTAGATTTAAGTTAAAGAAATAACGTGTAAAATGCTCGAATAATGAATATTTTATTGTTATTATTATTTTTTAATATTTATTATTATCATTTATGATGTTTGTGTTAAAATAACAATCACGAATTAAAGGTCATAAGAAGCTTCCTGTCGTCATTAGACTGGATAATGAGTGTGAACACTGACAATAATTGTCGGATATGGATATAATTGTACTAAAATATATCTATATGACCGCTAATGCATAGTAGTGTATAATAGAAGTACTACCCTTTTGGCACATGTCAACAAATTGCCTGCGCCTTCAGGCTCACCGTGTAACACTTTTGTCTGAGACGAAAACCTCGATATCGAATTTAGTAAAGGGGTTGGATCCTTGGTGTTATTTTAAGTCGCTCACTCGTAATTGCACTGATATATCTGACACCGACATCAAAGATTTCCCTTAAATAGAAAACAAATGTCGTGGAAATTGTACAAAATCAGTATAAAATTCCCGGTTTTGCCAGTTTGAGCGAATTCTGCATTTATTGCGTTAAAAGAGACAGGGCGGGTTCCTTTAAACCGCCTTTTCATAATGAACACATTTACCAAAGGTAATTAATATATAAACTATCTCGATTTGTCACTTTGATTTGTATTTTAGTTAATTGTGAAAGTAATTACGGAGCAAATTAACAGCTTTCAGGAAAGAAAAGGGTTTTAGGGTCAGTTTCCATTGGGCTCCTTATTAATTTTCTCTCTCCTGGATGTGATGAAAAGGAGCTATAAATCTGCGTGATCGGCGAAGGCCAATACTAAATGGCTCCATATTTCACCGCTGCTTTAATAGAAATATTCATGTGGGCTCCTTAATGAAATTAAACCCGTGGTGAGGGACAAGGCGCAGAATAAGAGTCCGGCTGTTGTAAAAAATCAGACAGAAGGCTGATAAAGTGCGTTTAATCGTTGAGGAATATGCAAAAGAAAACTTGTGTTTCGGCAACTCGCATCTGCTAAATATTCCGAGGTGGAGATGTTAATTAAACCCATGGCAATATCATAATAATTTTAAACCACCCTCTTTAATGCCTGCTCAGATTGAACGAGAGTTGCTGTGGGCATCTGGACCGGATATTTGGATTGATTTTTTTAATGCGCTGTTTTCAGAAACATTTTGGTAAAATATTCACAAGTCAATACATTCGAGACTCTAGTACAACATCTTCACATCGTCAACATCTGCGCATTTTCTCGCAGAAATGCTCGAAGCGCATTTGATCGTCTCCTCTCTGTCATACCTCCTCTCTCCTCCACGTTTCCACGCAGGCCCGCGTCCCACACACCCACATCAATCTCCCCCTTATCATTCTGTAATTGCTCGTGATCATCAAGGTCCACAATTAAATGGCGATCCTTTACTTCAAAACTACCCGGTGACTTGTTGATTTCCCCCGAGCAAATAAACGTCCCCGGAGTGCGGTTAGCTGATGAATTGACAAAAACTAATCAGCTTTATTGGTAGACCAGTTAAGGGCAACGGGGTGTCAATAATTCTCATTTTGACCTCCTCTTCCATTAACTTTAAGTGGCTTATTAGACCCACGTCACCCGGAGCCACGGGCCGATTACATCTCTCTCCTCATCACATTTTAAGGCTTTCAAATGCAAAATTTGTCGATGCCTCCTTGTTGATTTTTTAAAAAACATCAAACCATCCGTATTATTCGTCACAGTTCAGGGATTCTATTTTTTAAGGTTACAATTAATAATAAGTTATAAAAATCAACAACGTAAACGCTACAAGCAGAGACGCATGGACCTAATTAATTCAGATGCATAGCGCCATTGTAACGTGTCGCTGTGCGTCAGTCACCTTCAGGTTTTGGAGCGACAGAAGGAGGGCTTTTACTTAAATTTCCCTGTTGGCCTATGTGGCTCACTTTTGCCTATGCAGTTTTTTCCCCCTGAATTTAATGGGTCACTGTTGTCAAGACAGCCACAAATCACTTCACGTGTAAGGTCTGAAAATTGAGTTGGCGTCATAATCCAACTCGACCTATGCGCTTCGTAATATCCCCCCTTATTATCACGGCTATCGTAAGTATGCTTTGTTTTGTTCTGCTTCGGCTAAACCATGTCCCGTCCTCAAATGAACCATGAAGCATGCAGGCCCAAAGACAGAGCTCACCTCTGGAAACGGAATTGTTCTATTTTTATCTGCTCTTGCAGTAGTAATGCGTGTATTCGCTCAATTCTAAGAAAACAGGGATTTTAATACGTGGTTTCTAATGAAATAATATATTTAAATATAAATATATATTTTCTGTCTTTCAAAGTTAAACCAATACTACCAGCTCACTTCTAATCGAAGAAGGTCCTGTATTTTATAAATAGTCACACTGGAAACATGCCAGCCTAAACCTGCTGCTGAAGAATTGCGCATATAAGCAAAATTAGCATCCAGCTGACCAAAAACAGAAAAATATTTCTGTCTGCATCGTTTTTTCCCTCAGTAATGGCAATATTTTATGGAAACAGTAACTCTGCCAGCGCCGTGCTTACAGCAGGGAGGCTTTGTTGGGTGCGCAGTGACGCTTCGGACAGCCCCCTGCCAGAGGGCTGCACCAATCGCCTCCTTCTGACAGGAATTAAGTGTGACACGGAGTTCCTCTCACACACTCCGGATCCCATCATAACTTTAGAGAGGTGGGGAAACGGCTGTGGCTTCTCCTTCAGTCTGAGCAGCAGTGGCGAGAAGGACGCGCACCGGGTCACCGATGGAGAAATCCAAAAACTTTCGCATTGACGCGCTTTTAGCAGTCGATACACCCAAGGCGCAGACCTCGCCGCTGGCGCTTGTCACTTCCCTGTCTTCCTCCTCCTCCATCCCATCGTCTGGAAGTGTGGCAGCCGCGGAGCTGACCACCAGTGCCGATTCTTTACGCGCCGACACGCCGTCTCCGCCGAGGATTCCCACCTGCGGGTTGATTCCCAAACCGGGTTTCCTCAACAGCCCGCACAGCATGGTTGGATTACATCCGCAGAGCACGGCAGGGATTCCAGCACAGGCTCTCTACGGTCATCCCATGTACACCTACTCGGCTGCTGCGCTTGCAGGCCAACACCCTGCCCTGTCCTACTCCTATCCACACGGCTCTCATCACCACCACACCAGCGATCCCATTAAACTGACAGCCAGCACCTTCCAGCTGGACCACTGGCTCCGGGTCTCCACGGCCGGGATGATGCTCCCCAAAATGTCTGACTTTAATTGTGAGTAGCAGTTTCATGACACAATATTTTGGCAATTTCAAATCCCTCACTTTGAGTAAAACCCCAAAATATTATTCAGCCCTTGGTTGTGGTGTAGTCTGCTTTATATCTTGTTTAACAGAATATCTTGAAGAGTAAAAATAATGCTGGCCTAGATGCCCATAAACTGTGATTTAACTTGGAAAAAAAGTTCGATTTGGGAATTTCTGGTGCACAATTTCTATCAGATATTATCGTCTGAAGGGAACTGTGCGTGACACACTGATGCTTTTTCATAGAGGAACTAAAATGGACAGATAATGGACAGTGGGAAAGTGGCAGAGGAGTGTGAAACCCACAGTCGACATGCTATTTGCTCACCAGATACTGCCTTTTTGTTTCTGCTCGTTTTAACAGATTTGCTCAAAACTGGGTGGCAAATAGCTTGTCTGTGGATGTATTGATGGCGAGACAAGCTTGCTGTTTGAGAGAACAAGGACGCATAATAAATAGCCTATACTGCCGACTCCTCTTTTTCTTTTCAAAGTATCCTCTACAACACAAGCAGTTTTAATGTGATGATTGTGAATATTTGAATATGATGGCTTTCTTTACATAAAATGCATGACAGAAATTGCTGAATGTGTGAAAGCTGACTTCTTCTTTTTTTAAATATATATATTCATGCAGCTCAGGCGCAGTCCAACTTACTTGGAAAGTGCCGAAGACCAAGAACTGCATTCACGAGTCAGCAGCTGCTGGAACTGGAGCATCAGTTCAAATTGAATAAGTACCTGTCAAGACCAAAGCGCTTTGAAGTGGCCACCTCCCTCATGCTGACAGAAACTCAGGTAAAACATGACTGCACGACAGCACACACACACACACACACACACACACACACACACACACACACACACACACATATATATATATATATATATATATATATATATATATATATATATATATATAAACTAGAATTTTGCAGAATGATTGAAAGAGTTTGTGTTTAGTATTTGATATGAAAAAATATTTTCTAGCATGTATATGAATGATAACTTTAAGTTATGATAACTTAATTTTTCAACTGGTGTTTCTAAACTCTCAGAATGGAAATTCGGCTTTAAAAAAATCTTTTAACTTAAATTTTTTTTATATATATATATCGATTAAAGCTGATTTTACTATATTCTACAGATATTTTGAAACACTGCATTACATTTCAGGCGGAAGGATGACTGCAATACCCAAAAGGTCAATGTCAGGCGCACGGGTGACTTTTACGCGCCGATAGCACCTTCATTCCTGTGCTATTTTTAGTATTTTTGGAGAATTTTATGAGTTCATGCATAGGCTAATATTGCACATTGAGTGTGGTAGAAAATTAAAGGATAGGGAGAAGTTGACGATTTGTTGCCCAAGTTTCCTTCACACCAGTTTAAATCGTTTATTCTGCCCTTTTCCAGGTTAAAATCTGGTTCCAGAACAGACGCATGAAGTGGAAGAGAAGCAAGAAGGCAAAAGAGCAGGCCGCCCAGGAGGCCGAGAAGCAGAAAGGTTCCAAGGGCGGCCAAGAGAAATCAGACGGACTCGAACAGTCGGATTATCACAGCAAGACGGACTCAAAAAATGGCAGAATAAGAGATTTCAGGGACAGTGACGACGACGAAGGCGAAAATTTCCTGTACAACTCGTCAGACTGCTCTTCGGACGACGAGAGGAATCACAACAGTGACATAAGTCCGCAGCCTTGAAGCTTGGAGCAAAAGGGCGAAGGCAGCGTTTTCCATTTCTAGTGACTCTGGGGGGGCTTTCGCTGTAAAATGCAGTTAGATGCATGTAATCCAACCTCTAATCACCTACTTGGAATTGTGGAGATTTTTGTTTTTGTTATGAAAATAATAAAATGTAGGTCAAGATTAGACCCTCGTGTCATAAACAAGCAATAAAGCAGAAGATTTGCGGTTTATATCGTGCAGCACCCGGCTATAGGTAAAACTGTGACGTAGCCTATTGCATGGTTATATGCAAACGCTGTAAACTGGCTCAGGATTTTGCAATATCCACCTGCTGTGATGGTTAGTTTATCAGCAATAATCTTTCAATTATATCCTATCCTATATCCCTTACACTTAATAGTGGCTCTTTTATTTTTGTTCTTTGTGATGTTTTACTTCCTCGGTGCCATATCACACTGGAAAAATGTTATGTTTATTTTTCTATCTGTATTTATAAAACGTACATATAATACATCTTACTTATAATACATCTGCATGCTAAATTATTGTTTAGCGTCTTGGCAAACAATGTGAAATAAAGTGTTTTGGGTTTTTTTTCCTATATAAAACTATTTTCTTTCTTGCAAACGCACTCCCTCTGATTTATGATTTTGCTCGCAGTGTGTTTCCGGACAGAGGCTTGTGTTTTCCTCCTTGCTCTGACAGGTCGGGTCATGGGAATTACTGTTAATAGCGCTGTCAGATCTGTGCAAACGTGCAGTGTGAGCAAACAGCAAGGAGGCAGTCAGACGGAGGAAACATTTCACACCACACTAGCAATGGGCTCGTATTAATAAAGCGTTTTAAAGGCGTGTTAAGCGACAAACTTGGCTGCTCAGGCACTATTTTCAGTACTGAAATCATTCAAACTCATAAACTCAGCTTAACAAAATATAAATAATTGACTATTGACCTCACAGGATGCGCGTTTGTGGAAAATGGGCAGTATTGGTGCAAATATTTTGAGCAATAATAGTTTAATAATAAGAATATATTCTAATCCGTGTAACATCTAAATTCCATGAGCTAACACCTATAAATTGTAATCATAGATCATATATATATATGTGTGTGTGTGTGTGTGTGTGTGTGTGCAGGCCAAATAATCTAGCGCCTAGTTTTTGGTGAAAATGAGTGGACACCCTCAAATCTCACCGACTGCTAATGTGTTGATATCTAGCCTGACCCTCTTTCAGACAAACCACGTATTTTATTATATTATGTATATCTCAATTAATCCGACTTGGCCTCTGAGGCAGTTTAATAATCCTCGTGTGCGCGCTTTTACGCATGGCTCTATTTCCAGAAAGCAGGGCTAGCGGTGATTTGACGCGTTATCATTTCCTCCGCAGTCATCAGCGTTAATCTATAGCAGGGTCTCACTGATTATGTGCCATTTGTATAGGGATTACTGAAGGATCTGTTAGTTATCTTCTGCTGTTTGCTTTAGCAGACTAAATCAAAGTTCAGCTGAGGGTCAGACCCACACACCAGGTGAGGCTGAAGGAAACTCTCCGGCTCATGGTTGCAGACAATAGCCAGTGTATGGAGTGCACAGTGAGCCTATTGATCCCATTATCTCCACCTCAGCAGCCAAATTCTCAAGCTTTTCCACCAAAATTCTCAACTGACTGAATTGATGAAGTAATTGCGCTCTCTAAAATTACCTGAGACAGCTCGCAACATTTCCCCCGGGTGACCTTAGTGTCCTATTCCTGACCTCAGGGTACTGCTCCGAAGTCTTGGATTGATTCAGGCCACACCAGCGGAGCTAATTAATAGGAGCAAGTATCAAATCTAGCAGATTGATGCTGCTATGCTTACAATGCGGAGAGGCACTGGTGTCAGCTAGCGAACAGTATAGGACAGATTCATGGCTCCAGGTCATTTCATTAAGGCGTGTAAACACCTCTCGGTTCTCTCTGCTCCTACAGCAAATATCCACAAAAGGATAGACATACACAAATATGCAGCAATCAGCCACGTTTAAGGCTGAAAAAGACCAGATTAAAAGTTGCTTTATCATGTGGAAGGTGTAAATAGACTCAGCAAAGCCCAGAAGAATGGACCCAGGTGACCAAACTGTGCAATATTAACTCTTGATGCACACTGCCTCCCCGAGGGCAGTCTCTGAAGAAAACGTAGACAGACTTACGCCAACACAAAACAGTTCTTTTTCCACATAAAGGAGTTGAAAGTTAATTTATTGAGGTTTTCTTTGACATGAAGGTACAGGACATTTTCTTTCATAACAAATATACAAGAGCATGAACATTATGTAATTATTTATTACAGTGGATTACCCTTTAAACGCTGGTGTGTGCCTGAGGGAATCAATAACTTTCAAATGTAAAAATCTTTCTTTATTGTACACAGACACACCAAGGCAAACTGCTAGATTTAACCACATCTTCTTCATTTCCTTGTTTCCTTTATAAGTAACACAGTAGGTTTGTGTTTTTGTATTAAAAGGTCTTCTGTTGTTCCAGTTCTTTTTGTTTTTTCATCACAGTCCATATTTTGAGTTTTTGCTGTGTGCGTTTCTGTGTTTTACAGTTTTAGCTTTGTCTCTTTTGCCTCCATGGCTTTGGTGGCGAGTTGGGCACGCTCTGACAGCAATGCTGCTTTCTCTGGTGCTCCCTGGGACAGGATGCTCTTCAGGAGGAAGTGGTCAATGAAAAGCTTCAAGCCCTCCCTCAGCATTCCTAGCTTGGGAATTCCTGAAATCCTGGCAGAAGGGAAACAAAAAGAGTCACAGTTGACTTTCAAGGTGTGAGCTAATAGCAGTTTATAGAAGGTGGATGGTACAGCCATGTGGTATAGCTCTAACACATCTATGCTCCAGTGCAGCCTCACAGGGCTTTAGTCATGGCTGCAGTTCTTAATTTTGTTTTTCTTAACAGAGGTGCACCAGCAGTTCCTGGCAACAAACTCTGTGTGATGTCCGACTGCACCGATGTGAAAACCATAGCTCTGGTGACTTTACAGGAAGAAAGAGTTCCATGCACTCTACAGAGACAACCTTTCTAAATCAAATGGAGAAAACCCTAAACTATCCCCTGCTATGTGTGACATCACTCTCCTGATGTTGTGCAGCTCACCTTCCAAATATGCTGGCCAGCTCCTCGGGCTCAGTTTCTTTTAGCAGTTTGGTCAGCACCTGACGCAAGAAGCGCACTGTGGGCTTATCTAGTTCCCCAAACTCTATTACCTAAAGGCACAAACAGCAGAGGTTAATGCAAAGAATAGGTTTAAAGATTTAATCTGTAAAATCAACTAAATACATGTAATATATACATAATATTAATTACTTTGAGAATGGAGAGTGAGAGGCATTTCCTCTGAAGGAAGCAGGTGACCAGCTGGACCAGATTGTTAAAGGTGCTGCTGGAAAGGTTGGGCAGCTCCCTGAACTTGTCCCAGAGGCTGAACTGGAAAGTCATCTATGAGAAAGGAGAGAGGGTTTGAAGGAACAATTAAATCCAGAAACACACATATCATATAGTATTGTGTAAAAGAACAGGAATAGTCCTTCAGGCTTCTTGAAGAACATTCAAAGCCCTTCTTTGGATATTAGCTGGCTTTTATTTTATTTTTCTGTCAAGATGAACCCACGCTGCTGCTGTGGAGGCCAATCTACGACCGATAGAAAAACACACAGTGGGACGTTATCTAGGTATGCGTTTTCTGCATTGACAGTGTGTTTGGGATCATTTTTATGCTGAGAAATGAAGCTGGTAGCAATCAGATGCTTTCCAGATAGTACTGTATAGTGGAGCAAAATCTAACATGACCCCTAACACCACTGAAAACCAGCTCCAAACCATTTTTTTTCTTAAGAAGACGCCTTTTAGACACTGTTCATCTGCAGTATATAGTTTTTTTCTTAATGCCATTTCTTCTTTTGTCATTCACGTGTCCAGTTTACTTAAATTTTTAGGACACACTGCACATGATGCCTAAGTTTTTGGCCAATAGCGTTTTGTGATTCACCCCATCGGTGCGAAAAGAAAACTATTATAATCCTGTAAAACTGTTACCTTTGGCATTTCTGTAAATTCTACTAATGACAAAGAAATGGGAACAAATGATGCGTTTCTGCTTTTTTTATGCTTGAATGATTCATAAGCAAGTTTTAAGTGGGTTAAAAACACTTACAAGAACTTGACTGAAAATGAGTGAAAAAGCAGCCAATGACAAAAGATTCCCCAGAAAGCTCGGAGAACTATTGCTCAAGATCACTTTAAAATAAAAGACAAGTCTGGCTCATTGATGCAACACTATATCCGCAATACTGTCATCAGTGATTACCAAATTAAGCACCTTAAATAACCGACTCCTCTAAAGAGATAACCCTCTCATCGAGACCCAGTTTACATGTGAAAAGCAAACATTCCCACCAGCTCCGTTCTGGAGCTCTTTGATGAGGACAATGGTCACCAGTTTCCGATATGAGCTGCTGGCCTACATGACAGCAAAGTAGGAAGTGTGGTCTCAACGCCATTGTTTGTAATCACAGTTTGAGTCAAATCAGAAGCCAGAGGTGTCAGAGGCTCCCACACTGCAGAGGTGAACTGCAGGCCACACACAGATCACACACAGTTTGAGAGACCGGGTGGTCATATGCCCGTGCCAGGTAATTAAATCCCATAATAAACCCTTTTAAACTGATTATGCAAACTTACGAGACTTTTAAACTAAAATATAAGAAGGATTTACAGTATAATCTACCATAACCATTGATTGAACAAGCAGCACATGTCTTACATGGTTTTGCTAATAAGGCTACCTGGAAGCGACGGTCATGTGAGCAAAATTTCTCTCCCAGTATGACGTAAAAGGCGTTGAAGTTTTTCTCTTGGAGACAGCAGTCCATCAGAACATGAACAATCTCTCTCTCCTGCTTGTCCTTCAGACCCATCCTTTAAACATAGCAAATTAAAAATAAATAAAAATTTCAAATGGGCTAAACTACTCCAAAAACTGAAGAAAGAAACAGAGATGTGAGACGAAACAAACCTCAACAGCTTCTCAAATGCATCCAGGTAATCTTCACTGGTCATAAGCACACAGAAGATGTTCCTTCTGACATCGGTGTTCATCCTCTGTTTCCTGGCCAGCTCTAACACTTTGGCACTAAACTAAAAAAAAATAAAACAATGACAACAGTTATAGAACGATAAATGCTGCCATTACTGATGAAGCCATGCTTTCCTCGTACCTTATTTATTTGTTAATCATTGTCCCAACATAGCTGCAGGTTAAGACTTTGATGCAAAGCGGAAAATATATAAAAGGATTCAAATGGAGGGCTGTGATCATAGTACAGTTCCTGAAAATACTCTATAAAAAAGATAAACCGGCTAAATGTCAGACTCATGGGAATGTTGATGAACAGCATAGACGCAGAGTGGAAAGAAACTTGCTGCCTCCTTGGGGCCAACAGAGATACTGCTGCAGAAAAGCATTAATAAGAACTAAGTCCAGCCAACTTAGTGCAACTTACTTATTTTGAGTGCACGGTGCTTAGAATAACTTGATTTTTCTGAGTGAGCAATACTAAACGAATTAGTTCAACTGACATATGTCAATATAGATCAGCTGACATACATGACACATGCCAACTAACATATATGTCAGCTGACATATGGCCAATGTGTAACTTGAAATAATTCATTTAGTATTGTAACTGATAAATATATAGACATATATCTCAGTTGAACTAATTCATTTAGTATTGCTCACTCAGAAAAATCAAGTTATTCTAAGCACTGTGCGATCACAGAGAACAAGTTCCCCTAACTTGGCTATCTCAAGTCAACTAAGGCAACGAGTTTGGGTACTAATTTTTTGATTACTAGCAACTTATTCACGTTTACAGTGTCCAAATATGCTTAAGTGAAAGGAGGAAAAAATGTTATCTTAATTTGATCTGCCTAGAAGTGCACTAACGTTTTTTTAAGCACATGGCGAGGAAAATGGAAAAAAAAATATGGTGGCAACCATCAGGTGGTCAGAATTACAGTGTCAAAAATGTACACATTACATATTAGCTGCAGAAGGAAAATTTTAAATCCAGGAACTGTTGGAACTGAAAAAAAAATCTATTAGTTTTCTTCTTGGAAGCGAGTAATTTAAAGGGTTTATTGTGGTAGCGTCATCATTGCTAGAATCTCCTCAGCTGTGCTCATGAGGAGGCCGTTCACTCCGAACATCGGGGTGTCCAAGAAAAACCTTGGGTTTGCACAGGGAGGCTTTACTGCTTCTTTATTAACTGTTCTCATGATCGAAGGAGCCAGAATGAAGTGGTGGAGCGGTTAAAATTCATGATAAACGCTGTCTCCTTTGCTTCTGCAAGGACAAAATTGACAGTTACCAAGTAATTATTCTAGGTAAATATTGTCTTATTCTGTTCATTGTCTTAACTGAACGCACACCCCAGATCTTACAAATAATATCCAAACTACTGGATGTGAAGCTACCTGTAAAACTGGTTATATCCTTGGATGTGTGTTTACTCTAGGTGAAGCGATCCATTGCTTCATCAGTGAAGAACACGCCAAGGCCACACACGGAAGATGGAAAATGTCACCTTTGAAAGGATCTGCGGCCCTCTTAGACGTCAGATCTGCTTCAAAATGATGATCCTTATAGGAATACGTTTAATTTCTAATTTAATAATGCTTCTGTCCAACTTGTTGTCTTTCATTTTTTTGTCATGAAAAAAAAAAAAAAAAATCAATATCCACCCCTCATATTGATCAGTTTTTGCTAACCAATACAATAATTCTTCTAAGGCATTAAGACAAACAGTCATTCTTTGAAAATCAATCAGTGCCTCCCACATGTTTTTCTACCATTTTTGAACACAGCAGACAGCCACGTTGAATTTTCATGGATATACACACATCTGAAGCAGATGTCTCACACTAATCCAGATGTGCTCCAGGCTGCCTAATTTAAACATGAGTGCTGCTATAATAATTTAATGTCTTCTGCAGCTCCGGTACTCTACCTGTCCTTGAGCAGGGCTTTGTTTTGTGGTTGTGTCCTCTTGCTTGCTGATCATGGGAGCGCCGCTCCACGATGAGCCGACAATCCACCAGCGGCCCACCTGCTCTGCTGCCAGGAGACTATCAAGAGAGACCCTCAGCTTCATGTCACTGCCCCCTGCGCTTCTGTGGATCTGAGCATCGCAAGGTGTTAGCCATGAGAAGACTCAGCTGGTTAACACCAGGTATATTAGTTGGTAATATTGTGACAGGATTCCTGAAGGTGTGAACTATTAAAGTAGACGTTTAAGTCTATAAAAGTGGCACTCTGGGGCCACCTGGTGGTACAAGTGGAGGCTAAAAGAATGATTATTATGTTTAATAGGATTAAGTTCAGGCTTAGACTTATTTTTAATAATGCAGGTAATAAAATCAAATAAAATATGGCTTTCACCCACCAGACTCCGCTGCAGCTTCCTCAGTCTCTCCACAGGCTCGGGATCATAGCCAGGGATCTTCCTCATGTCATTGTTTTTCAATGCCATCATTGTTTCCAGCATGAAACGCACCTGAGGACGGGTTTTCACAAGTCAGAAATGCTTCTAAACTTGGTTGAGAAATCATGACACAGCATTGTGATCAGTTAGGAAATAAAACGTAATCTTGGTTTAAAAAAAACAAAATCTGATCTCATCTCCCTACCCTGGTTTGATCCTGAAACTTCGACCCCATATCGCTGGCCTTGCGTTGGGCTTCAGAGATGAGCTCCTTCAGAGCTAGAGGATCGTCCTTCCTCAGGGCGAAGCCGACATTCCTCAGCACAAACAGGACCAGCTCGATGTCCTTTTCTGTAAATGTTCCCACCAGCAGTTTTAGGATGTCGAAGATGAGGACGGAATGTACCACCTGGAAGTTATACAGGTGAGCAACGATGGCGATCAGGTTGTCGCACTCTTTGCCTCCACTCGGGTTCTTGTAGTGCTCGTCAAACTTTCGCACAACTGTCTCCAGAAAATGGGCTCCTACCTGCAAAAGGAGAGGATATATAAGATATGTGATCAACATGAGAGCAATATACAGCACTATGAAAAAGTATCTGCTTTTTTTCTGCTTTCCTGAATTCTTATTTCTTTACACATGCATTTTTCATGTGAAAGAAAATTTAATATGACAAAACACCTCGATCAGATTGAAGTCCAGACTCTGACTAGGCCACTCCAAAACCATCACTAGGTTTTTGCTGGTCTGTTTTGGATTATTGTCCTGCTGCAGAACCCAAGTGTGCTTGAGTATAAAGGCATGAACTGATTATGGCCAGTGTGTTTAATCTCAGCAGATTAATGATTTAATAAGAGGCTGCAAATACTTTTTCACCACATTTAGTTTAGATAGCATTATTTCCCTTAACAAATAAAATCATCATTTAAAAACTGCATTTTGTATTTTACTCGGGTTATCTTTGTTCAATATTAACATTTGTTTGATGATCTGAAACATTTAAGTGTGGAAAAATATGCCAAATAATAAAAAAGTGCCAAAAATTTAATATATGACAAGGTTTATAAACAAACCCAAATGTTTAAGCCAATAGCACATGGCTTAAAATATCAGCCTAATGTTTATAAAACTATATATAGTGCTACAGCGACTTCGACCAGGAGAAGATGTCGTCAGGTGGTGTTCAACTATTATCGGGTGTTTCTGAAAAACAACAGCCTCAGGTCGTTGGATCAGCAGTGATGGCCAGTCAGTGCCCATCTTCTCCTGGTCCCCAGTTACCCTCCTCCTGGTCCCCAGTTACCCTCCTCCCTCTTATTCTAGAGCCAACAAGAAGCTCTCTCGGCGGCCTCCTCTAACCTATGGATGGCTGCCTTTTTATCTCTTCCTGTTATTCCAAAAGCCGTGAGTGTGTTCCACTCAGACTGTGCAGGGAACCCCATGCATCCTACTTGGACTGGGAATAGCCAGGCCTACCACCCTCTGTTCCCTCTGTAGCTTGTTGGTGATGGAAGGGCGTAATAAACTGAGCGGAGCAAGGCTCCAATCTCCAAAGTTCAGCCCAAGTAATCTCACTTCATCCAGGTTCCTTGTGAACCCAGTGCTTTTGCCCAGGATACTCTACCTTCCTCCTCGAACTCCCGGATCTCAGCTTGAACCATGTCTCTCCTCTGTCTTGGATCAGATTTTACCCATTACTGGAAGTGAGTGGATCCGAATCCCTGACGCCCCAAGCAGGGGTTGCCAGTAACTTCTCTCAATTTCAGCATACTTTCTGCTTGTGCCACTGATGTGCCTGCTTTTGCATCCAGCTATTGTAGTGACTCCTGTGTCAGTCACCTTGTTATCAGTCAAGTCTCTAAGGAGCATTACAACCCTGCACATTGCCACACTGAATTCCTCCACTATGGATGATAAACAAGAGTCTTTGTAGCATGCCATGCTGGAATAGCCAGACCTTAAATTTGCCTGGTAGGCCTGAGTTTAATATTTACGTTTTATGTCATTTAGAGAATGACGTAGACCAATCAAACTGACAGATAACAATCAGTGTTACAGATCCCCTTCCAATTTATTTAAAGGGTATTACTTTTCAACTGAGATGTGCAAAAGAAGCTAGCCAGTTAGAAAAACAGCCTCCTGTAAATAATCTAAGAGCTGATGTGAATCAGGTCAGTGGTTTTTATTTCTCACACACACCAGCAACCGTGTTAACGCTTCTATCTATGTACCAGATCTGAGCATCTCCACAAGTTTACAGGAAGTAAAACCAGCCTACAAGCCATATTTTAAATACCTCTGTGTCTATTTGAAAATTTCTGGCAGACCATAAACCTCAAATTGAGGGCTCAAAGGAGGGGGTCTTACCTCCAAGCCCACAGCATGATGGAGGATGCTGACAAGCAGGATGTGCTCCATCAGTAATCTGTCTGGCATCAGGGTCGGGGTGACGCAGGCTGCTAGCAGCAACTCTGTCAGGGTGTCGTTCATGTCCTTCCTGCTGGAGCTCATATACAGCTCCTCTAGCTGACCGCAGATGGATGACATGTTGGGCTCGCTCAACCTGAGGATGACAAAACAACAATGAACTGTGCAGAATTTAAATAACTTACATTAGTTTTTCCTATGTGTGGGAATTTAAACTACCTACTTCTTTCAGTACCTGCATCTAACTAACCAGGTAACAAGCAAGAGGCTTCCACTGAATAATTCCTGAAGTGATTAATTAATATTTTATAAAATGTTTGTTTGCTTCTAATAGTTGGTTGCAGAAAAGTCTCTGTATAAAACCTGGATTAAAATCCATCAAAATGACCCATTTATAAATTTAAAACCATGAGTAAGTATTACTAAACTAAGACAAACCACCTATGGCTCATATTCTACACTGGAGTCTGTAGGTGATAGTTAGAAAACACTTAAAAGCAAATAAAGTGCTGTATGAATGTGTGTAAACGACTGAACGTGGGTTGTAGTAAAGGGTTAGAGCTATACGAGTACCTGTCCTACCTATGCCTAAGATGAGCTTTGTAGGCTTCTATCAATATTCTCAGTTAGCTGTAGCCAAGTTTTACATTTTGTTTTTAAAAGGGGGAGGGGTGTTTTCAGCCTTTATTGGACATAACAGTCAAGAATACACAGGAAAGTAGGGAGAGCAGGGGGGAATGACCCTCAGGAAATGGACCAGGTCCAAATTGAACGAAGTCCCTGCAGCCTTTCGATATACGGGTCACCTGCTCAACCAGTGGAGCTATAACGTCGCACATCAGTTATTATTTAACTATTTTAGCTGTTATATGTTGTTGGTCCAAGAAGTCAGCGACAGAAAATTCGTTCTTATTTATGATCTAGGTCTCATTATTTTGGACAGTGATTGCAGTTTTATCATATCAATAGGTTCGGGCCCCCAGATTTGCTCAGTGTTTGCAACCCAGTCAGACCTCTCATGTCATCAGCTGCAGATCTTTTAAGCCTTCCCAGAGTTAGAAGGTGTGGTGAAGCTGCTTATAGGTACTGTGGTCCTGTTCTTTGGAACAAGCTGCTAGCTTTCATAGATTTGGTTCTTATATAGCACTTTTCTACTCTACCTGAGCACTTTATATATGCCTCATTCACCACTTTAAATTATTTCTATCTAACATTGACCCTCTGATGAATTCATCTGAGAGCAACTAGAGGTTTACATCTTGACCAACAATGCAGACTGAAGCAGCCAGTGATTGAATCACCAACCATCTGATTAGTAGGTGACCTGTTCTACCAGACATTTACAGCCATGTATTTAAAAAAAAAGACCCAAAATCAATTGATTCATATAATGAAATGTGCTATATAAATAAAATTCCCATTGGGGGATCGACTTCATTGTGTTACCTGTTCATCAGACCTTTCACGTTCCTCTTCAGTTTTTCTAGCTCAGCTTTGCGTTTATCATCTCCCATGTTACGCAAATGAGGTGGCACGTACTTGCCACTTGTGGAGGTGACCTTGACATTGTAAGAATTAGTTTATTATTAGATTAATAGATCAGTAAGCAAGATTATCTAATGAAGTGATAGAAACAACCAGATATTACATATATCTGCACTCACAGTCTCCGTTTTTGTATCGGGAGCGTCTGTTTCTTCCTCTGTTTCCCCTTCTTTTTCATCTTCTGAATCAGGCCCGCCACTATCATTAAGCCCCTCCTGGTCATCCTCCATTTCCTCATCTTCATCCGCTTCCTCTTCATTAGACATGTCATCATCTTCATCGTCATCATCAATGTCATCATCGCTGCCTTCACTCGCCATCTCTCCTTCAGATTCCGGGTCCTCGCCTGACCCCTGAGAGTCATCTAGCTTTTTAAAGTTCTCTTTGGCTGTTTCCATGTCAACATCATCATCTTCATACAAGCCCACAGCTGATGATCCAGAGTCAAGCACCCCAAGGATGTAATCAAGTCCATCAGCCACAAAAGACTGAGGGAGACTTTTTTTGTTTTTCCTTTTATTTAATCCAAGACATCGCTCCAGCTTCTTTATTTCTCTGTCCTCTTGTTCATTTGCCTCCATAAGTGCCAATTTTCTTGTTTCCTGAAGCTTATTGACTCGCTTGCCTTTCTTGGAAGGAGGTGGTGTCTCAGACTTGTCTGACTTGTCTTTAGGCTCGCTTGGATGCGACTTCGACCCTTCCTTCTTTGTTTTCTCCATTTTCTTTTTCTGCGTGTGTGGTTGTTGATGCTTGTCAGCCCCTTTTTTCGGGTTTCCTTCATCACTTGGGGGCAGAGAGACGGTGTTTTTGCCCTCGTAGTGACTTTTCATTTTGGCTTTTTTCATTTTCCGCTTTTCCTTGCGTAGTTCCTTTCGACTCTTCTTTTTCACAAATCTCAACCTCTGGTCACTCTCCGCTTCTTCCGAGCCACCTTTGCTTTTAAGGAAAACATCCACTGCCTCCCTGTACTTCTGTAACACGGCATTGCCTTTCTTCTTATTCTTCGTCTTACCTTTATGCTTCCAGTTCCCTTTCATTTCTACGAATTCAACGGTAGCTAGCTTAGAGATAGCTTAGCCTGTAAACTGCTACAAGCACACAAAATAAAAGAAACTGAACTATTCTGATCATATAAATACCTTACAATGCACATGGGCCTCCATGAGGATGACCCAGAAACACGTGACCTTTCCCTTCCAGGGCAGCTGATGACGTATTTTATTTTGGGGCGGTTTTTCGGGGGTGGTTTACGTCGCTCCGATGTAAACTGTCTTTAACCAGTCAGAGCAGTCTATGCAGAACAGTATAGACGAAGCAGGAGGAGTTGCTACCCTGGTTGCTGTCAGTTGTACAGGCGAGAATGTAGGGACTCAGTAGCTTTAATTGTTCTTGCAATATGAAGAATGGAAGAAGACGATGTGACTATTAGAGAGCAGAATTTCCACAGCCAAGTTCGGGAGTACATCGTAAGTAGCGGAGCGGCTAGTCGAGCCTAGCTCGCTAACGGTTGCTAGCGTTAGCTTTGCCTGTCAGTTTGACTCGGCAGTATTCGTTTACGCTTGATATTGTATTTTAAGACCCACTTAAAAAATGTAAAAAGAAACAATGAAATTTGATGCCCGGTTATGTCACACACCAAGTTGGGTTTAAATATAAAAAAGCGCGTGAACCCGCTAATTAACACGAGCTTCCGTTAACGCTAGCTGCCACCAAGTTAATCACAGGAGAACTTGGCTAACCCACTATATGATGTTATTTGGCATGTAAACATCCCCACGGTTAAGTAGAGGTATCTGTAACTGTGGCATTGACAAAATGTCAGGGTCCTGTCTAATTCAAGCTTTGTGTGTCGCATATGTTTCAAATCAGGATGAAGTGTTTATGTTCTCGCTGCTCGATGCTCCGTTTAAAAACCGTACACTTTTTCGCAGTCACCATATCAGATTTTTATCGCATGATATTGTCGTAATACCTGGTCTTTACATTTTATCGTAGAGTTTGGCTGCAAAGATAAGCTATACTTTATCTTTAAAGTTGGGTAATCTTTGTGTTACAGAAGCCACCATATGACACGTAATCTGTACAAACTAGTTTAAATTAAATAAATTAAAATTTAGTACAGAGTAACCGTATCAGATTTTGACTGCAGGTTTATCCTGCTCACCAGATGATATTGATAATTATAGTGATATCTTTGTGGAAAAATCCATCTTCACTCATGATGTGTTTATTAATATAAGTTATATTATACAGTGGTTTATTGTAGTTTTTTTAAAAGATAGAAATAACAGGAAAAATGCACCTGCTTTTGTTAAGTGAGGCATGAGGACTAATCATGATTACATTCATAGTCACTCGTCATAGCTCCATTTTGAGCATAAAACCTCTGTTTAATATGTTTTTATTTTTAAACACAGTACCATTATGTCCTTTTTACCTCCCAGCTGTAAAAGGCTGATGGGGTATTATCACCTGAGTGGGTAGATGTTGTTGACAAGCAAGTGTGTGACTGCGATAACTCAAGGCGGCATAGGAGTTTGAAATTAATACTACAGGTGTAGCTAAAAATCTCAGACAAGTTTGAATGTCAGTGACCTCAACCTCAAGGTCAGAGGTTAAGTTGTTTTTTGAAAATCTTGTGAAAGCGATAACTTGAGAAGAAGGTGGCGTAGGATTTTCTAATTGACACCATACATGTATCTACTAGGAGGCTGAGGGGTAGCACTGGCGTCCACCAGTATTTATAAAAACGATCATCAGTCAATATCGGTGTAATGCCACATCCCAGTGTAGACCGTCCATCCATTTTCTTCTGATTATCCAGTACAAGGGGCGGGGTACACCCTGGAAATGTAACCAGTTTGTCTCATATGTCATTCACTGTGTAATTAGGGGTGATTAAATCCCATTATATGATCATTTAAAGCCTTCCTGCTTTAGTAGAATTAACATTGTTAATGTTTTGATAGTTATATCTATGCATTTTATGTAGAAGACCATTTTGTTGACATGTTACAGTCTGTTGAATTTGGCAAATAATATAAAGGTGATTTGTGACAATGCAATATGCATGTATGTTAGGTTCTTATCGGAGAGATGTTTCCCCACTGCAACGGTACATTCTGTCTTTCAAGAAACTATCTAATGCAATCACCAGCCATCTAAATTAAATTAGAGTTCAGTGGTCCCTGGGACCTAAAGGCTGCTTGAATAGTTACCAGTCAAGACTGTCTACTGACTTTTCATCCAAAATAAGGTTTTTATAAACGTTCTACCACTGTATTTGCTGTTGCAGATTTCTTCCATAGATTTCAAATTTGGATTTCCTTGAATGTCATATCTCTCTCGTTAAGTCTCTCTTTCTGTGTGTTAGAGACTGTCCATAGTAACTTTTAAGCTCACAATACAAAAAATATAGCATTGCTAAGTAACACAACCACCTAATTTATTCATGTGGCAGTTATCTTATCAGCAGTGTGTCACCTGTTCTTTTTTACACAGCATACGGTAGAAGCTGTTTAATTTCATTTAGATGTATCAATACAAAGTTTGTCCAGCAGAGTGGCTCTAGACTTACCTATTTGTGAAATGCTTTGCTAGAAACTCCATTTCTTTTTTTTAAAACAACTTTAATATACTGTCTATCAGTGTTTTTCCAAAATTAGCCTTTGGGTATACAGTTTCCTGTCTTTTCTCATTGAATTGTGGTGTCTTGATGTCTCCATAGCTCTAGGTGGGAGAAAAAAAACAAATAAAAGAAAACTAAAAGAGTAAAAAAGGTTTCAGTTTTCAGAGGTTTAGAGTAAGTCTCCTTAATTATTCCTGTCAGAATCTTGTGTAATATAGAGACTATCAGATATCTCAGCACTAAGCAAGGCCAACATCTGAGCTTTAGCTTGCACATTTTGTCCTGAGCCTGTACGCCTGGATGTCAGTATCTTATATCAACAACTGCAAATCGTTCTGTGTGATGGATTAACATCAGTGTATCATTTCACATCTTGATGTCTGTGGTGAGTCAGCTTATGGATGGATTTTTTTAATTTTAATTTTTTATACAGGTGCCAGGCGACTGATATTTTCCAGTTATTGTGTGTACTTGTTTTGCAGTTGGGGTTACTGTAGGTTAGGCTTAAAGTCAGTAAACATCTCTCAGTGACAGGACCTCATGTTCTCATCAGGCCCTAACTGGGAATCATTTTTCTTCCACAATGAAACCACTTGTAAATAATAATGCAAAAATTCTGTGCCTATGTTTAGCAAGAATGTAGAAAATTAGGTTACTGAGAAAAATCAGGTTAGAGTTGAATAATTTTGACCACAGTTCACACATGTTTTGGACAGTAATCATATTTCTTTGTCATCTCATCACAAAGCTTGTAGGTCATTATCAGGCTTTCACATTTTTTTGTAGACTATTAACCATTGTATTTTACAAAATAAAAAGTTTTATTATAATTGACGTCACAATCAGCCATTGTTTAGTAGTAGTTATAATAATAATAATAATAATAATAATAATAATTATAATTATAATTATAATTATAATAATTATAATAATAATAATAATTATTATTATTATTATTATTGTTTTATGAGATTGTTACCATTATGAGAAAGTACTTTTTACTACTTAAGTTTCTGAAAAGGCTGGTCTTTTTCAGTATATTCATCTGTGATGCTAAACCAAAATCATATTCTTCCATTATTAAATACCCAGACTAGTGACACTTTAACCAAAAGGAGGGACAAATTATTAATTTCACCAGTTTATTCTGGTTTATTGCTAATGTTTTTGCCTTGTGGTGGTCATCACAGCATTAGGAAAGATCCTTCCCTTGTCTAATAAGCATCTTTCTGATAATCTGGCAATAATTAAAGTTTGGAAATGTGTTAGAGAAGTCTGAAGATAACGCTATTTAAGGTAATGCACACATCAAAAACACACTCAAGCTAATGGTATACAGTACTGCCCAGAATGTACCTCTGTTAATAATATTGTTTTTAATAATTTAATCTGCAAAATAGATGGATATTTCAGGTTTTTGTCTCTGAAATCAAACTACTCCTGAATGAGTTTTATTGCCACAGTACATGAAAACAAGTTGATTATTTATCTGTTAAGCCCCTTTTAGCGGGGAAAAAGGTATTGCTGTTCTTCCGTTCAAGCCAATTTCCACCAATTTGGTAACATAGGATTGTAATGCTGAAATGATTGTTGTGCCAAATTCTGTTTTTCAAAAAAGCTTATTTTTCCCTCTCAGCACATCTTTTTCCTTTACTTTTGCCCTCCTTAAAGGTCAAAATTCACTTCCGGCAAGCCTGTGGGAGGTTTCTTTCACCTCACATGAAAAGGCATTTTCCCTTGTTTTATGGCCCCTAAATTCTGTTGAATTGGCCAAAAATAATTGACGTTATGGATTTTGCCCCAGTGAGTGAATGTATAAAATAAGTTTTTGGAAATGGTTTGCAACCTGGTTAAATGACGTCCCCTTGTCAACACTCGCTGATTTTTCCTTTACATAGAATGCAAATTTAAAAAATTTTTTTGAGGGAAAATGGATTGATAAGAAGGGTAGTAGCACTGGCGTTCACTGCTGTGCCTGAAAGTTGCTGTTATCTCCTCAGAGACTGCTGTGTCTTTGTGTCTGTGCTGCTTTATCAGCTCTGTGCACCTGATGATGTCTTGTTCAGGGTTTGCCACTTTGTGGACATCATTCGGCTTGCACCAGCATCACTACAGAATTTATAGCTAGAAACATATGAGCAGTCTTTCATTTGATAGGGGACTGCATATGATAGGAAAAATGTTTTTGTTGCTGCTGTCACATTATGACATTTGGCATTTCTTATTATGCCAGTTTGCCTGTCTGTGTTGTGTATGTCCGCCTGGCATCTGGTTGAATCCTCTCATAACCCCAGCTCGGCCGCAGTGAGCTATGTGGTGTTGACAAGGTGCAAAGTGCTGAAGTGGGAGCTTCTAAGATTAGTTGCGTCCTGGTCACTGTCACAGGAGAAGAAGGGAATGTGGAAAGTGATCTTTCTGTGGCTTGTTTTGAGGCTGTGGTTATCTAATTTGTGGACCACTTTGCATGTAGCTTCGACCTAATTAGTGTCATCAGACAAATAAGAGCAACAATGCAATTCTCACTTTCCTACTTTAATCGAATAAATGGGTCATATTAAACATCTTAGTTGCCACTGTTAATGTGCTATCATGTGGTTGCAATTAAGGTTTCTGCATAAACTTTGCAACTGACATAAGGGACATGCACAATTGAGTTGCAGTAATCATTTACTGGTACACAAAAAAAGTAAATTGCTCAATATTAGAGCATGAGAAGTTATTGACTTGCTTTAATGCAAAATGCAAAATTGCTTTTATGCAAATAATTAGAGGTTACACCATTACAACTAAAAGTTACCTTGTGTGAGCTCAGAATATGTTGGTCATTGTAAGAAATCTGCCATTGCTGTTAAACGGCAGTCTTGATCTTTTAACATCCACACCGTTTAGTCCATTCATATCAGACTCTGGTTTGTTTTTCCTTTTGGTGCAGTTCATTTGTGAACACGGTAATCGCTTTTGGGTGTGGACCAAAACAACTGGTCTCCCGAGGTGGTCTCAGTCTCAGTTCCAAAGAAACTCCAGAGTGACGTGTAGGCTACAAGTTTGAGCTAAATGCCTTCTTATAGCCAGCTATTCTTTGCGACAGACACCATAGACAGTCGAGTTTTGCCTAAAATATTATTCAGATAAATACAAATGTTGGGATTGAAGTCTCCTTTGTTATCTACTAGTTCAGAACACATCAATTTCTTCCTGTATTTACTTCTGTTGATCCTATTATTTTACAGTATTGGGAGAGATGGTCAAGCCTGATAATGCCTTGGATATAAATGAATTCCCAGTGTGTTCCTCAGAGTGGGGGAGCACAGCTTGTACATTTAACAGTGGTATCGCAGTAAAGCTCTGAGAAGAAGGTTTTGATCTTTCAACTTCATCATATAAAAACACAATAACTACTCTGTACCTAAGACCACGTATTACTGATTTTGAGCTGCACACAATGGTATTAGCATTGTATATACAGCATATGGTGTAAGAAATACTTTGACAATCCTTTTAATACCTAAGTGTGTCATAGTCTTAATGTGGGATATTTTGGGGTTTAAAATCTGCTGGGTGGATGGTGCATATGGTGTCTCCAATGTGCTGATTCATCCCTTGTCATAATAAATCCTGCATTAAAATTCTTGTGATGTTGTTTCAGATTTGCTTCCTCCTGTTTGCCGTCCTCTACATCGTGTCCTACTTCATCATAACCAGATACAAGAGGAAGAGTGGTAAGTGCTGTGCAAAATGTGAGTTCAGACTAAAATTCTCGCCTGTCTGTAACACGTAAAAAGCAGCGCTGTGTCTGCGGTGAAACGATTCTCACACCAAGCATAACAGAGGTTTGCTTATTTTGTCATTTATGCTGTGTTTGCTCACACTCAGAACCCATGATTTTTACAGCCAAGGATACTATAGTTGTTTGCTTTGGGTCACACCCACGCCTGAACACAGCCTGCTTTGTGTTGGAAGGGCTGTGGCCACATTAATCCACTTGGTCACAAAAGCTGTTAGGTTAATGCTGACATAACTTGTCCTGTGAGGTTGATAACTTCAGCTACGTCACCTAAAACATTGATTGTAACCTGTGTGACAAACAAGGAGATAAGAACAAGAAGAAAAGAAAAATACAAACATGTAGCACAAAAATAGTCATGTAGATAATGTGAACTCTTTCCCATTTTCCCAAGGCTAATATAGTTTGTCCAGGTCACCCAGCCTTACCTTGTCTTATTTTAAAAGTAGACCACTTCACATCAGAAATCCCTTCTGGAGATTTAAACTGTAGAAAACTAGGCTGCACCCAGTGGTTTGGGTTTTGGGTTATAGAGCAAATAATGTGTGAGTATTTTAGCTTCCATCATCAAATTTTTTTTATTTTTTTATTTTTTTGCTTTAGATAATAGAATCAGAGATTTGATTCAATTGAATTTTCTTTATATAGTGCCAAAGCATTAGCACAAGTCTTCTCAAGGTACTTAACATGATAAGGTAAGCACTTGCAACAGTGTAGAGGAAAAGCTCTTTTAAAACAGGAAGAAGGCTCAGATGTGTGACCATGTGCATCCAGCTGTTTACTGTCAGTGGAGAATATCAACACTTGTATGGTTGTAAAAAGCATTATTAGTACGGTACAGGTCCAAGGGTTATTCTGGTTCTGGGTGGGACTTCTTTGGATTGCCTTGTTACGCTTAACCATTTGTGACATAGAAATTTCCACTATCCACAATTAACTGAATCCCAAGGTAACAAAACTGGTACATAATATTTAAGGGTACAACATTCTTAGCCTGCTGTTTGACGTTTTTCCCCTGATGACGTATATAAAATCGATGCAGCCTCTTGTTTACTTGTTGGTTTGTGAAATGTTTTCGCTGACTCTTAGTGTTTTGACACTCAATGTGCCAAGTGAGGTATGGGTCTGACTGAAGGTGGAAGCTCATTGGCCGACGTTTGGTTTTTTGCAAAAAGTGAAGGCTGTTGGCTTTAGTTTTCAGACCTGGACGCATCCATTTTTTTTTCAGCTGTCTGAAATTTGTTCTGTATTTGTACTGATAGTTAATCATACATTTTGGTTTTGTATGGTGAGTAGAGAATATCAGATACTTTGAGCTATCTGTATGAAAGCGTTCATTATGTTATTATATCCATGTTGCTGTTTTTTTTTTTTTTTTCTCTTCTATGTTTGCCCAGAGTTTGTTTTTTGTCTTGTTTGTTTTTCGTAGTCTTCCTGTGCTCTCCTGTCTCTTCTCTTTTCCCCCACACTCCCCAACCAGGGGTGGCAGATACAGTGGGGCAAAAAAGTATTTAGTCAGCCACCGATTGTGCAAGTTCCCCCACTTAAAATGATGACAGAGGTCAGTAATTTGCACCAGAGGTACACTTCAACTGTGAGAGACAGGATGTGAAAAAAAAATCCATGAATTCACATGGTAGGATTTGTAAAGAATTTATTCGTAAATCAGGGTGGAAAATAAGTATTTGGTCACCTCAAACAAGGAAAATCTCTGGCTCTCACAGACCTGTAACGTCTCCTGTAAGAAGCTTTTCTGTCCCCCACTCGTTACCTGTATGAATGGCACCTGTTTGAACTCATCATCTGTATAAAAGACACCTGTCCACAGCCTCAAACAGTCAGACTCCAAACTCCGCCATGGCCAAGACCAAAGAGCTTTCGAAGGACACCAGGAAAAGTATTGTAGACCTGCACCAGACTGGGAAGAGTGAATCTACAATAGGCAAGCAGCTTGGTGTGAAAAAATCAACTGTGGGAGCAATCATCAGAAAATGGAAGACATACAAGACCACTGATAATCTCCCTCGATCTGGGGCTCCACGCAAGATCTCATCCCGTGGGGTCAAAATGATCATGAGAACGGTGAGCAAAGATCCCAGAACCACACGGGGGGACCTGGTGAATGACCTGCAGAGAGCTGGGACCAAAGTAACAAAGGTCACCATCAGTAACACACTACAACGGCAGGGAATCAAATCCCGCAGTGCCAGACGTGTTCCGCTGCTGAAGCCAGTGCATGTCCAGGCCCGTCTGAAGTTTGCCAGAGAGCACATGGATGATACAGCAGAGGATTGGGAGAATGTCATGTGGTCAGATGAAACCAAAGTAGAACTTTTTGGTATAAACTCAACTCGTCGTGTTTGGAGGAAGAAGAATACTGAGTTGCATCCCAAGAACACCATACCTACTGTGAAGCATGGGGGTGGAAACATCATGCTATGGGGCTGTTTTTCTGCCAAGGGGACAGGACGACTGATCCGTGTTAAGGACAGAATGAATGGGGCCATGTATCGTGAGATTTTGAGCCAAAACCTCCTTCCATCAGTGAGAACTTTGAAGATGAAACGAGGCTGGGTCTTCCAACATGACAATGATCCAAAACACACCGCCCGGGCAACAAAGGAGTGGCTCCGTAAGAAGCATTTGAAAGTCCTGGAGTGGCCTAGCCAGTCTCCAGACCTCAACCCCATAGAAAATCTGTGGCGGGAGTTGAAAGTCCGTGTTGCTCGGCGACAGCCCCAAAACATCACTGCTCTCGAGAAGATCTACATGGAGGAATGGGCCAAAATACCAGCTACTGTGTGTGCAAACCTGGTAAAGACCTATAGTAAACGTTTGACCTCTGTTATTGCCAACAAAGGTTATGTTACAAAGTATTGAGTTGTATTTTTGTTATTGACCAAATACTTATTTTCCACCCTGATTTACGAATAAATTCTTTACAAATCCTACCATGTGGATTCATGGATTTTTTTTTTTCACATTCTGTCTCTCACAGTTGAAGTGTACCTCTGGTGCAAATTACTGACCTCTGTCATCATTTTAGGTGGGGGAACTTGCACAATCGGTGGCTGACTAAATACTTTTTTGCCCCACTGTAGCTGCCTCTCTGAATCTAAATTAAAATTAAGTTCTTTTTTCTCACCATCACCAATTGCTCTCTTGTAAGGGAATTATATGGTTGCTGGGATTTCCTGACATTGTGGGGTCTTTACATCATAATGTACCATAAAGTGCTTTGAGGAAACTGTTGTATTACAAAGCTGAAATGACCTGTGTTAGATTATGTTCTGCTGTACTTACATATACAGTGTAGTCTTTGCAGAGTCTATAGTCTGACTCAGGATTTCTCCTTGAAACTGAAGGACTTTTGTTTCCCTCTTTAGATGACCACGAGGATGAAGATGCTGTTGTCAACAGAATATCGTGAGTGTGGGATTTTGTTCCGTACAAAAATTAAAAAAAAATTCTTTATTTGTAGATGCTAACCATTAATTTTCTTAATTAAATTAAATGAATTTTCTGCAATTCAGAATTTACTGCGTCCAAATCAGTTAATTCATTTAATGTAGAAAGTAAGAAGAAGACGAGCTTAAGCAAAATAATCATTAATTACTAATAACCAGAAAAATTTTTCATAAATTTGCTCCCCAACAATCTGTATGTTTCAAAAATGGTTTCATTTTCTAGACCAGTGATGAAGGTATCACATCACTCCAGCTAGGATCTTACATCCACCCTTCATTGTATGACTGCTGTCATCGCATTCGTCCTGCCTGCTTATTTCCAGCTGGAGGACATGGTACCTTAGGGTCCTGCGCACACAATAGATAGCATGCCTGATTAACATGCTTTTTTAGCAAACGGGTGTCGGGCCCACTGAGCAGCTGGTCACTGCCTTGGGCAGAGTCTGGACACTATATTGTGAAAAAATACCCAGTTTATGCCTTTTGTTGTTCGTGGACTAAGGCAAAGGTGGTGAAGGTTTAGTTTTATTTAAGTGGCTACTGATTCTAAATAAGCTAATATGTTGCTTGCTGGAAATGTTTATCCGTGTGACACACTCCCACTTGATGCAAGTGGCCTTTTTTTATTTTTATTTTTTTAGAATATACAATAATCTAAACTAATCTAATCTTTCAGTAAGTAAACGATTTTTCCTTTTGGTGTTGTTATGTGGAATTGCCCTAACATGAGTCTGTACGTGTGTCTATGTCTGTGTGTTGATTACATTTACAGATTGTACTTGTGCACCTTCACTCTGGCAGTGTCGGGTGGTGCCGTCTCCTTATTGCCTTTCTCAATCATTAGTAATGAGATCCTGCTCTCCTTCCCCCAAAACTACTACATTCAGTGGCTCAATGGCTCCCTCATTCACGGTCAGTAGTTCACACAGTTTATCCCAGTTTTCATTTTCTCTTTTTGTTTATGAAATACTTCACTGTAAAGAAAATTTGTCTTCCAGCGTATTTGATCATAATAACAGTCAGTTCAGCTTTTCACATTAATGTCAGGATAAAAAAGTTGTGCTCATTAACATTCTGTGTACATTACATTGGACTACTAACCACAGATGTGGTGTGAATGTGATCCAACCTCAGTCTGGATCAGCTACTAGTTGTACATTGCAAGTCTGAGGTTTAAAAAAAAAATAATTCTGTGATGCAGCAATGTACTATAGATGTGGTCTGTACAGGCTAGCATTTCTCCGTGTTCACCAGTCATCCAGAACACAGCATCTTCTATCTTCCATTTGTCTTTGTTGCTCCCACTCCACACACATCTGGCCATTAAGTAGACTGAACATTTTCACATGGTTTGTAGTGATGAAATTTGGTTTGCTTGGATTCTTCTTTTTGGAAAAAAAGAACAAATTACGAATCGCCAACTAATTCGGACCAACATAAATGAACTGTAGGTGTGAAAATACCCTAAGAGTGTACTTATTGTGTTTTTGTGGAGTTCCTAGTAGAGATTAATATAAATCCAGACAATAGAGTTTTCTAAAACTAATTATAGTAATTCTCACTAAGTAATTATTTGGTGACTCATCAACATTAATAGCATCCGAACGGGATCTGTCTATAGAAGGAATGTCAACCTGGATCAGTGAAACTTGCCTTTCTGTCAGTGTTAAAGTTATACTCCGAGATATCTTAATATAAGAGACAAATATGCAGTTCAAACAGTATCACAAAGTTGTCAGCACAACTTTGGGGGTTTAAATTGTAGGATTAAATGTGTAATACCACAAAAAAGAATGCCAAGAATGCCCAGTACCGTATTTTCACGACCATAAGGCGCACTGTGCTAAAAGGCGCAGTCTCAGTTATGTGTGCCCTTACTGTATTTAACACACACATAAGGCGCACTGGACCATAGGGCGCATACAAGTACCGTATGCGTATTTAAAAATAAAGCGGGAGCAAACCTGAATTCGGTACCTTACTCACATTTCTATTGCCGGTAATCGTCATCATCAACAACACACAAGCATACAAGTGTGCGTATTTAAAAATAAAGCAGGAGCAAAACAAAGTTTGGTACTCACATTTTTATCATCAATCAAACCCATCGAAGTCCTCATCCTCTGTGTCTGAATTGAACAGCTGCGCTAAATCTCCATCAAACATGCCAGGTTCACTGTCTTCACTGTCAGAGTCACTTTCCGTGCCGTGCGGCTCCTCGGAAACGATGCCGGCTTTTGCGAAAGCTCGAACAACAGTGCCAGCAGACATGTTAGCCCAAGCATCTACAATCCATTGGCAAATTGTGGCGTAACTCGCCCAGCGCTGCCTTCCACTCTTAGTGAAACTGTGGTCTCCACCGGTCATCCATCGCTCCCAGGCCGCTCGCAGCCTTACTTTGAACGGGCGGTTCACACCGATGTCCAGCGGTTGGAGTTCCTTTGTCAGGCCTCCCGGAATGACAGCAAGCTCACAGTTCATTTGCTTCACAAGTTTTTTCACATCGGCTGTGAGATGGGCACGCATAGAGTCACAGATCAACAGCGATGGTGATGCGTGGAAAAAACCACCTGGTCTCCTTACATACACCTCCCTCAGCCAGTCTTTCATCATTTCCTCATCCATCCAGCCCTTTTCATTTGCCTTAATGATGATTTCTGCTGGAAACTTCTCTTTAGGCAAAGTCTTTCGCTTAAAAATCACCATAGGCGGCAGTTTCTGTCCATTAGCATGGCAGCCAAGCACAACAGTAAAAGAAGACTTTTCATACCCCGTTGTGCGTATCGCTACCGTGCTGGTCCCCTGCTTCTCCACAGTGTGACTCACCGGGATGTCAAAAGTGAGCGGGACCTCGTCCATGTTTGTGATGTGGCTGGGCTGGATGTTTTTGTCGCCGATGTGTTTGCTGCAGTAGGAGCGGAAGATGGCCAGCTTTTCCTTATAATCCGCTGGAAGTTGCTGCGCTACCGTAGTCCTGGTCCGGATGGAAAAATGGCACCGTTTCATAAAACGAAAGCACCAAGACGGACCTCCTTGGAAATGTTCAATGTTCATCTCTTCAGCTAGTGAAACTGCTTTTAGCCGAATGGTGACCGTCGAAACGCTTCTCCCGCTCGCTCTTTGCTCGATGATCCACCGCTCGAGTCTTTCCTCCAACTCGAGCCACCTCGCCTTATGTCCGCGGAAACTCAGCTGCGTTTTCTTGACCTGCCGGAGCTTGTTTTCCAGCTTCCTCCGTTTGCGAACCATCGATTCGTTAATCTTAAATTCTCTCGCCGCTGCTCGATTTCCATGTTCCTCCGCGTAGCTGATGGCCTTCAGTTTAAACTGTGCTTCGTAAGCGTGTCTCTTTGCCATTTTCAGGGTTGTTAAAACAACGATGTCCTGCATAATGCACATACCTGTTCTTTTATACAGGTATGTGCGATTGTCCCGGTATATACGATCAACGCCCACACTTCACCCTTTAACGTTCTCATGGTGTTCTCTACTACGTCCTCCTTACAGCACATAGGGCGCACCGCGCTATAGGGCGCGCCGCACTTTTTGAAGAAAATCTAAGACTTTTAAGTGCGCCTTATGGTCGTGAAAATACGGTAATTAATAAACAAAGTTTTTGTTAATGCACATAAAATGTTTTCTATAGTAGATAAATTACTTTGGTGTAGTATGAAGATCCACAGCTGTAAGTTTTGACACCTGTAGTCTATAAAGTCCTCTATCATACAGTGTATCTAGTTTCAATTTGTGGACACATTAATGCGCGTTTATGGTGACACATTCATTTATCTCAGAGTAACTACGTGACAGTGTATGTTATTCACTCACCTTACACATCTTATTATGAAGATTTAAACACCAATGATGTTAATTATCTGGGTTATGTTTGTGTAGAAAAGATAACATTAAGTGTCCTTTGGTGCACAAAGTCTAAACATGAATCAGTTCCATTGTGTTTGCACTAAAACTAAAAGAAAACATGCTGACTTTGAGAATTTTTAGATGTTTATAAAGGGAGAAAAAAGGTGAAACCTATTAAAAATATCTTATGTGCTAGAATTTTGTAGAGTAAGTTAAAGCTTTGATTAAGCCAAATAATGCATTAGATAATAAGAAATGTGGTCTCTTTGTACAAACACTGACACAGTTTGCTTCCTATGACTGTTGAGAAACTTTGTATTTGTTGAAACATGACTTTGCTATACAAAAAAAAAAGAATAGATGTGTCACCAGATGGGGTGCTAACAAATGAAAGAAGCCAGTTTGTTTTTCCCCTTAAACCATTTGAGATTGAGAATTATTTATTTGCACTGCCAGTGCTAATTACCTGCTTCTGTTAAGGCTGTTTGATGTTCAAGTATCCACCAGGTGGCAGTAGAGTCCATGACTTAGAAACTGCCAAAAGGGCACTCAACAGACAAAACTGTCTTAACTTAAATTGCAATTTAGGAAACTCTGTGAATGAATCTTTGGCACATGTCCCCTTCATAATGAAACATTTTTTTAATAATATATTGTCTCTGTATATGTCTGTTTGGTTACTGCAGGTCTGTGGAACCTGGTGTCACTGTTCTCCAATCTTTGCCTCTTCGTCCTGATGCCATTTGCCTATTTCTTTTTGGAGTCTGAGGGATTTGCAGGATCGAAAAAGGTACAAACTATGGGTCTTTATCTAAAAATGAGAAAAAAGTTGCCAACCTATCCAACTGTTCTAAATCTCTGTTAGCAGCATATCAATTTTTTTTTTTTTTTTGTAATACATGTTTATTGATGCCTTTAAAAAATTATGGACAAGGTAGAATTTCATTACAAAAAATTATTTGGACAATTTTTTTTGGTTTAAAAAAAACAAACAAACTTGGAAGTCATTAAAAACAGTTCATAGTAAAATTTTGTGTGGTACTGTACTCTAGGCTGTTATGTATTTGAATGCTCTAATACCTATGCAAGAGGTTTTCTCTTAGCAACCAGAGCAGCAGCAGGTGCTTAGTGCTTGCCCTCTCCCTGACTCATGCCACTGACCGTAACTGCCACCGCAAAAAGCTCATTAACCATGAAAGTCTGAATCTGGTCTTCACCCAGTGCCACATCCTGACAAACCCTTTCAATATGGCCATAGGCTGCAAACGCTTCAACACTGCTGCATCGGCCCCACTGATTTAAAGCCTGATTCCTTGTCACCTCCTCCCCAGCCCCCTAAAATAAAACTTCAAAAGGACAAGCTAATAATCGAGTTGTAAGGCTCAGCGAACTTCCTTGTTTAATTGATTACCCCCCCCAAAAAATGGGCTGGGGGCTCGTGTTCCAAACGTCCATAAAGTCGCAGCAACATGACAGCACAATAGAGCCTTGCAAAATGGAGGGCCAAAGATTTACTTTTAATACGCCTCTATCCTGTGTCACAGTTTGAAACCTCTCTGGTTTATGTCCCTCCTGGCAAAAGCACATAAAAATTAGTTTGTACTGTAGTGTATAGCGAGTTCTTTTCTTCCTCAGCCCACTAATTTGTTTCGGTTGGATTTCTTCAGTAGAGGGCAAGCCCTGATGTGTAGGAAGCAGGATGAGGGCCTCTTTCACATTTCTCCCTTTTGTTCTTTTTCATTTCAGCAAGACTGTTTCTTGCAATACAGCTTCCATAAATGTGCCTAGAGGAAGTACTGTTCAGTGTTGAGCTGCACTTCCAGGTATATATTTTGTTGGTTCTGTGCTAAGGCAAGGGTGGAAATGATATACCCACTCCTCCATTTAATCGCCCTCCAAAAAAACAAAACAAAAAGCCCGAGCTGCCTGCAGAGTGAATTATACAGCCGACGGCAAGATAAATGTAAAAGCAGATCTGTGTTTTTATAATGTGATATTATCCCTTTATCCAATAACAGCATTAGACTGCTATGCCATAAGGTTTTATGTGGCATTTTAACCCACTGGGCTAATGTTATAGCACTGCGAGTTCCCTTTGAGTGCGGAAATGAAGTGAATGATGAATTTCACTTCTAACGTCGTAAGTCAGCCTTTTCATGTGGCTGTGTTTACTTTTGACGATGTACTAAAAGACGCCAACAGATTAAAGATGGTTTTTTTTTTTTTTTTTTTTTTTTTAATGTTGTTGTTTTTTAATGTTCAACTCTTTAGAGGCTCTGTCACCTGAATGATTGATAGTTTAACAAATTGTCCAAATTGTGGATGAATCAAGAGCGACTTAAGGTTTTGATGTCAGATGTTATGATTTAGCTTTATTTGCTGCTGTAAAATGTCTACCGCTTTACTGCTGTGTTCTCAAATCTTTGCAGAAGAGCTGCATCACTGAGGCAAGTAAAGGTTGTTGTTTAGTTTGTTTTTAGGTTCTGATCATATTTAGAAATTGAGATACTACATTGTTGGTGATGTACTTATCAAATATTGTCCACTTTTTCTTTTTTGCAGCATTAGCAAAGGAATTTAGATAAATAAAAAAAGAAAATTGCCATTATTGTCTCTCTGTTACTTGTCTCCACACCACCAATAGGTGGCATTGTAATGATGAGAACCATACATGTCATCCTTATTGAGATGATCAGTATGCTGTAACAAAGACTGAAGACATCAACATAAACCTTTAGTCAGTCTTCTATTTATATCAAGGAAATGTAATCACATTAATAGATAGAATTGATGAGTGTGATATCTCAGCGCTATATTTACTCAAAAACAGTGAAATCAAGGGTAAGGGTTTTGATGGTGACAACTTCCTGTTCTATTTCAACCAAAATAAGTGACAATTATTAAAGCATGCATAAAGTCTGTGAAACAGGATTTGTACAGGAACTCGTGCTTTGCAGAGAATAGTCTTTTGGTCTTCCCCACAGTATTGAAATGTGTTTGATCCTCAAACGAGTTGGAACGAGTCTGACCCCCTGACTGACCCAGCAAAGGGCCAACAGGTTTCATCTGGTAGTTAAAGAAACTCCTCATCAATCTCATCCTAAGCCCTAACCCGCCGATGATGAGAAGTGTGTTTATTGTGGAGGAGGAGGAGGAGGGGAAAGAGAAAACGTCTCGCCGAGTAAACCCGTGTGGTGTTACTAAGATACTCGTCTTTGTTGGAGCTCCACAATAGGGGCCTGGATATTTATTTCAAATCTCCTGCACATGCAGACATTTTTCCCAGGCCTTCTTTTGGGTAGGGCCAGCCGGGGAATATAAAGTGGTGTTTACATACCTTCCTTTAAGGTCACAATGTCTCCCGAAAGCTGCCTGTTACAATGTTCGTTACCATGGCGACATATTAGCTTGAGCTAGGAATTGTAAAAACGAGCAAGCGAGATTTTCCCCTCCTCTCGTGACTCAGTTTTTCAAATCTAAATGCAAAGTTCTGAAACAAAACTGAGTCTCTGCTGATTTTGTAGCTGTTTTTGAAGATTTTAAAGTAATCTGTAACTCACGTTGACTTGGTTACACAGCTTTATTTGCACTGTGGGTTAAGTTAGGTAGAGTATTATGTGTTATTAGGTGTGCTTGGTCCCTACTTTCCGCTTAACAAAACCCAGGAAGCAGCCATCTATTTGAATTCTTATTAATATAAGGATTTTATATAATCACAAGGTGCTGCCACAATAGGATGATTAAAAAAAAAAAAAAAAAAACAAAAGGGAGAGGGAGACTTGACAAACAACTGAAAGCTATGTTATTCATTAAAATGATTCTGTTTTCTTAAGCATCTGTACTCAAACAGATAAGCTGCTTCACTGTGGTTTGAATGATATGACTTGACACCAGCCATTTCCCTTCTGCCCTGTTTATTAAGAAGTCTTAGGAGTCCTTAGAAGTTGATTGCGCAGCTTTACAGGGCAGTGTCCCTCTCCTCTGCTTTCTGTCTTTGACACGGTCATTGCGCTGCTACCGACTGGTTGAAGGATACGCTAATAAGGTCCCTGAGCATCTGGCATGTCTTTAGCAAAGAGGGCAGGTCTTTTTGCTTGGAAGTGAAAAGGACCCTGCCCCCTTCCTCACTTATTACACTCTTGGCCCTTGTTGCACACGTCCCTGACAGTGAGCAGAAGGATGGTCCGTTGGATGATCTCTGCCATCACCTGCTGACCTGTTATGGAATGATCACAGCGACTAGGAAACGCCTGTGCCAACTTAGTTTCGTCCTGTGTTTGATTGCAACTTGATTTTACTTGGAAGTGGAAACGGGTCATGAAAGATTGGCTTTAGTTTGTCTGCAGAATACACCAGGCAACAAGCTTGTGAACTATTTCCAAAGCCCTCTGTAGCTTTGTGTGACTGGGTGGATTGGGAGAAAGATGAACTTGTCTGATTGTGTGTTTCTGTGTGTGTGGGTAGATCAATCCATGCATGTTTGTTTGCTGCCGCATATGAAGTGATTACTTTCCTCTCTGGCCACTACGCACATTTCTTAGAAAATCTCCCTTGTCTTGTACAAGCAAAGTTGCAGCCCCTCACTCGATGTCAGTGTGAGGATCGGGGGATGCTGAATATTTCAGAGCTGCTATATTTAGAGGTAGTTACACATTTAGAAAGGCAAGAATAAAAACTTTCAACGGGCACTCTAGATGCCAAGGCGCAGTCTTTTTCTTTTTTTTCCACCCTTCCTTCACCAGTTGACAGTTTTCTTTGATCACTGATGATGACTGACTTGGATTTTCCTATTTTTAAACCACATATTTTGCGATGAGGTGCAAAGGGCTACATTTTTCCTTGCAAGAATGTGTGATCATAAGCAGAACTTTCACTGTGCTATATCATGCATGTAAATGGATCAATAAAACCATTCAAATCAGTCACTTTCAGTGTCCCCCGTTCTCTTGACCCCCCAAATCGGTTTTGACACAGTGGATCGTTCTTCCTGCGAAGCAAGAACCAGGGGTGATAGTAAGCGAGGTGACAAGCATTGCCTTTGCCCTAAATGATCTGAATGGGTAATGATTTGAGTCTTATAAATGATTGAGAGACATATCTAAAGGGAATACACCTTCAGCATGGCCTGGACATCTTGTTAAGGTGGACTGGTGCGCTTGAGCGGACACACGTCCTGCCTGTGGTTTCTGCTTGTTCTTATGCATCCTTAAGAGACCACGTGAGGGACGTGGCTGAAGTCCCTGAAAGCATTCCTCTCTCACCTCTCTTACCTCTAGGGAACGCGATATGCTCAGACGTTGACTCCTCTCCTCCACCAGTCTCTCTCTCTCTCTTCCATCTCCTCCATCTTTTCTATTCAGCTGTGTTTAGCGTGCTCCCGACTGCACAGTTGAGCTGATCTGTGATGTGCTTGATTGCAACATCGATATAACGTGCAGACACTGAGCATTAGAAGGTCAGCAAAATGTGTGCTTATGTCAGCTTGTTACTGTAATTGTAGCCTATTAATTTCAATTGACTGATAAATTCATTGCTAAATATCACAACAGAAAGGCATGCGTAGTTCACTTATATGTCACCACCATGATGTCTCTATTAAGGCTCTGTATTTTTCCATAGCACTTATTTCGTGCTGACTAAAGGTCCCACCCCCTCTAACGTTACCTGTGGCTGCAGTGTCCACTTCAGCCACACTGAGGCACTCCAGACCCTGCCCATTTCACTCTCTGCCATGCTAGAAAATTCTACACTGACCCCAGAGGCTTTTCCAGAATAACACCGCAAGAGAAGGCGAGAAGCGGGAGTCATTTCTCAGTAATTGCAAAGGGATGCTACAGGGGATTTTTACTACAGAAAATTAATGAAATCTTAGAAAGAAACTTCCTTCCTTACATTACTATAGTAAATATATACTGAGTAGGTTGGTAGCAAAGTGTAGGGATCACATTTATTAAATATTAAATACGAATATTGACTATCTGACTAATGCATATTTGCACATTGAGCTGTAGAGTGGGTAGTAAGGGAATGTTAAAGTGTTTCCACTTTAAAATGCAGATGCTGAAGGTCAGGTGTGTGGAACTGTGAGGAACTAATAACTGCCCCCCATTTAAAAAAACCAAAATTAATCTCAAGAATTAAAGCCATTTCCACTCTTTAAATAGGCTTCGTTATTATTCATGGACTTCCATGTAGCTGTTGACAAATACTGAACAGCAGCCACACAGCGAGTGTACCTGTTGGCAAATACTGAACAGCACCCACACAGCCATTATGTTAGCTGGTAACAAATTACTCGTATGTACCTAATTTAAACAATGCTCAAAAGCAGAGAGCCCTTGTTATCCCATGCACGGTAGCCTAAGCTGACGTTTGAGAGTACCAATCTGTCTTACAGTGCTAGACAGTTCAGCTCTCGGGGGTGGGAGGTTATGGAAACTGTGTGTGAACAGGTACAGGAGGACTTTATTAACCACTCAGCAGTTTGTGACCCGGAAAACCCAAATTACCCCAAACCCTCTCTTCTGCACGGCCTGAGACATGACTGTGGTGCTAAGGGAGCTCCTAATCGGCTCCAGATGGGAGGTCTGCTCTTGATCGCAGACAGTAGCTGACCCAGCCAGGCTTCATGCTCCTTGCAACACCCCAGGAACCCCTCTCCTCCTCCCTCCTCTTTTTAATTTTACCTCTACTACCACCATCCCTGGTTGGATCCATTTTTATAGACCACAATATGTGTATATAAACGAGCTGTTTTACAGAGGAGTGGATGAGAGCGTTTATGTTATGTTTGTGTGGAGTGAATGGAAATGATGCTGTTTAGTTTAAGTGAAGGAGAAGGGGTGGAAGTGAGGTTTCCTGTAAAAGTAATCATGTTCAGTTCAATATGAAATGTAGGAAACAGCACTTCTAGCTCCTTTAAAGTTCATTCCTGACTATACAAAGTATTTGAACACTTATACAGATTTGTTTTACAGATGTTCTGCTTGAATTAACGAGAACCATATTAGTGCTTCATTTAGAGGTGGGTTATAGCAAAATAGAAATATGTGGGAGACAGTACTACATGGTACATATAAGGTCAAACAAAGCATCATGTTGAATATTATCTTGTAGTTTTCTGAGCTCCCCGGTTTTAGTGTGGTCCTCAGCAGGTGTAGCTCATGCTGATGTTTTGGTTGCATGTTTAGCTGTGTTATGCTGCTGATATTGAAATGTTGTCCATTGATTGATTGGTGCTTTTGGCTGAATCAGAGCACACAGAAGGTTTCTTCATACCCCTGCATCAATCCTGTTTCTCCAGAGAAGAATAAAGTCATCAAATGCCAACGTGCCAGTTCAGTTAGCAGTCATAGCCATAACGGAACCAAGACCATATTTGACAGATTTGTCATCTCTCTCCAACATTTTTTTTTTACCAACTCGTTCTGGCAAATTACCTTCTGATGTTTTTCTGACACATCTTCTGTCTTTCACCTTTTCACTAAGTGGAAGCACTCTGTCAGCTTTGAGACATGTTTGTGCCCTTTTGTGTGCTCAAAAACGCACATCCCACGAAAATATTTTGTAAGCACCAGTGTTTGTTTTGTTGACTTATAAATTTTTGTATAGTTTCTGTCAACAACTTTTTTTTTTTTCTTCTTTTAACGAAAACAACTACATAAAAAAAAAAGTAATGCTCTAGGACAAACTATGATGAAATGTATTCACACTTAAGTTGACGAATTGAAAACGAGATGAAAATGGAGAGACAAGGTCCAATCAGATTTAATCAATGTGTGTAGAAAGGCGGGACGAGTTTGGAAGTAATCAGAAGTAATCGTGCAGTCAGGTTAAATGTGCACAATTTGATCAGTCGCCAACATGCATGGTCCCGTGCATGGGAGGAAGAGAATAGTAGACATATGGACACATTTCACATTTGATGTTGAGGAAAATAAGACACTTTGTAAACCACATAGAGCAACTCTCACCAATAAAAATAAAACAAACTTTTGCACTTTATACTTTAGATTTAGTCTAAAATAATCTTAAGATATTTAGTTCACTAAAATATAAGAATTTTGAGGCCTAAACCATGACTAAAACTAAATAATGTTTTAGTTAAGACTGACTAAATCTAAATTTAATATTTCTAAAACTCTGGGAATTTGGGTCCTGTGTGAATTTTGTGGTTTTGTAATGGCCAGTATATGTAAACGTAAAAATTTGACATGGTTGATAATATAACTTTTGTGTATCATCATTATGATTTTATATGCATTATTTTAATTGAAATAATTTTCTCTCTTATTCCTGCTTTTTTTTCCTGTCAGGGCATTAAAGCACGCATTTTGGAGACCTTTGTGATGCTCTTTCTCCTGGCATTGCTCATTCTTGGAATTGTGTGGGTGGCATCAGCCCTCATTGATAATGATGCAGCCAGTATGGAGTCACTCTATGGTATGATTTTTGTAATATTCTACATGATTGGTCATTTTAAACCCATTGTTTTTGTTTTTTAAATAAAGGAATAGTTTTAGGATTTAACAATCTGACTGTGCATTAACTATGAATCTAGGCTGAGAGTTTGTTTAGGAAGGAAATCAGATTTCTAGCAGCTCTAAAACTCCAATGAACACACATCTTGGCTTGTTCCAAAGTGTTGAGCTGTTCCTAAGTTTCATTTTTACTAAAAGTCTACATATTTTGTAGATCTTTGGGAGTTCTACCTGCCATACCTCTATTCCTGTATTTCTCTGATGGGAGGACTCCTTTTACTAAGTAAGTGTGTTTATAATTTTACAAAATGATGCAAATAGAAAATGTATCTCTATGAGCAGTGTTTTCCCTCAAAGTACCTAAAACTTTGAGTCCGAGAAACCTTTCTGAACAAACAAGAAAACCTCAAAGCTCTGTCTTTCCACCATGGTTTCAGCACCCTTATAGGCTAGGCAGGTTTTATGTTATTTTTGGGTATAAACTCCTGTTAACTTGGTTCACAGGTTTATAACTCAAAGCCTCGAGTTGAGGATTTTCACTATCGCCCGCTTGGTGTTTTGAATGTGATAGGCATGGGGGTGGCCCTCTTCTGATGGCCAAGTTGAGCATACCCTGGATAATTTAGAACTTAGAATGTGCTTCACTCAGTATGAACCAAATCTATTGACATGAACTCCTCAGAGAGGAGCATTAGTGAAGTGTTACTGAAGGGAAAGCTGAGGGCTTTGTTCTTTTACACTTGTGCACAACTGAAAGTGTTTTTGTAACCATAGGAGTCGCCGCCTGGTGTCCACTGTGGACAATCAACTGTCTAAAGGATACTTCTTATACTTCCTCTGAAAAGTTTGAACTAAAAGTTCCAGACCCTATATGTGGAAACATGCCTTTATTATATTTAAACAAATTGACCGTATTGTCCTGTCTCCTGTGTAGTGTGCACTCCTGTGGGGTTGTCCAGGATGTTTACCGTCATGGGCCAGTTGCTAGTGAAGCCGACAGTAAGTAATCACTTGGATGAAGTATTTACTGCATTTCTAAAAGTTGAGTCAATGGAAAAGAGTTTATTAAACAGTTGTTGTTCAGATTTCTTTAAAAAAATGTCTCTACAGACAGACTTGAGTCTGCTCTTCTTGTCTGAAAGATGTCTCATTTAGCCATTTAAAATCACAACAGAGGACTACAAATACATCACCAACTCATCTTCCCATCTGCCACTGCTCCAGTCCCACTTCGGGCCTAATTATAACCCATTTCATCTCTTCCTACTCTGCTCTCTCCCCTTTAGATCCTTGAGGACCTGGATGAGCAGATTTACTGCATCCATTTGCAGGAGGAAACCCTTCAGAGGAGATTAAACGGTATGTCTGTGGGAGACGTGTTGGCACATTATAGGGGAGGGGAGGGGTTGACTGCCCTATTGGGTGTGATGGAGTAGGCCACGCTGGAATCAATTAGCATTGAAAATTCAGCTAGGCACACAGACACACACAGACATTCACAAAATTCACACACACTTGTCACTGGCTTTTCCCTGACACCGTCACACTCTCATAACTTTCTGCTTAAGGTCAAAGCAGCCACTATGGCAAGGACCATATTTTGTTTAGGAAGTTTTTCTTAAGAATCCACTTAAGAAAATCCACTGCCGCTGCCATTATTGGTGAAATGATTGCCACATTTAATGTCAGGCCTCGAATGGCAGCCTGTTTAATAGGATGGAAATGAAATTTTTCACGAAAGGGTTTGGTGCTGTAGACATTAAAGAGCCATAACTCTTCTGAGAGGACACCGGGAGCCTTGTGCTGCTTTTTTAGGGAAAGTTTGAAGTGTTGAAGAATGTTGAAGATGTTATATTTTTTTAGCCTGCATTTCCTTTTCACGTCCAGTTCTCTGTGTTCCCAAATTCCTTGTTTGACGTTAAATAATCTTAAAAAAAGCAGGAAGTATTTCGGCCAGTTTCCAAAACCTACTTTAATATTAACTCAAGCACGCAACCAAGTGTACAGATGTGAGTAAATGAACAGAAAGGAGTGTCCTTTTAAACCCGGGAGGTAAGCGAGATCACTCCTAGATAACACATGTTTTTGAACGCTTTGCCGGCCACCTCCATAGAGTGCCACCAATGCGTACAGTTTCTTAGGGCTCATTCCTCAGTGCCCTGCTTTGAACTACCTGATAGAATAATTGTAATCTGTTCCTTATCATCTCCAGGACTGTTTGATCTTTACACGTCACGGTGGGGCAAAAAAAAACAACCAAACAACAGTGGTCAACATCCCAGTATGTGTACCAAGGACAAGCTGAAGTTCATTTTTGTCTGTTAGAGAGGTGGGAATTGGAGAGAGAAGCAAGGGGAATGTTCAGTGAAGCTTAAAGCGTTGCTTATCAGACATAATGTTTTTATGCAGATACAATATGCATGCAAGTATGTGCACATGCAAATACTCATTGTTCATGGTCATAGTTAGGTGCAACTGAACGTCTAAGCGTGGTTCCTTTGATCTGCTCAGGGCATTAAGTAGAGAGCAGGTCAGGAACAGTTCACGGGACACACTCCAAAGACGAGCAATGTTGTCTTCTTGCTTCACCGGTGTCCGCTTTGCATCAGGCCTCTCTAATAAATTATCATCTTAGAAAGTTTGTGTTTGTAGATGTGGACTGTTGAGCCTAATCAGTTGATGCATTCATGTTTATTTACATGTCTGGTCCTTTGTTGTCCTCCTGTGGCATGAAATTGCCCATTTGTAATGACATGTTGGTAGTTTATGTGTTGCTGATCACGACATTGCTAATGAGCCGGTTTAAACCACAATGTGTGTCTGCTTTTCTTGTAACAAGCGTAATGAACCTAAAAGGAGAATGTCCAGATAAAAGATGGATGGTGCTTGGCAATTGTTACAAGTAATAACGCATTGTGGCACCCCTACTATTTTGCTTTTAAATGTATATACAGGGTGATGAATTTATCCCAACTGCACAAGTAGTCTGGTGACACAGAAGTCAGGATGGAGTCAGCCTGCGATTCCTCTCGCTGCTCTTCAACTTTCTCTATGTTCAAACTTTAAAGAAAAAAAGGTCAGAGCAAAGATAGAGATACTGACTTTAATACTCCACTCGTTTATCTCTGTATGCAAACCCCAATGATAAAGTCTGATTACCAGTAATCTGTGTTTTCTTTGATGGGCTTTTTAACTATTCCATTTATAACCAAAAAAAAAAAGCCCCAAAAACTAATAGATGGGTTTCAAGAAGTTGACATTCAAAAAGTTGAATTCCTAACAAAGTCCTTGTTCGTCTCTATCATCACTGTTGCTACTGTTGTGCTAAAGCAGAAATTACAGTGGTCTTTATATCTTAATTCCTGTACACTGTGTTTTCACAATAGTTTTCTCAGATTCCAGATATAGAAGTCAAAGCTGTAGATCCATCAACATTGCTTCAAAAGGAGCACCTAGTGATGGCTGCTATGTGCAGCCAATGTGAACTAAGGTTCAAGAATAATGGTGCATTGTATCAGAAATAAATGTTTGGGGTTTTTTATGATGTCAGAGAGACACAGCAAATATAAAACGTCCTGTTGACACTATTGATTGCATTGCCTCAGTTACAGAAAGTAACTTGATTCAGTTTTTAGTTCCATAACAAGCCTTTCACTTCTGTTGCTTCATAATCCTAAACTGTCCTTTGTACTGCCAGATGTTGCAGGTCTCCATACACATGGTAGATGTGTGAGAGGCTAAAAAAACTTGTATTTGTGCTTGTCAAAGTTTACAAGGACCAGTTTATATACTGTTTCAGTAGTTTCATAGTGAAGAACAGAATATATTAAAACAGCACCAGGCACACATAAATATACTGCAATACAGGCAAAGCGATGCACACACTTGTACAGACTGCCCTCTCACCACCCTGATGTGCTGAAAACAGAGCACTCGTCCAGATGCTATGCGGCACAATGACCTTGCCAGTGCCTCTGTTGTCTCAGCATGGTGTTTAGCATATTTGTGAATGACGTAATTTTTTGACTGTGGAGAAGGTTGGAGAGGATATGTTGAATTACTCCAGGCCTTCCTGACTGCCAGAAGCCCCACTCAGCATCTCTGCCTTGCTGTAACTCAGTCTTATACTTGACGCTGCCAGCAGAAGGAGTAGAAGGATATATTTAACTTCGGTTTGCTGTGATGTCATTGAAGATACTGCAGTTGAAAATCTAAGCATTTCCCTTTCTCTGCTTTGAACAATCGATTTTATTGTCCTTTGTTTTCAGTGTAAAGTATTGTTTTGGATGGATGGTTTTAAAAAAGAAAAAAACCCCACACAAACTTCTTTTTTTTTTTTTTTTTTTTTAATTTCAGCAAGGATTTATATGTGCCAGTGATGCGTCAGGCCTTGTTCAAATACGCAGTGCACGTAGGTAAAGGATAAGTTCACTTGCAGCTGAACAGATTTGGCTCCCCCGAGGCAAAGTGTTCAGTTTGTCTCTGGAAAAAAGAAAACTATTTATGAACTATCTATGACATTTCCTGTTGTGTTCTGAGCGTATTTGCTTGGAGGGTTCAAACTTTCCCTTGCTCAGATCCTTAGACGGGCATAGACTGCTAACTCTCCACCTCTGCGTCTATCTCACCCTCTTTTACCTACTTAAACCCATCCAGACAGGGCGTGACATAATAACAGAGGGAAGAAGAAGGTCTGATCAAAGTGATTGGTCCTTCACTCCTGTAACAAAGATGAAAGATGGTATTTTTATTGCACGTTAGTAACGGTGTAACACTGAACTAATTGGTCTTGATCTGCCAATCACCCGAGGGATGCAAATGGATACTCTTCCACTTTGGCTTCGAGGGGCCTCTGTGATAGTGCGTCAAGCTGGAAGGAAAACAGAGTAAAATAGATAAATTAGACTTAAATGAGCTGGCCTTGTGGTTTTCCTGGAGAATCCCTTGCTGTCTTATCCAGCCCACTCAACCAGTTGTGGCATGTGCTAGACAGCTCCTGACACAAGAGATTATTTTTACTTGTTTGAGATCACGTTGTTATTTTCTGTGCAGGATTACTTGTTTTGATGGGATTGCTTAATAAAGACAAGTCAAATACCATATGCTGAGGTAGGATGAATACAGGGAGAGGTTAACATCCTCTCTGTCTATTTAAGTATTTAAGGGAAGTTTAAAAAAAAAAGAGAAGTTTTTTTTTTCCAAGTTATGGTGTCCAAAAGAGGAGCTTTGTTTCTGTTTAAACAACATTATAGCTGCAACAAAAACAGTGAGTTATTTTTGCTGTTGATAGTCATTTAGGTTGTTTTAACAAAGCAAAAAAGCCAAACCTTTCAAAAGGGGCATCGTTTTTTTTCTTTGTCTTCTGTGAAATAAAAAATTTTAAGAGAAGAAACATAGCTCTATATTATCCCTACACAACATGTGCTCATACAGCACGTTTCAGACATTTTGAATATTTTTATTTTCACAGGGTCTTCCACACACGCTTATACCAGAGGGAGCTTTGCTCACCAGCTCAACAAAGAACTGGACAATATTAGAAATCAGAGGAATAAATTGGGTAAGTATGTGTGTGGTAGTTTTTATACTCTCTCGCTGTCTCTCTCGCTGCCTTTCATTTGAGTTGTTTTTTTTTTTTTAATTATTATTATTTCTGTTCCCTTGGTTTTATTCCTTAAATGATATGCATCATTTCTCTTCATTTTCTGTTTTGCATCTCGGGGATATATGCCACAGACGTTAGCTTAGCTTTTTGCATATTGCTGACAGGCAGCCGCTTTCTCTTCATCTGCCTTAATTTCTTAATTTGGACTTGGACCAGAACTGCCTGATAATTTCCCATCCATTTTAGGATATTATAAATGAAGCCTGAGCCTTTTGGGGAGCAGGGTAGGAGGGGTAGGAGAGCACAAAGGCACTTAGGATATTGGACAAGATGCAAACTTTATATTGTACCAAGCCTTTTAGTGATGTCATTAATTTAGAAGGATGGTGCATATAAAGTGCACTTGGCAAACTTCTTGGGCAGGCTGGGTGGATGCACTTTGAGAATAAGGAGGAGTAACAAGGTTGGAAATGGAGAAAGAAGTCAAAATAGCAAATACTAAAGGGCAGTCAAATACACATTGTAAGAGGACAGTTGATGTCTGTAAGACATAGTGCCTGTGGTCCATGGGCTGTCAGCAAAGTCTATAAACATGATGAATGAGGCGTTGAAATACGAGGTACATATAAAGCTGAAATGTTTCATCTGGCTTAGAAGAATGAGAGGCATAAGTCGCCCAGCACATGCATACGTATTTTCTCCTAAATATAAATCATAAAATTAATTTTGTAGCATTTCTTTTCATCCAGGAGTTATTATTTTTTTCCATTAATTAAGGCAATGATGAGTGTGGCTAATTACAGAGGAAGAGTGTAATTTTTGAAGGTTATGAAATGTATATTACCTGCAGGTGGGGCGGTTGCGATGAGAGCTGAGATTGTGCTCAGCCCACACACTCGCGATATGTTTTACTAAACAAAGCGGTACAAACCCTGTAAATAAAGCCAGAGGGCTTGTGGTTGCAGTAGGTTCTTTGATGAGCTGATTAATTAACAAGTAGTGGAAAGTGTAATGGAGGAGTTTAGTTCATCGTACATACATTTCTTAAAATAAATAAACTCACTCTTTGTTGCACTTTCATGTCCTCACAGAGAGAAGAAAGAAGGCATCGGGATGGGAGAAGAACTTGTTGTATCCCATAGTGATGCTGATCCTGCTCACAGGAACGGTGAGTGTTAAGATGGACCTATCATTAGGCCCACACTGTTTGCTCATGACGTTTACAGCCTGGCTGGTATCCACTGGGAGTAACACGGTACCTCAAAATCCATCTTTTCCCACAGAGTCTGGGTGGGGAAACTACTTTTGTTTAATGGATGTTTTAAGACAATGCTGAATACCAACCTACAACAACAGTGATTTTAAATAAATTACAGTGTGTGAATACTGTTTGTCGTCTGATACTGTTAGATAAGGTAGAAAGGCCATGTGCAAGGCAGGGCACGTGCATCGCACAACCCCCAAATTGTTTAAGTTTTGAGAAGCTCAATTTTGGCACAGTTTACAGTTACAAGATTGTTATTATGCATTCAATTATATCATGATGCCGGATACTTGGAGGGTTTGATCAATCTTTTTATAATTATACCATGTGTGAACAAATTTTTGTCTTCCTCTATGTCTGCAGACAATCTCTGTTCTTCTGGTGGCACTGAACATCCTCTATCTTCTAGTAGATGAGACTGCCATGCCCAAGGGATCCACAGTAAGCCTTCTGTCTAACTAGGCTTTTGCGTTCACACCATCACACACCTAGAATGTAAACTGCAGTAGGGCTTGCCTATCGGGCCTGCCCTGTCCCTGGCGGAGACATAAATCAAATTCCAGATATGCTCAGGTGCACGTTGGAAGAAAAGACTGGACCAGATGTTAATCAGGCTTCAACGTTGTGGCTCTGGTTTTGTTTTGGAAGCTCATTCAAAGTCATTTCACAGCAGTGTGCAAATTCAATGAGGTTGCTATGTGTCTCCTGCCCTCAGTGGGTGAATAAGCTGCTTTTCCTCCCTTGTGCAAATGCAGACGGGGGCAAGTGAAGGGCTCTTACTGTGAAACAGCCATTCCACCAAGTGTGGAATGGCTCTGAGATTCTCATCTCTGCCTAACATGCAATGTGTTTTAAGCTCCTTGTATCTCATCTCATCTGCAGTGACAGAGATGCGTGCATGTGTGTGCTTGCATGTGTGTGCAGTTGTGGTTGCATTCTTGTCTGAAAAGGGGCAACATAATGTATCCTATTTCTCCCTCATTTCATTTTGCATCTCGCGGGCATCTGACAGAGCTGCCCTCGACATTCCAATTATTTTATTGAGCAGAGATGTTTTCTTTGGCATGACACATTGCAGAAAATCCCCCAAATTACACTTGTCATGTAGCTTGAAGCTGTCCTCCCTGACAGTATGGCCTCACTAAATGGTTTATGCTTTATGTTGAGCTGGATGGATGCCACACCTCTGATCTCACAAATCTACGAGCAGGAGGGGCCATCTCATCTTCCTAAAACAATCAATACTGATATGAGATCATCTATCATGCTTCTTTAACCTTATCCTCTAACTCTCAGACTGTGCCCCTCTGGCACAGAAATTCCCTCTGCCCTCTGTCTGGAAAAAGATAACGACAGGGGAGAGAATGTGATATAAGAGGGGAGAGAGAGGTTTGACATCTCGGCAAGGTACTGCCAGAGCAAGAGAGACTCAGACTGTGGGAAAGTCAAATGAGGCCCTGATTGTTATGGGAGTAGAGCACAATAGAAGTGCCCTGTCAGTGTTTGTCTTCCCTTCCAGCTAAGCATCCTGCTGTAGTCTTTAGAATACTGAGCAGTGTACCGCTCAGCTTTACAGGGCAGTGGATGGGTATAGAGAAGGATAACAAGGAGTAGGGAAAGAAAAGGATGACGAGCAGAGAGGAAACGCAGGTGGCTATAGATGAGAAGTTGGCACTGCCTCTGTCATAGGACAGAGGGATTTACAGCTTTATGAACAAGCACTTAGAGACACCAATAAAACTGTTACTACAGGCCCTTCTTTTTGGTGGCCACTGCACTTGACACTCTATTTTGCAAAACAGGCAATTACTGTGGCTGGACAGTAATTTTCACCCAACTAAAGTTGCCCTTGTCCAAATGCACAAAGGCTTGCATCCATCCACCCATCTTCTGCCTGTCCAGATCCGGGTCATGCTAGTCCCAGCTGTTGTGGGGCAAAAGGCAGAATACACCCAAAACTAGTCACCAGTCTGTCGCGGTGCGACTGCGTAGAGAGAGACAACAGTTCACGCTTACATGAATACCTGCAGCCAGTTTAGAATTATCAGTTAGCCCAACATGCATGTGTTTGGACTGTGGGAGGAAGCCAGAGTACCTGGAGAGAGTCCACATAGGCACAGAGAGGACATACAAACGCATTTATCCTTGCATGTATTTAACAACTTGACCTCCCATCTCCAGACACCCTTTTCACTTTATAACTGGCTTTAAGATTATCTAAAAATCTGGAAATGTATGTGAATATCAAGTCTTTGCTTGTTGCTTATTATATGTATATTTAATATTTACATTTCAGAAATTCTGTAAGATTAAATGACAGCAGCCTCTCATAGTTCGGTGAAATGTATGGATTGCAAATGTCTGTCACTTAAACCCCCTCAGACTCCAACTGGTTGCGGCAGATGGTCACCCCTCCCTGAGCCTGCTTCTTCCTGTTAAAAGGGAGATTTTCCTTCCCACTTTTGCAAAGTGCCTACTTAGTGGGGTGGGTGGGTGGAGGCAGGATTTCTTTGAATTACTGTAGTGTCTTTACCTTACAATTTAAAGTGCTATAAGGCAACTGTTATTAAATTTGGCACCATGTAAATAAAATAAAATTAAATGAGTATGACTGTAAAAGTAAACTTTGAAACGCAGTTGCTGTTTCAAGGTTGTTACATGGGCACAAGCAACTTCAGAGATCTGAACAGTTTCTTCTCCCACTTGTTTAGATTTTTTATAGGTTGGAATTAGGTTGTTGGCAACTGGATACATGAGTAGGACATGGCTTTGACTATACGAAAGATGAAAAATATGAGAATATTTTACGGGACTGCCTTGAAATATGTTAATCATAGGGTGCATGTGTAGCTGTGTTAATAAAATCAAATTAAATACAATTAAAAAAAAAAAAACAACTTAGTACAAAGTAAGAATGTGAAGTATAGATGTATGTATGGCATTGACGGCCTCATCAGCCTCAATATGCAGTCTTAATGTGCAGTGTGAGTTGACTGGAACATAGACCCTTCCCTCTGTGGACCCCTATCCCGCTCTTTCACACACAGTAACACACGATCCGTCACTCTTTCTGCTACCGGAATGTAAAGACGAATGGAAAGGAGGTGCACAGCACAAGCTAGGTGTCCTGTGTACGCACGTGCATGCTTATTGCGAGTGCACACGCCATCTTAATGCATGCCCTCCCTCCATTAATAAATGACATCAGATTCTGTCTGCTAATGCTGCTAATTCTCTGTGTAAGAGAGAGAGGGCACTGCACCATGGCTCTGCAGTAAGCTCCCAGGGATGACAGTTGCATAAAAAGGCATGAAACAACCTGTCAGGCTTTCCTTTTTTCCCCTGCAGCCCGTTTTACAAAACAACTCAAGATAAAGACACTTAAAGTGGGAAAGGGAAAAAGAATACAAATGCAAATCTCAAACAGAAACCACGGCAGCACACCAAATATATGCTGTGCAGTTTAATATGCTGTAGGTGCATATTGCATGACGAGTAACAGCACATTTGCCTTGCACTTCTGTACTCTAACTGTACATGCAGTACTCTATGATTTAGAGTAAAAATAAATAAATAAAATGACTGGATTAGTGCTGCACAGCTCTGTTAAGATAGGTTTATTGTATCAGCAAGAATCTGAATTTGCAGCAAACACTTTGAGGGGAGTTTTAGGTAACTTTGTGTGAAGTACTGTGTATATACCCCCATTAAATGTACAAATCCTCTGGAGGATCGTCTTGGGTGCCAAGTCTGAAAAAAGCAAATATTTGGCATTTGACAACTCAGATGCTTGGTATGTGCTGTGTATGTGGATGTATGTCTTTTTCCTGCTCCACTTTCAAAAGGCCTTAGGGGTTGGAGGGGTGAGGATGGGTGAGGGGGTTTGCGTAGTGTATTTGCTAAAGGATTTGTTTAGTTGTTTTTATGTTTTTGGCATGCTTTCAGCCTGTACACTCTTCTTACCGTAAGCAATGTGCCGTTTTTGTTTGAACACCTGTTCACATATTGTATGGTCGACAGTGATTTGCAAAGAGCCTCTTTCATCTTGTTCCATTCATTACTTAGCCAATTTGATTCTGTCTTTCTCAAGTAGGGAAATTCTTCGTGCACCACGTACTTACTTTTGCAGGTCTTCTGTAATTGCTCATGTCTGCAGTCGTACACAACACCAAGTGTTGTCATTTTTGTGATCTGTTTTAGTCTGAAGGATAGTGTAGGATGTTTAATATCCCTGTTTTCCTATTTGTCTCTCTCTTCTAGGATCGAGCCATTGGGAACACCTCTTTGTCCACATTTGGTGTGGCTCAGGCAGTGCTGGAGATTGTCCTCATATTGTATCCTTTCAGTGACCTCCCCTTTGTCTGTGGCCTGAGTAACATGCTCCATGGCCAAGAGCAACATTGCCAAGGCAGCTTTGTTTACCCAGGACATAGTTGAGCTGAACACCTTCCAGAAAACATGTTGCGTTGTTTCATCACCCTTTATGATACCTGAAAAGGTTGAGCCTTGACACATAAAAAGTTGACTCAAAGAAAAGCTGCTTTCTACTTGCAGCAAGGTGTTTTTGCTCCTTGATTGATTTGCTGAACAGCTACTTGATGGTGTCTTCTGTCGTTGGCTTCTACAGTCTGCGTGTCTTTGAGGGACTCACTCCCAGGAAGGATGACACAACCATGACAACGGTAAAGATGGGATAGAAAGGCAGGGAGTGGGGTGAAGTGGGGGCAAGGGTGCTGAAATTGCTCCTAAGGTGCTGATGTGTTTGCCCCCTCCTGTGTTTCATCTATTTCCCCTGTCTTTTTTTTCTGTCTTCATTGCTCTCGCCTTCCTGTCTTCTCTGTCCCTGCTGCTCACTAATGTTTTCCTCCGGGCCCCTCAATGGCCTTAGTTGATCTGTTCAATATTTGTTTGTAAGTTGCGTAAACACCAGCAAAGTGCAAGCTCTTTTCTTGTACATCAGAGGGAGAGGGAGTTTTTTTTTTTTTTTTTTTTTTTTTCTTAGGGGGAGAAGGGGGCTGGGTGGCAACTATTCACTTGGTAATGAGTTTGGGAGTGGTGAGGCTTGTTAACTAGCATGATGCTTCAGTGAAAGGACTTGAAAGGACAATAGAAGGAACCTCATAATGAGCATCTTCAGAGGTACTAATTGTATAATATGTGGAACCAATTTATCATCAAGTGGCGTGTATGTGTGTGGGCACATCACGGCTAAAACTGCTGGTGCAATGGGTGCTTTTTCTGCTTCACACTCGCTATAAATTGCATGTAATTTGTTGAGGGCTAAACTCGGCGGTTTGATTATTTGGTCTTATTTGCAGATCATTGGTTGCTGTGTCTCCATCCTGGTGCTGAGCTCAGCCTTGCCAGTGATGTCCAGAACACTAGGTGAGTATGCTTTTTCATGTGAGTGTTTTTGTATTTTCTTTTGCCTGCGGTAAGGAGAGTGAGTGCAGCTTGCTTTTTCTTTTTTCATTCAGAGACAATTTTTTGTAGACACATTAAATGATTAAATAGCAGCAGTTTGACAACTTTCAAAAAGAAAGGACATTTTTTAGAGTTCGATGAAAACATTAATAGTGGGTGATCAAGTCCACCCACTAAATATGAAGCTGTAGCTTGTTAGTTTGATAGCTTGAAAATGTAAGTCCCTGATTATTGTCCATTGTGGACACTGACAGCTGGGTAGTTCTTCCTGTTGTACTTGAAGTCCACTACCTAGGGTGCATGTGTAGTTGATGCATTGTAATATAAATTTTCCCTTGACCAATGTTTGTGGTGACACATGGATATCTGCATGGACCCTTGCGCTCACTGTCTGATGAAATTTGCCACTCTGACCTGAGCGAACCAAAGCGGACTCCTGGATGTGGAAAGTATAATCGAGGGTTAAAGGGACAAAACGGCTAGCCTTGCTCTGTCTGAAAGAAGTGAGAATCCACCAACCAACACTACAGTTTATGTGATTCAAAGCTGGAATTTGGGAGGACATGCAAGGCTGGGAAAATCCAACTTGATTTATACCAGAGTTTTAAATATTGTGAACAGGCCAACCCTTTTGCAATGTGCAACCAGCAGCAATTGGTTTTCCAGATTTGAAGAGGGCAGAAAAGGTAGCACCAGGGACAGAGTAAACTGCACTGATAGAAATACAGATTGGAAGGGGGGGGAAAAGAAACTCTGCATTCAGAGAAAGGATAATGGTCTAAAAAAGAAAGCGGTCGACAGTAAGGCCCATTGGTGTAATCTCTATAAACCGCTATCATTTACAGATCAGTTTGTTTTCTGTTAGCTTCTTTTTTTTTATTTTTTTTAAATTATCCAGATCCATTCTGGTGGACAGAACAGCGTTTGGTCATGGTATCAGTTATCCTCTATTCCAGTTGGTGTTTCTGGTGTGTAAAGAACAAAGTTATTGGCAAGCTGATGGGTTCCCAGACTAACTTTGGTCTATGGCTTGTCCTCGCTATAAGCATGTCCACTCTCACTACCAAATGAACGATGCAAAAGTTCCAACTGCTGGTTTATCAAGGAAAACCTGAAAAAGATCAAAACCTCTCTTTCAGGGTTATCCTGGCTGAGACCAGCATACTGTATCTCCTTTTATAATCTGAACATGCAGAACAGACAAGAAATATTCCTGCCCAAAAACAGACTTTGTTAATGAAAGAAACAAGATACAGCATGCTCATTAGTGAGCTTTACAGAAGCTGGTATTTTTGCTGTGTTACGACTGAATGATTGAAATGTAGGTTACAGACTTATCAGAGCTGTCATTGTGTCCTTGGCACAAACAAGAAGAAAGATTAAATCTTCCTCTCCCACAACAATTTTCATTGTTACCACCAACACCAGGTCACAGGAGTTGAATTCTCCTACAGTCTCTCATGGTGATGTTAGAAAAGAGTGCAGGCAGAATAAAAATGACAGGAGTAGCACCATCACAATGGCACTAATAAACATGCAGAGTGCAGAGCACAGCTGTTTAAATAGCACTACTTTTGTGTGTGTGTGTGTGTGTGTGTGTGTGTGTGTGTGTGCGCAAGTATGTGTGAGAGCAACAGAGTGGGAAAATAGGATGGAGTGAGCATACAGTGACTCACTGGGAGCTTTACAAAATATCAACAGGTTCTGCTTTGTGACACTGAATGGATGAAAAGGAATAAATGCATGAGACAGAGTTGAAGAGAAAAGGCCGCTCAGCACAAGATAAAAAAAGACGTGCAAAGAGTTGAGTGTGACGAAGTGAGATGTTAAGAGACAAGAAAGGGTTTCGTGTGTTGACGTGAGGCGTTTTTATGTCGGTGGGTGGTAAATATGCACTGTGTAAGAGATAAGGGAATTGTGCTAGAGCACGCAGCATGTTTATTAATAGTGTAGTAACAAATGTTTAGTTACACCAAATGCACATCACAACCAGCTTCACCCTCCCCTCCCACCTCTGCAGGTTACACATGTTTGGGTGAACTTTAATGTCTCTCTCTGTGCACTTTAAGCTGCATCACCATCAAATCCAGCTTGATTAATGGTAATATCACCAGACGTTATGGCTTGGTTTTACTTTGCACCAATTCATATTTAAAACTTTGACAAATTCTGCATGACATGTTGGTCTCTGCTGAGTTGAGGCAGGGTCAGAGTGAAGATGGAAACACAGTGTAACGTCCTGACGGCTCTGAACAGCAGCATGATAATGTCTCCGTCTCCCTACCGACATTTCAGAGACTGAAATGGGTTTTTTTTTTGAAACCCTCAATTAGATTTTCTCACATTACTAACCCAAGTTTAAAACCTTTGGCATTAGAAATGAATTTAGCCCGACCACAGTGGCTAGCTGTATTGACTGGGGTCTCCATCATCGCTCTCCCCATCTTTTCTCAAGCAATTTTGTTAAAGGTCCTTGATGCTTGCCAAACCGCTTACTGCGGCTGTAAATACATCTCTCCAGACGCTGAATCGATTGCCCAATCTAATTGATGACAGAGGTTGTGAAGATGTTACAGGAGAAGTTGAATGTCCAGGGACTAGGGCTTCCTCAGTCTGATGCATGAGAATGTGATTTCTGCTTACAGATAGCAGGACAGGATACCGTTATGGTACTTGGACTTTAAATATTGATGCAGTAATTTCCTTCATCAATGTTGCATGCAAAATTAACATAGGAGAAGATGATTTAATAACATTAAACAGATCTGTGCACACAGGTTATTGAAAGCTTAATTATCTCCCCACAGTACTCTGTGGGATGGCGCAGCTAGAGTGCATGAACGCATGGATGGATAAGCAGGAAAACAAAAGGGTGTTGATGGCTTTCCAAGCTGCATGTGATCAGCTGTGACAGATGGTTTGAAATTGGTCTGGCAGTGTAGAGCTAAGAGGGAGCTCCTTTATCTTTGTCTGAAGGAGAGATGAAGTCCACCTGCAAGCCACCTTAGCTGCTATAATTAGCTCGCCATCCTTTTATGTTCCTCAGAGAATTGTGCTCACATTAACCAAGATGCAGCCAAGTGATAAAAATAAGCAGCAACTCTGCCATGCAGTGGGTCAGTGGATGTTTACCCAAGCCTGAGTGAAATTGCTTTGGTCCAAACCAAATCAGAATTCTTACACGCTGTACATTTGGATGACCTCCCTTCAAGGCCGTCTCCGGATCGCTTTTAGCGTGGTCGATTTTAAGATCACTCCCTGAAGTCGTGATGTGACCACTATACCTCTGCACTGGACATTGGATTCCCGTCAGTGTGGCAAACTGGTAAAACACAGCTGAAATATCAGTTCATTAACGTAAACTGTGTTAATGTGGCCATCGATGGAGACAAATTGAAGACGAACGATGCACAAAGGTCATGATGACATATTCACAGCAGTGTGGCAGCAGTGCTAAAAGTGGTCTAGAGGTTCACGAGTTGACCTTACAGGGGAGATTGGACAAATATGAATTGTCCATAGTGTTTGAGATTTCAGTGGGCACACTCTGTCTTCGCAATAGGTTATTGAAGAGGGTGGAAATACCTAATGTAGGTTAGTTTTTGTTTGATTGATTGATTGATTTTTTCAGATTTGGGCGTAAATCTGCTTGGAAATGTGCAGATTTGTCAACAGAAATTAGAATTGCATGCGTGAAGACTAGTGGTGTGAATCTGTGGAGTTCTTGAAGTAGTTGTTTTTGTACCACCTTACAACACAGGGCTGGTCTCAGACCCAAAGTGCACCAACGCTATTACAAGTAGTTTTTTTTATTACAAGTCAGAAATGTATTAATTCCTGTAATCCATATTAAATTGTTTTTGTATATAAGCCCCCTTTTCAGATTTTTATTTTCTTTTTTTCTTTCTTTTTTTACTTTTTGAAAAAGATGGGCCTGAGGAGAATGACATTTTCAAAGAGGCTCATAAGTTTGCTGCAGCCTTCTGCTTTTGTTAGGAAGAATTCTTATGAACAATACTTGTCTTGTCAGAAGGAGCCTTGGAAAGATGAACTTCATTTTTCTCAGGGTTTTGTTTATTTTGTGGAATTCAGCTGAGGAGAAAACATTTCGACTCTTGGTTATCACAGCTTTGTGTGAAGAGTTATTAAAGGTCACGGTTCTGAGTAAGAAATTGCAAATTTTTGAATGAATGTCAACCTCATTTGTAACCCAGTTGTGTGTGCGTGTGTGTGTGTGTGTGTGTGTCTCTGTCCTTCACAGGCATCACCAGGTTTGATCTTTTGGGAGACTTTGGCAGATTTAATTGGCTGGGAAACTTTTACATCGTCCTTTCGTACAACCTGCTGTTTGCAGTTGTGACAACACTTTGTCTCGTGAGGAAATTCACCTCAGCGGTCCGGGAAGAGCTCCTGAAGGCGTTAGGTAAATTCATCAACAGGGTCTGTACATATCCTAAAAGTTTCTAACCAGCAGCTTTCAGTATATAGTACAGGACAGTGCGTAGTCTTTCACGTGCCTCAGTACAGCTATGTTGGTTCTACGTCTGTCTGATAGTATGTGACTGCTCAATTTAATCCTAATTTTGAGACGCTGACAAATCCAACCTAGTTGGTAGCTTTGGAGAGAAATGGTGTTTATTTCTCTCTGATAGAGCGACACGTCCAGCGTGTCGCTGAACTGACATGTGACAGAAGATGAGACTAGTCCCCAAGGCTTGTGGTGACGGGCCCTGCATGTTTGATACACAGGGTGGGATAGGGCTAGAAAATGCCAGACAGAAGAACCGAGGGAGGAAAAAGGACATCAATACTTCTGTCTAAGTGAAAGTCTGAGGCTTTTTAATGAGATTTTTCTGCCTTATCTCCCACTGCCCAGGTCTGGATAAATTGCAACTGTCAAACAGCCCCACAGACCCTGAATCTGGGAAGCTCTCGGCCAATGGGCATCAGAAAACTCTGTGAAAGGGACGATAGATCAACACACGCATACACACATGCACAGACACCTACACACGTAAATGCAGCCAAAGGGATATTTCGACAGTACTGCCTGACTGCTGAAAGGTGAAAAGGATTGGAAGGAACTTAATAAACCCAGGCAGTGTCTGACGGATGCTGCAAATGGAGGCTGAGAGCAATTTAGCTTCGTGACATTCCATCCTCTGCGTCTCGGATGGAAGCTGGGACAGGGGCAGGGCTGAGACTGAGGATTGAAATAGACTGGCATCACTGCAGTGACCTTGAAGTTGACCTCAACCACGACTGTGACTTCAAACCACCCATCTTTTGCTTCAGGGGCATTCTCTCCCTCCCTCTGCCCATTCTCTTACAACCTTTACACCACCGCACTACACAGAAGCAACCAGAGTCTTACATTTACCTCTGTGTTCACTAACATAAATTTCACCTACACAATTCAATTAGACAGTTTTTTTTTTTTTTTTTTTTTATTATTGTTAATGTGTCTGTGACAGTGAGGCAGGGTGCACTCACAGTTAAGGGTCTTAGAGAGAGGGTTTTTGCTGTTGTTGTTCTAATGTTAACTGATACAGGCGTAATGAGGTGTCAGTTTGTCAAAAAATGTGAAAAATAACCAAGAGCTTTGTGAAGCGTGAGGACGAGTCATTTATTCCCACTCATCACGGCTGGTCTGTAAAACTGCACAGCATCAATACGGCTCACATATTGTGAATTAGGCACTGTCATTCTTAATAAAAGGGCCTCAAATTTTTAGCACTCGGGACTGTCATCAGTCATTTTATCTGGCTTTACTCCAAGTGCGCTTTAACTTTATTGATGATGTCATTAGTTTGTATGAAGTAGGATGAGAACTTTTTTTTGGGTGCTCCAGATTTGACTTGAGCGGCTCCACAAATGGGAAACTATGTAGGAGTTTTATTTCACTTCGCTTCCAATGAGCAGGTTTGAAAGTGAGGACGAGGTTGTATTCTTTTATGCACATCGGAGGAAAATGTCACCGCAATATTGCTTATTCCACACCCCAAAATCCTCAAAAATAAGTAAATAAAGAAGGAAAGGAACTTTTTTTTTTTTTATACAGGGCACAGAAATGGTCACGTTTCTTTGTAAATGTTGTATACACATGTACATATTTCATTGTTTCATACCTATTTTGGATGTAAACATTGGGCTCGCACCCAGGGTCTGAATCACTAAGCATTCTGTATTTTCTTGTACATATACCTATATATATATTTTTTTTATAAACAGCTTCATCTAATGCAAATCTGTAGGTCTTCACACAGAATGCATGAGTAAGAAAACATCCAGCTTTGTTGCTGTGAGAAAGACTAGGTGACTCAGGCCCCTTTTACATGTTGTTGTATTGCTGCATAATCTTCTGAACTGTGATGTTCTTTGTCTCCAGAACCACCTTAAATGCCTTATACGAAAAAGCAGGCTTAATGTTAAGGTTCTGTGGAGTTTTTGTCCGTGCACACGTGCGTGTGTGCGTGGGCATTGTGAGCGTGTAGACAGTTCCACTGTGATCTCCTGTATGCCAGAGTTTCTAGTCTGAAGCCATTTCTTTTTGCCATGAATGTTTATGTCACATCAGCTCCATTGAGACTAGATTAGAGTGATCTCATGATGTGTGTGTGCGTGCGTGCGTGCGTGCGTGCGCGCGCGCGCTTTGTATTTTCATGGTCGTTTAAGTGATAGAGTGATGAAAAGAAGGAGGAAAAAAAGCTGAATTTGTATATGCAATCGAAATGGGAAGGAGAATTTTTTTGCACCAAAAACTGACTGCAATTTGATGTTGTTACAAAGACTGGAATTAAGGAAAAAACTCACTGACACCAACTTCTCCAATCAGACCTGAGAATGTTTTGTAAATGGTGATTATGTCGGCTTTTCATCCCAAATCCAAAGTACAGCCATGTGTCTGATTTGTGATCAAGGCCATATCAAGAGAGCAAGTTGTGTAGTGGCAGAAACTTGAGGTACATGTCCTGGTATGTTTCTTGTCATTTTATTTGTTTCCAGTAAAAGCACGCTGATGTCTGCATACTGTGAAAAATACCATTGTGGCACAAATTAATGTGGTAGGTCAAAGGGTGACACTGATGGATTAGAGATTAAAATTAATCATTCTTCATCTGGGTGAAAAGGTTAAACCCGTGCGTCCATCCACTCAGCTACACACTGCAGGAAAGTGTCACACCCCTAATAAAGCATCACAATCAAACTCTGCATACTGCATTTACAATAAATCTGTTTAATGGGGTTTTTGTAAGGGGGGGGGGGTCAAAAAACTTGAAAATTGCTCTGAAATGTCAGTGAGCAGGCTTTCATTTCTTTCCATCTGACACTCGACCCCTGCATGTAATTTTGGTACATGTTTTTTGTGAATGTATTTTTTTTTTTTTAAACAATTCTTCAGTCTGCTAAATGTAATGTTTTGTTCTTTTCGATGTTTGTGTGTTTGCAAATAAAAGAAAATGCTTCAACTTATTTTCATTTGTCACTGTGGCAATCAGGTCATCAGCGGTCGTTGGCTAATTGTGACTTCAATGTTTACCTATTACTTGTCCAGTAATCAGTTTCTTTCCTTCCCATAATAAAAGGTGAAAATGTGGATGTGTTGGATCAGAAGAATGACACCATTGTAATATTTGTGTTGTGGGTATGATGGCAGGATGTTATTAGCTTTGCTCAGGGTAAGACTGGGAAGCCATCCTAGCTCCGTCCTCAGATATAAAGAAAAATGGCACCTATAAAGCTCACCAACATAATATCTCACTTGTTTAATCCATAAATAAGCAATGAAAAGATAGCTCGTGGTTTAATGGGGAGCTATGCGCTATAATTATGTCTTGTCAAACAACAGCTGCTGGTTGCCTGTTAACTCTCACGGTGGCACAACTACACAAGGGCTAGCTGCTGTTTGGTAAATAACGTCTCTCGTGTTTCTTTTTAATGCACAAAGTAAACGTGAGCGATGCAGAGTTTTATGTACGCTTTAGTTGTGGTTTTAGTCTGCTTCACTTCTTCACCCTGCATGATTATGCCGAGATCACGGCCTGTCGGTTCCAGCTTCATATTTAATGTTTAACTGTGATAGATGATTAGGTTATCCCTACCTGAAACCCTCAGGATCAGCTGGTTTTATTTATTTATTGTACATAAACCGTAGCATTTTAATGAAGCTTTGCGACATTTTTCTTGCATACTATAATAGGGTGGGTCTAATATGGACACTTTTCAATTTGCCTTATGTATTCCGTCATTTTTTTTTATTTTTTATTTTTTATCCCTCATAACATCTTAATTATAGGTGAAAACCTCATGAGATTTCCGGGGCTCAAAATCATCTCTATGCTCTGTTAAAACTGCAGCCAAAGCAATTTTACACCCACTCAAAGTGTCACAATATGAAGTCAAAGTCAGTGTAATATGTACACTTGCTGGTCACTTCATTTGGTACAGGTGCTTAGTAATACAAATATCAGCCAATCAAACTGCAGAAATGTATTGCTTTAAGGCTTGTAGACTTAGTTAAGGTGGTCTTAGTTCAAACTAAGGATGAGAATGTGGAAAGAAGGTGATCTAAGTGACTGACTGGTTGTTGGTTGTTAATGGGCTGGCCTGAGTATTTTAGAAAACGCTGATTGCTTTGACTTTCCCCATACAACCATCTCTAGGGTTTACAGAGAACGGTCTTAAAAAGAAATCATCCTGTAAGCAGCAGGTCTTTGGATGAAAATGCTTTGATGTCAGAGGTCACATGAGAATGGCCAGACTACTTCGAGCTGATAAGAAATAAGCACTCATTACAAATAAGGTATGCAAAAGAGCATCTCTGTATGCGCAACATTTTGAACCTCGAAGCAGATATTTACAGCAGCAGAAGACCATACTGGATGCCACTCCTGTCAGCTAAGAACGGAGGCTACAATTCACAAGGGTTCACCAAACTTAGGCCGTAATTAGGAGATAATAGAGTCAGGATCCCTGCTGTCTTGCATCAACAGTACAGGCTGCTAGTTGTGTAGTGGTTCAGGAGCTATTTTCTTGCTACACTTTGAGCCCCTTGTTACCGACTGAGCTTTGATAAAATACCACAGCCTACCTGAGTATTGTTGCTGACCATGTCCATCCATTTGTGACCACAGTGTGGCCATCTACTGATGGGAGCTTCCAGCAGGATAACACACCATGTCACAAAGCTCAAAACATCTCAAACTGGTTTCTTGAACATGATAAAAAAAATTCACTGTAGTCCTTCAGAGTTACCAGATCTCAATCGAATAGCTTTGTGATGTGGTGGAAAGGGATATTGACATTTGAAGTCTTCTCGAGTGATCAGAAAACAGATAAAATATCCAGGCTACCACTCTGCTACCCTGTGTCACAGACATTAAATTGGTGCAGTTGTGCAACTATCAAAATTGTGATACTGGTTCAAAGTTGGTTGAAGGAAAACAAAAATTGGAACAAATTCAAGAAGTTTCCCAGAGAAAAACTGATTTGGTTGAGGTTTCTAACAAAACTGAAAATGTGCTTTTTAAACAGTTTGTGACCCACCTCTATGTAGAGGCTGTAACCCAGAGAATATTCATTGTACGAAAGCATAATTCTGCACAGCTTCAGCAAAAATGCTTATTTTATTTTAGTATTTTATACAGCTAATTCTGATTTTATATTAAGCGACCCACATGGAGTCATCCAGATTGCCTTCTCCACCCTATTAGATAGGTTTTTTGTGGTACGCAGATCTGCACAGTGGACACAAAGGTCTACTATCTGCAGAGAAGGCCTCAAAGGCCTCAAGACAGAGCTGGTGGAAAAGGTGGGAACAGGACAGGAGCACGGTTGGTCTCCGCTGTTGATGGTTGGATCTCGCCGATACTGTCGGGAGGCTGAGGTTGCTTAGTGCAGTCAGGCAAATGGGGCAGTCCCACACACCTCTCTGGATAACCTGTAAGAGTTTGAAGTAAATCACATGAATTCTCTTGAACTTGCCTTAATATGTACCTGCACAATAAGAGGACACTGAGGTTCTGTTGGCAGAACCTGACAGGTTTGATCGGACACGAAGCAATAACGCGTTTATCAGCGATCCTTATACAAAACAAAGCATCACATGCATGGATTCACCAATGATTAACCAAAGGCAAGCTTCCTGTATTTAAGGGCCAGCATGCGCCCGCTGTTTAATGTTTCATAACGAGCTGCACGCCAGTTTATAGAGTTTGTACCCGTGAAAAAGGTGCAAGGCATGTGTTGAAAGCGCATTCAGCGTTTGATGCTTCATGTCAAGGCTGAGCCACTCCTGCCTTGTGCTCAACCTTTTCACACCAGATAAAGAAAAAAAACAGACATCTTCTTTGCACACACCCCACTCCCTCTATGGAAAAATGGCACTGACTGCAATGAAAGCCAACAATGGGGCCTTAAGGAACAGCAAATCTTAATGTCTTTTCAGTTCCTCCGCAGTAGGCCAGGTGATGAAAAGCCTGCCGTGCATCATCAGACTTGCTCGTGTTTTTTGATAAACACAGAGGATTATTAGCCTACTCACTCACATTCATTTGGTAAAAATGAATGATCACCTCTGAGAGATATGTACTTTCTGTATTGCAGCTGTGATGCTGTGGTCCCCTTGCAAGCATTGACTTGTCAAGGGAAAGGCAAGGCTGGAAGAAGAATCAGACCCGGATTAGATATTTTTATGGAGCCTTGTTTAATGATACAAGCGGCTTCTAGTGTATCTCGCCCCCTGACCTGGCTCTTTATTCGGTCCCAATCGTTCTCCTGAGGTTCGGAGACGCTCTTTCTCTCCAGCTGCTGGAACACTCGTCTGCTTGATGACAGCGAGCGGTCGATATCACTCAGAAAAGCCTCCGTGTCGGTGTGACAGTATCGGACAAAGCTGTCATTCAACTCCTGCAACTAATTAGAAAAACCATTTTAGCGGCACAAAGGATGCGAACGTTTTCATTCAGCCGCACAATAGAGTCGTGTTTTCGGCGAAGGCTAATTGTGTTTGTGTGTGTATGTGTGCGTGTATTGTAATGGCTGAGGCACGCTGACAGGGTGCAGTTGTTAAACAGCCAGATCGATACAGTCACATCTCCCACTAGCATGGAGAATTAATGGAAACCAGTAAAAAAAAAGGAAGAGGGTGCTGGGAAACATGGAAACACACATATCACTTACACTTTTTTCTGCTTCATACACCAGACGCACACGCAAACTGCTACACACCGTCTGGGCAGACACTCAGTCAAACCAATTGCATAGTAATTGTTCAATCTAAACGACTGAATACGAACTCCTCTTTTCTAAAGCAACTTCTGATTTCTTGATATTTGTTCCAAAGCCATATTTCTGGATCAGCTTAACCAGCATGACTTTATCTTTCTCAGCTAGATGGAATATATCACATGTCATGGTCGGTTTTCTGTCTATTCAGGTGAAATTGAGCTTTCCTTTTCGATACATAGACAACACAGACTGAGTCCAGTGTGATTTAACTACTTTAAATTTAACTACTTAAAAATTCAGTATCACTTCACAAGAATACTACTGTGAAGAAGCAGCATTTAAACCAAGTAAAACATAGCCTACCCGCATGCCCCACAAATTCTTCTATTTTGGATATTATTTGGTGTGTGGGCAACATTTTCCAAAGAGGGATGTGGACTTTAAATACAGCGTCTTCACTCCTCTCTCTGAAGCATTTAGTCAGCTATTCAATTGTCAGTTTGACCATTTTAAAGTCTTTTTTAAATTATTATTTTGATGTCTATCTACACAGAATTCATCTGTCTTCTCCCATTTACAGCAGCTGTTGCTAGGCAACAATTAAAACATACTCAATGAAAATATGAAGAGGCTGTACATTCATTTAAAGCCTTCTGATTTGAATATTTTAACTAGTTCAACAACTATCGTGTCTTCGTGCAGGCTACAAGCGATTTGATGTTCTGCAGAAATTTTTATCAGACCTTCCTCAAGCTCGGGGTGATGTGTTTAAAATCTCGTCTTGTTTGATCAATAGTCTTAAACCTCCAGCGATTCACTTAATCACATAAGACAGTCACACTATTGGTCTGTGCACCTCGCAAAAGTAAGAATAATTTGTAAGTGCGTTAACAGCAGAGGAGCGTTTGGCCCAGCACCTGCTTTCATACATGCACAAATACAAACCTTATCCCTTAGCCTGCCACAGTGACATCAGAATTGCTTTACAGCTAGGCTTTTATCACTAATTAAACAACTGTTAAGCATTCGGATGGAGGGTTTTATGTGGCTGGCGGACTTTTTTTCGACAGTCAATGCAAACAGCTCAGCCTCTGATGAACTTTGCCTCGCTCCACAGTCGATGCAGACAAGAGAGTGGGGAGGGGGGCACGCTACGTTATCTCACAGCAATCCACGTAGTTGTCGGAACTGTCTCGAGGTAATGTGTTGACTCAGGGTCGGACCTCCGAAACAGGACGAAAATTGAAAGCTGGACATCTGGATAAGCTGATAAGAGTTCTGAAACTGGCCTGTTGTTGTCAGTGTTTTTTTCTGAGGAACACCTTCAGGAACACCTGTAGCTTCATGATACAAAGATGCTTTATTGCCGTGTGTTATCATAAGGAAAAACCGAAAGAATAGGTTTCTCCCACTCATACAGGTCCCGGCTCAGCGCTAACACGCCTGTTTGCATTACAGTCAGCTAAGCAAATAAGTCTCCCTCTTGAAAATCAAGTCAATCAGACCTGTCAGCGCTGCGGTGCGCGGCTCTTGAAGATCATCCTCGGTGTGACAAAAGATATGAGACAATCTCATGACCACCCACAACCACTGAATCACACAACTTGAATGTAGAGTAGCTGATACAGCTGACTCCATCCTGAGAATGTGCACATGGATGTGGTCTAATGTGTTAGAACAGAGTTAATTGCCTCAGTAAAGGCTGTGTCTTTGTTTATGTGACAGCTGTAGGGACGCTTTATAGGCGAGAAGATGGAGACGGACAGGGGGATGGGTGGGACACTGTGACCCTTACGACACATTGTAAGTGTGGCCCTCACGCATTTGTCACTTGTGCTTAATCAGCCTCTTGGAAGGAAAGGAGCACTTTGCATGATTGCAACACTCCATAGAGACATAAAAACATACGTGCATTGGAGCTTTATCTATTACAAACAATGGCCGCTGGATGAATTTTCACGAGGGGTTACTCTGCAAACAGATGTTTGGTAAAGAAAAATGGTGACCCGTTTAGCCTTTGGTCATTCAAGGCCTTAGCTGGGGGAGGTTCACTAGGTGGCAATGTTCCCTTTTCCTGAGAGCCGTCATGAAAGCGACACAGCTTCAGAGTCAAACGACCCCATTCCCTGACAGATTACGAGATCAGTGGTCAGGGGTTTGTAAAAATGACCTCTTATCGAGTCCGCCTTAGCTTTCAACATATCACAAACTGCATCAAGCATCCAAAGACATTTTCACCTCCCTCTCCTCTTCCCCTTCTTCCATATTACCCAGTGACAGGACTGAACACACACATACACACACCAGACATAAAGAAAAAGCAACCCAAGCATACACACGAGACCTGGTGCAGTTGTGTTGACCCAGGAATGTCCAGACTGTTTGACTAAAACACAAAACTCTCTTCACATTCGTGGACAAACAGTGTATGATTCACAAAAGATCAAAGGAGCTCAAGAGGGTGAGAGCAGGTGAAGAAGTGTGCGTGTGTGTGTGTGCTAGCACTGGGGTCAGCGAGTCCCTGAAACCCACGTCTGAACCCTCAATATGTGATAGTCATCACGGCCATTATTTGACCAGCTACACAGTCAAAGAATGTCCGAGTTAAATGTGGAAAGAAATAAATAAAAAATGGAGGCTTGACGCCCTGCGATGTGATCTTATGTTTGTTTGCTGGGATCATTGTGATGTCATCCCTGCCGTGTTTATCTCACCCTTGATTCGAAAAACTGACGTCTCAGCCTTTTGTCTTTTGGGCAGATGGTTTTCTTGATAGTTCTGTACCATTTACGAGCCATGTAACCTCGCCAGTAAGCTTGTATCCTGAACATACACATCACATGACAAGACACCCATGTAACAACACATCCAAATTCCAGCGAGTGTTGCCGATATATATATATTTCTCTAAAGATATATTACTAGCTTATCGCCCCTACCTGGTGGCACACCGATGTTGGAAAAGGCGAGCTGCATCGCTGATGACACGTGTTTCATATGGCTCCCTTCTGCACAGCGGGCAGCGCTTCCGCCCAGAAAACCTCTCAAAGGCCTGCAGACACGCTCGGTGGAAAACGTGAGAGCAGGATAGCAAAACCTGAAAAGAACAGTAAGGAAAACATGCAAAGAAAAAGAAAAAAAGATCAAAAATCTTGACCTAAAATGTTCAGCTCAGATTCCCCGGTTGGACTGAATATATGGTACTGACTTGTCTCCAGCCTGAAGGATGCTGAATGCACATTGGTTTTAAGGAAAGCTTGATTGCATTATGAACACATACAGTGTGTGGCTGTGAGGTTTAAGCCATGCTAAATCTGTGTGTATTCAAGCACATATGTGATCACCTGTATCTGCCTTTCACTGTTATTTACCAAGAGGATAGAAGGAGTCAGCATGACCCCCAGTGGGCCAACTGGGACCTGGACTATAGCCTTCCTGTAAGAGGGACTCCTTTATTGCCTGAAAGTAGAGCACTGAAGCTATGGGGCTGGGCACACAAACCAGTTTACTCAGGTCTCTAGAGGGCAAGGGGGGAGGCGTATTGATTTCCCATTGTTTTTGGCCTGACCAACACACTCCATCACCAGTGAAAGGGCCCCCTGCAGTGTACAATTTCCAGGAGCTCGACAAGCCATTAGACCAGAGAGAGAGAGATTTCACATCTCTCTCTCTCTACGCTCTAAAGCTTCAGGCTGCACTTTGCCATCAGACACACAATATAGAAGTGAAATAAAACATTTGGGAAGCAGAAGAGCTCTTGCTATTTTATTCCTGCAGTGTTGCAAACAATTCGCGGTAAGTATCAAAACATTATCAGCTGCAGAGAGGAGCAAATGCTTCAATCCACACGAACGATTCACAACAACTGCTGTCGTAAGCATTTTCAAGTGTCACATTAACGCTGGAATGCAACATAAGATTTGCAGCACAATTGCAATCGTTACAATATGAAGGCTTTCAAGAAAATGCCAGATCAACAAAGATTCCCTCTTGTCACTTTCCCTTGTTAGCAGGCTCTAATTAACTTTTTTTTCCCTCCCCCTGAGTCAAACTAATATTTACACGCGCATCTATGGCAACTGTTCTTTGTGAAGGCGTCTATTCTGGTCCCGCATTCTTGAGGAGATTGGCATCTTAAAAGGGGATCGGAAAGGTGTAAAAGACCGAATGACCCTCACAGTAACACACTGATTGCTACATCATCACGTCACAGTTGAGTTCCAAGGCAGTATGGGTAAATTTGTACAGTTGTCTACACAGATTAGAACATACAGGAACTGCAGGGGAGAAGGAGGGGGCGAGGGGGATGCTTTGTGTTTCCATGTGTGTGTGTGTGTGGTTGTGCGTGTGTTTGTCTGTGTGTGTGTGTAGGGAAACACAGGCTTCCCTGAGGCCAGACACAGAATACAGTAAAAAAAAAAAAAAGTAAGAAGAAAAGGGGGGAAAAAGAGCTCCCACACAGGGAATTAAGAGGAGCCACTGTGTTGGGGAGTACCTGAGGCTGGAGTTGAAACTCCTCCCTGCATATTGCACAGGGCTGAGCTGATTCCTCCTGCTGAACGGACCTTTCTTTGACCCGGGTCCACTCATCCTCTGTCAGTCTTTCTCTAGGGGAGGCCACCAAACCTAACTTTTGAGCTATAAAAAAATAAAATAAAAATTACTTGAAGTAATAGTTATAATTCATATCCTAGTCTTCCTAAAATCCCCAACTGTTTGTTCTACCTAAAGTTAACGGCGGTGGAGCAGGGTCAAGCACGTATTCTCTCTCTTCTTGCTCATGTCGCCTTTGCAGATCCCTTTCTTCCACTCCTTCTCTCACCTGGGGATGTTTGCCTCTACTGTGTCTCCGCAAAGGGTCAGAAAGTGAGAAATCTGGATGCAGCAGGCTTCGCATTATGTGGTCTTGGAAAGCAGCTGAGGTGATTACCAATTTGCTGCTTGCATTGGATTTTAAGTTCTGTAAAATATGTGAACTGCTGCAGTTACATTCAGTAAATGCATAGCTGGGCAAAAGCAGCGAATGCAGAATTATTTATCTCAGTGAGGATGAGCACAAAGCTATAAACAAAAATGAATACACTGTGAGCTATACTGTCTACAATAACAGCAAAATGCATGAGGAAATGATTATTAGGTAATCCAGAAATTACATAGACATCATATATATATATATATATGTATATGTATATATATATATATATATATATATATATATATATATATATATATATATATATATATATATATATATTTATCTATTTATTTATTTATTTATTTATTTATCCCGTATGGAGCTACAGAAAGCCACAGAAAGGAGAAATTTTGTCAACCACTGTGCCCAGTTTCAAGTCTTCAGCTAATGAAGTCTGTCAAAGTCTAAGGACCAAAGAAGTAGAAGAAAACTACATTTTCAGATTAGCAAACTACAATGTTTTGTTTAAATAATATCACAAATCTGGGTGAAAAGGAGCTGAAATTAAAACCCAAACCTTCCGCAATGCCATCCTATCAGCAGTGTTTCGGTGGTTACCGGGTTACCAGTCCCCGCCCTCCGCATCGCCAGAGCAACCAAAGACTCAGCCCCATCAGTGCCTCTGATTGGCTGTCGATAGTTTCTAAACTAAAACGGCACGGATTCAACTTTGTGTGGTTAATTAATAACTGCACAATACAGGAATATGTTCAATATCGCAAGTACCTCTAACGCTATTCGTGTTTTAGGATTTGTGATGAATATTTTATCACATAAATAGCAGTGGAATCTGAGCAGCTTACATTTACGGTATTACTGTAAGTACTGTATTATTTGCAGTCCAGACTTCTGTGATTTTTTTTCCTCCGGTGATTTAATCTAAGCTTATTGAATTTACATGTTCTCACTTGAGCCACTGAGAAAACTAATGAGCAAGTTATATAATCTACTGAGCAACCAGAAACCAGAATCGAATCCAACAATTCACTCCACCTTCGCTTTAACCTTCCTACCTTATTTCCTTAAAGAATAAAGTACGACAGCTATAGTAAGTGATCATTTTTACCCTTTTGGTTTTTAGTTGATATCTTCTCAAGTCCCTCTGGGGCTGTGGAAGTGCTGGAAACTGCAGATTCAAATACAGCTGGCTCTAAAACCAATCCTCATAATCCCCCACCGCCTATGAAATGAACACATTTACATCCAAGTACAACAACTGCGCAACAACAACTGTAAATGGGTAATTTTTTTATATTGCAGTGAATATCATGTACTATATCTATATCAGTTATTACTGACTTCTCATCTGTGATTGTGATGTTGGTGTCTTTTGAACATTTTTATTGCCATTATCAGAAAACAAATATAGATTGATTAAAAAATATATTTATATCATTTATTATTTGTATTATTATATATTTTTTATTTATATACAACCAGTTCACAGCAATAGGCAAAAGAACCACCTAGCGAGAGTGGGGAGGAAAAACTTCCTTTTAAAAGGAAGAGACCTCTATGGAGGGGTAGCCATCAGCTGTGACTGCTTGGGGGTCTAGCAAAAAAAAAAAAAAGCATAGAAAGACCATAAACAGGGCAAGACACAAACTATGATAGATTACATACAATAGTGACATTTCAACAACACTGCATTAGCATGTGCAAACAAAGTGTAAGAATTAGTTTTAATGAGGAAAACCTGTATTATTGTGGCCTTAGCGCACATGTGAAGGTGTCTGTATGTTTAGGATGAACACAATTTTTCAAGATTTTATGCCGGATATTTTTTTAATCAAAACAAAAGCTTTTGATACTTCCTCCACCACTGCTCACAAAGTCTTCTAAGTCATTGTCCTTCCATCACCACACAAAGACAAGTCTCTCTCTTTGAAGACTGTGCATCTCAGTCTCACTAATGATTATTTTATTGTCAGAGAGTTGTCATTAGTTGGAACCTGACCAAAGGAGGTTAGCCTAGGTGAGTGTGTCTAGGTGACTCACCGAGCTGTCGTCAGAGTAGGCACTGAACAAAGCTAAGCTGCTCATACCTGTCCTGTGAGCTCACGGATCCCTCCCAGGTCACCCTTACACTGAAACCATACACACAAACACGCACAGTACAAACTGTCTGTCTTTTTGTGAAACTGATGAAAAGTTTGCTTTATTTCTCACATACAAGGAGGGGGGGGGGGGGGGGGGGGTACGACTTTTAAAATGCTTTGCAGCACTGATTGACTTTGATGTGCTCAGTCAGAATCGTTGAAAACAGATGGCCGAGGAGAGGGCTAACGGTGAGGCCTGTCAATCCAGGGAGTCCTCTAAGAAAACAAAGTGAAGACACTGGCTCTGGGAGAGGAGGAAACCCCTGAGCTTCTCAAGAGGCTGCCACATTCTTGAGATTAGGACAAGAAAAACGTAGACTACTGCTGCTAATGCCCCAGACAAAGGCACGGAACAATTTATTAGTTAAGAATTCAAGCTCAGAGCTCAATCAAAGGGCCATCGTCCACAGTGCCAGACTTGGAGATTTGGTTTGTTGTTTTAAGTAAATAATCACGCTTAAAAGATACAGCATAGATGGGGCTCAAGTCCCCCATAAAGCCCGCATTCTTCCAACTGTCATCAGAATGGACTTTAGAGCATGCTTTTATTTTCAACGCGGCATTGTTTGTCTTTTTCTCTATGAATACCATTTTAAAGAGCTTTTTATTTAACTTTCTTCCCCCTAGACCTCTTTACCTGATCTGTGGTATTTTTAAATAGACAGCTCGCCTTGACGTGCAGTGAGCTGATGACTTCAGGGGTTAGTTTGAAAAAAGGGAAAACCAGTGTCAAGGACTAGTTTGCAAATTTACACCAATAGCTGGTTGAAAACACTACTAAATCTGTCAGCTCTGCAGTGCTTGTGCATATGTCTTGGCGTTAAGTGAAGCAGCAAGACAATCGTGAGCTTGATGCTAGTTAATATTTGGGTAAATAAGAATCCATACGTGTGAGTAAATGCACAGCATTTTCAAAATATCAGGTTGATTCGTACTCATAAAACTGGTCTGTGTCCAAACATCATGCACTGTGATATACTGCATTGTTGTCAAATGAGTAATTGCTGTGAGATATAGATGAGAGAGGGCAGCCCATAATGGTTAATTAACAATTATGTCAGCCAGTGAGATGACCAGGAGACCAATCACTTTGATAGGAGACAGTGTAGGGGGACAGAAATCAAATTACTTTATGACTTGACCCATAATGCTTCCCTAACATGACTTTAATCACTCCATGGTGCGTAGGAGTCCCCCATGGCTCTTTTGGAGTGAACCAGCCTGGAGTGGAGGACAGCGAGGCTTTACCGGTTGCTGTTATCTCCTGTGACATTGCTGAGTAAGTAAGCCATAAAAGAACACAGCCATCATTACGGCAGTTTGGTTGCTTTTCAGAGAGATGGAGCTACTAATGATTAGACATGTTCTTTGTAAATGAAATACAAATCACCCCGGGCTTTGGGTTTTACTTCATTTACTAAGTGCTACATTACCTCATACTTTGGACCTAACAATGGATTTCCAATAAATCTCCCAGTAGTTGAAATGATGAAGGGGCTCACATATCATGAAACTTGCCAGTGCTTATTAGCACTTGAGAAGTTATTGATCGGGGATTTTGATTAATATTTGCTGGAGGGTATGGTGGCATTCAACCCCCCCACCCCCAACCCTGGCAGCTGGCAGGGACTTCTCTCAGTAACCTCCAGTTTGTGCTGACTGCCAGCCTGAGCTCTGGCAAGATGACAGCCACTGCAGAGCTCTAATGCCAGGAATAATAGGAGCTCACCCTCTATTTCCCGATTCTTCTCCATTATTTAGACATAAACATATTGAAAGCAGGAGGGGGGGGGGGGGGGGGGTGGCTGTAAAGGGTTTGCTTATTGGAAAAAGTTTACTGTATGGGTCAGGACCACGGAGTATAGGAAAAGCATTAAATAACTGTAATAATAATATTGGAAGTGTTATATTTAAAAATACCCTCTTAAAAAACAACCAAACAGACAGTGAGAGACCAATAAAAACATTATATTTAGATAGCAACCTCTGATTTTATGGACTCAGAGGTAAATTGAAAGCTGATTTTTTTTACAATTTAATCCAACAAAAGGTAAATTGAAAGTGTTTTTGTGTTGCATACACTCAGTTACAGGTGATCAGACGAGCATCTCTGATTAAATGACAGGTCAGATGGGCTAAAGCAGCTGAAGACCATATCTGACGGCCCTCTGTTCAACTAAGAACAGGAAACTGAGACAACAATTCACTCACCAAAATAGGGACAACAGAACATAGGAAACATGGTGCCTGGTTTGATTTGATTTCAGCTTTGGTAGGGTCCAAATTCATCAATCCATCCTGCCTTGTATCCACAGTTCAGGCTGTTGCTGGTGGTGTAACAGTGGGGGATATTTTTTGGCACACTTTGGGGCCCTTAGTACCAACTGAGCATCTTATATCATCATAGCATCATATAATCTTATATCATATAATCTTATAATCATCATAGCCTACCTGAGTAGGCTCCTTTGACCTGCAAAAATTAAATAAATAAATAAATAAAGAGAAAAGGAAAAAGGAAAAAAAAAAGGCAACGTTTAATTTAAAGTGCACACATCCCCACAATATGTAATATTATTTAATAGGCCACAAGTATGAGAACATTATGAGGAAAAAACATCAGGCAAAACTAAAGGAATCAGTCACAAAACAACAGATTTTAGTTTAGGCCCAAGAGATAATTTCTCTGTAATGTACTGCAGCCAGAACCAGTAATTTCTCGTAGAATTGCGCGGCCATCTTTCTCCATAATGGACAATAATTGACCCTAATCCATCTCTATGGCTAGAAATAGTCCACCGTAATGGCCATAAATTGTTCCCTGCAAAGGCACTTAAAAATCCCATCACCCCTGCTGTGTGAGAGAGGCATTGCAACTTCTGTACATTCCCTTTTTGTCCTTACATTTTGACTCCATGCTGATTACGTACAATGAACATCCAGTGGCGTCAAATCATACCTTTTAAGCACAGAGCACACTCAAATGACCTTTGCAGAGTTTTAGTGGCACAATGTAATCCAGGATTTCTGCTAAGAAAAGCATTATTGATTGAAAGCATGACATACAATGGTTCCTGATCCCTATCCATCTGTAGAAGATACATCAATTTTACATAAACTATAAACTGCTTGGACTCTTAGAACTTCTAGTATTTTTTTCATGGCTCTGGAAATTTTAAAACATATTCATCGACCTTCTAAAAGAGGAGCTACTGTAAACCTAATTAACTTGTTTCATTTTTTGAAAGGGCACCTGCATTAAACAAGCCGAGCTACTGGAGACTTTCTTCCAAACTCCACCATAAATCATCAGCAGCAGCTATTTCATCTGATTGAGCTGCTGCAATGAGCCTGAAGTTTGCCTGTGCTGCGGGGAATGCATTTGCGGCAAGTCTCATAAATGCCAAGTTCTTTGGGCACTAAGAATAAATATCGCAACCACTCTCTAAATTTACCACATAATTGGGGACTTTCCCCGTCTGCACAAGATCTCGTTGTATCCTCCTCCCACCTTGCATGTACCACTACAAATGAATCCATCTTTAAGGTGATGAGGTGTAGAAATATAAGAGGATGAGCCACATATAAAACCTGCCAATGCATATCATTAAAAACTCCTTTAAAATATTGACAATAACAAGTAAAATAAACTATTGATCAAGATGCATGATGAATGTAATATTTCAGGAATCCTCTTGCATCCCAAACTAGAGTTTGTATTCTAGTACAATTAGACGCTGCAGTCACAATTGAAAGTTGAAAGACATCAGTATGCAGTAGAAAATGTGGTGGTGAAGTAGAGCTCTTGCTGGAGGCCTTCTCCTGTGCCTTTGTGGGGTTTCTCTGGGTATCCAATCTAGAATCACATGCATGTCCTTGCATGTGATTCTAGATTGGCCATATATGTTAAATGTGCATTACATTTTGCCCTTGCCCTTGTTTTTCTATGCTTCCCTGACTTAGTTCTGCTGGACGTCTCATTGTGAGTTAAAAGGGAGTTCTTTCTTCCCGCTGTCACCAAGTGCTTGCTCATCGTCAGATTTGTACATTTTTTGTAAAAATTTAATGAAATTGCAATATAAGTAAATTCAAATTCAGTACAGTGTACAATAATTTTAAGTAGTCTGTACTATCGTCGTAATTTTGTTGAAAAACAATTAATTTTCCCCCATCTTGCAACAGAAGTATGCTGAACGTTTCAAGCTGCGGGCCAAGTTATAAAGTGGATTAATCTTTTTCACATCTTTTTTAATTCTTCTCATTTCCCCAACTTTACAGAAGGCATATAGTAGGGATTTAGAGCAGTTTATTGCTAAGGTTTGTGGTTATACAAGTTGTCTTTTGTGATGTTTCCAACTTTATAAGGTCACATAGGCCTGCAAATTTTTATGGTATTTATTTTTTCTTGTAAGCTACAAAGAGAGGACTATCTTTATTGCATTTATATTGATATAATAAAAGGACAATTGAATATAGCCACACCACGAAAAGAATATAGCATACATGTGATATAAGATAGGGAAATATAGTCTGTGGACAGTGACAACAGTTTTTAAGTGGCAGACACATTGATTTGGTTGTTTTTAAATATCTGCACAGCTCTTGTGTCAATAAACAAGCTATATCATAGATTGCGTGGTCTAGCCATGTGTATTATAGTCACAAATGCAATTTTTATTTATTTATTTTTATGAGAAAGAAGATGTCTGGCTCTGGTACATGCAGTAGTGCTGTGTATGCAACTTCCTGACGCGACAGTGCACAGAAGGCTCCACTCAGCAATCAACATTGGAGTATAAAAGCTTTGAAGACTAGCTGGCCAGCCCCACCAGCCAGCTCTGGCACTGTTATAAGTGCTTCCTTATTTGAGGGCGGCTATAGCTCAGGAGAAACAGTGGGTTATTTGCTATAATCATAGCTCCTCTAGTCCATGTGTCAAAGTATCCTTGTGCAGGAAATAGTTGCCCCTTGGGCACTGGGGCAACTGTGCCCTGAATTGCCCCAGTGCAGTGACAATGATACATAAAAGCGCTGGGTGAACAAGAATTGTAGTAGAAAGGGTATTACCTCTGTAAAGCACTATGTGACTGGCTCTCATCTTAAAAAGCACTACATGAATACATTTTAATTATTACTTACTTAATAACTAACAGTCTTTTCTTTTTTAACCATTTGACTTTTTTCAGCTTTGAGGATTTGTTGCAAACTTTTTGTTTTAGGTTTTTGATGGACACATCAGTCTACTTTTCTCTTTAATTGAAACCTTTAAAAAATACAGTTTTATTTGTAAACACTTTTTAAATTGTTACTCCCCATCCCCTAGGACCTTTTGATGAGTCTAACAATTTGGGGGCTTGTCTGGAATTCGGACTTGGGACCAGGTACCTGGGATCCAACATTACATTGACACAAACCATATAAAAATTTTCACACAAAGCAGTGTGGCTTTGATTGATTTATAGATTTGCAAATAATGAGTTAGCACACTTAAATTGTATGGAAACACCTCTAGTAGCAAACAAAAGAGGCATTAATTGGCATGAGACGTAATGCTATCGTAATGACAGCCACATATATTTATTTTATTGCATTTCCATACAAATAAATACACTTATACACATATCAGTCATACAGAGATCAGCAATGCAAAGCAGGTATACGGATGCATGCTGATTATAGATGTGAGCTGATCAAACCCCCAAAAAGCAGATTGTATGTGTTAGGTACAACTTCACCTACTTCTAAAGTAGCGTAATGGGACCAATACTGACGTGCACTGGTCTGGCAATAAAGTAAAAAAAATCCTCACCTGCATGAATGTTCAAAACCAAAGCCAGGAAATCACAGAAACTGCTAAATATAAACATTACAGAGCATGTTTACCTTAGCGTTGTGTTACTGACAGAAAATTAATGGTTACATAAGTGTCCTGTTGGGTTAGAGGATTAGGCTGTTCACATGACATCACATCAACTATGTATACCTATGTACCTTTGTCTAACGTAATTCCCCATCTTTCTGTCCCTTCATTAAATGTTAACCCTCTACTCTCCACACATACACTCATATAAAAAAAAAAAAAAAGCAACCCCAAAACAGGTCACACGTGACAAAGCTCACACTGCCTTTCCACAACAATGTTCAGTGATTAGCTCCAGTCAAACAACACCAAACAATTTGATTTCAGTTACTGAAAATAACATCTCCTGAAAGCAACTCACTTACCATAACTCATGTACTTCAAAGCATGTAGAAAGACTGCCAAACATGCATCATCTCTTGGTTTCTTGTTGTAATTTTCATGTGGGATGAAAGTAAAGTAGCAAAACTTATTTGCATCTGCTGTGGCAAAGGTAGGTGCAGCCACAGGTGTTTTTCCTTTCCATTAACTGTCTCATGAAGTGAGCCTCAGCTTTGATGGTTACTATTTGAAAGTAAGCCGCTGGTTACAACATAAACCCGATTCCTACAATAATAAATAGTCTGCACATTTATAATCATGATTTCCTTCCACTAATGAGAAGTTACAATGAGTGTGTCTTTTTGTTTTTTGCCTGCAGCGCACAATGAATTAGTAACTTGTAAATCTTTGATTGTCACCACTTAAATCCATTTCCCATTGCACACTGTGTGCACAGGAGCCTTTGATAGACACCTTGTAAACTGTTGCGTGATCAGAAAGTTAGAACTTGAGTAAAGTTAAGGATCCGAGTGATATAGAAAGGAAAACAAAATGCAGTGATATTCATCTACTCTATCTACCAAGATATGCATTCTCTCAGTGCCACATTTATTCCGCTGGAATGTAATTTATATACTGCTGTTAATTTACATAAGCTCCTGCAGGAGGGGCTCGTACTGAAATGTTCCCCTGACCCGTGCTCGTCATGTTAAGTGCGACGCCGGGTAACGTTTCTGCATGGCTTGCATCGATTCACTCACATGCGTGGGGACAGAACGGGAGGATCCAGTGGGAAGAGTGACAAGCTACTGGCTGTTTGCCTGCTCGGTCTTCACTGCCAAAGTAAACAGGTGAGCTTCTCATCTTTTCGCACCTCTGCCTGCTCCTGACAGGGAATCACATGGAAGAGAATCAAGAAGAAGCACACCAGACAATACGGACGATGCTTTGGCCTACTTACAAGTCGCAAAGGTGTTTTGATAGACTCCCCTGACTCAAGCTGGCTATTTAAAATAAGCCATTTTTGTATGGAATAAAAGAACGGCTAGATTTCAAAATGCTTTAGAAGTGCCAGAAGATTAAGGCTAGAAAGGCGTAGTGCGAACGTGTTTACATTCCTGTATGATGTCCCACTCCAAGTATCTCATTTGACACCACAAATCAATTTTAGGAGAGATGAAGTGGAGAAGGGCCCGTGAAATTCAAACATTCCTCTGATGTATATTGCAATTTGCTTAACCTTTTGATACGGTCAATAGGGCTACGTCGCTCACAGCTAGATGGCTTTTTGTTTATTTTCCCCTCAACATTTGTCACATACTTGTGCTGAAAAACAGGCTGCCGCAGCTGCCCCGCTGGGAACCCAAGATGTCATACAAGCGCCGCAATACCTGGCCATCACAGACTGACAACCTTTGAACTGTCAGCCTTGAAATGACTGAATCCGCTGAGGCTAAACAAGACGTGTCAGGCTAAACAAGCTGGCGTGTAAGCAGACAGTTCAGGTCATGCAACATGGGAACCACAGACTACATCTTTATCAAGAACCTGTGTGACCATGCAGAGATTTACTCACCTCCGTGCACACACCCTCCACTGTACACTCACATCTTACTCGTGCAGCAGAGACTTCAAAAGGAACGTGGAGATAAAACAAAATGAATTGCAGACACATCAAGCCTCCCATGCCCTTTAAAGCTTAATTATACCTGTTGGGGTGATGAGAGACACATCACAGAACCTAGTGATTAATAAACAAACGCCGCATCCCATAAAGTGCCTGACAAGTCCCTGCTTATCACCCCTCGCACTCACAGTCTGGGCTCAGGTGGAGTGCACATATCAAAGTATATCAAACGGTTAGCCCAGCCTTGGCCAAGAATCAACCCTTATACTCCCTGTTCTGCTCTCCTGGTCATCTTTCCCAGTTCACCTGTCTGTCTGACGGCTGACGAGAGCATCATCCAGACACGCGCTCCACAGCAGCGGTGTCAGTCCACGCTTTCATCTTTCATTGCTAGTCCCAGATCACTCGGCCGGAGGCTTTGTACCTGCCGACATTGTAAGTGTCACATTTGCTGGGGTTTTGTAAACAGACACACCTTTTGTGGAAGATGATGTGAATGAGATGAAGTTACTAACTGCTGGAACTCTGCGGCTGCTGCTGAAGGAAGGGGCTGAGGGCATATTAGATTGCACCGTTTTGAAAGGAAAGGGATACCCATCCACTGGGATCCAAAGTCGCTGTGAGCGCAGTGAGTGCACAGCCAAAAATCAGAAAACACCACCAATGAGACAATAAGAAGTGTGCAAAAATATTTATCAAGCTCATTTATCTTGAGTCACGCAGCTTCTTTTCAGTACAGAACAACATAAATCACGGTTTGTGATATTTCTAAGATCTCCTCTGATCACATCTGTACAGGTGTGATCTAGAAACAACAAGTGCAGATTACAATAACAGTGGCAACACCGACGGAACGCGATGGTTTCGGTTTAACTTTTTAATGTAAACTTTAAATTGATATGAATGAACAGTAACCATGAACACAGACTGAATGAGGACATTGGACCCAACTGTTTGTTATGTTGTCAGACTTCTGGTATTTCTAAAGCCCCCCTCCAGTCACTGTGTTATTACACTCTTGGCGATGCATGCGTCTTTTAAGCTGCTTTAGCCAAACAAATGTGATTTAGCCTAATCATTTCACTCAGACAAGTTGGGATTGTTCGGCGGGTTTTTCCACTGACCATTTTGTTTTATCTGCCTCAAAGACTGTTGATATTCACCTTCTTAAGGCCGACTTGTTTTTAAGTTTCGGGTTTAAAGAAAAAAAAAAAACTGCGCCCATGAAGAATCCTACAATGTCCTGACTTCACTTAAAAGCAACATTTTAAAGCTACAGTAACCTTTTTGTTTTGTATAAACAATGGATGAAATGATTTGAAGAGCGAGGCTTGAGAAATATGAAGTATTACCACACTCCGCAGGTCCCTAAAAGACTGAAAAGTATTTAATCATCTTTCAGCTCATTATTTTGAGTTTATAGTTGGCATAATTATGTCTTGGATTAGTATCAAAGCTCCCAATGACCCATTGTTTAGCCACAGTAGGCAGCTTTATTTATTTTAAAAATACAAAAAACCAGATAAACCCGTGTACACTACACATCCACCACCAAACAACAAAATACCTGTGCTCCTGTACCAATATGACATCTACATGTGCAAATTATGGAAAATACTGTACTTTGTGTTGCAGATTAATTGCCAATTGCATTAATATTGCTAGTGAGACAGAACACGATTCTGCAAAAAGTACTCTTTGGTAAATTGACTCAGTTTCTACAAGGGTTGCCTTTACGGTTTGGCTAATGCCAGTTTAACTGTCTAAAGTAAACTATTCCTGTTTAAAAATTACACGTGTAAGCTCTATACAAGCGTAGCTTAAATTGTTCTGAGATATAATGTGCATATCAAATGCTATTTGGTGTCACATGACAGCTACTGTCATAACTACTGTCTATTAGGAGAGCTGGTGTGTTGTATTGCTGTGGACTGGTGATAGACTTGGACCAAATGAGAGGGCTGACAGAGACGCTATAAAGTGTGGTATAGTATAAATGGTGATGTCTTACCATTGATTTAACTAATGATGAGTGCTCCGAGTGCAACAATAGTAATTTTGTCATAAAGCTGTCAGCAGTTAATCAATCTGTTAAGGGTTTTCCTCCTGCAATGTAAGATTTATTAAAAGTTCATGCAGGCGTGTTCAGGCATGCTCACAGTCTGGCTACACAAAGCAAGTCTAAATGTTTCACAAGTACTTTGATGTTCCTATTTGTCACGATCTCCATTATTATTTCATACAAGCTACTTACTGAATGGTTTAAAATTAAGGTGACATAATTAGGCTTATTTTCCACATGTGGACATAATGACATAATTTGTTTCTTTACTCACCTGTGTGATTTTTCTTTTGCCTGGAGTTTGAATATTTCGTCTGAGCTCCTCAGGCTGTTGCTCATAAAGCCAAGACTTGCACTGTAGATGCCTTTAGGACTTTCAAGACCTGTTGGTACATCTGCCAACAATAGGGATTTCCCCAGTTTACACAACTCCAAATCAGTTATCTGTAAAGATTTAGCCTCATTGTTTCCTTTTTTGAGGATTCCTGCCAGTAAAGATTTTGAGGGTTGTTACCTCAGCATCTTTTAACTGAGCCGACTTAATCTTAATGCAATTATTGTAAGGAGCATTGCTCACAGAGCTGTTTTATAATTGCATCCCTTTTCCCGTTAAAATATATTACTGTAAACTGGTGGTATGGCTGATATAAGCCTTTGAAAATGCTGGAGTTTGTGAACCTTGCAGTTTTCCTAGGAAAAAAAAATCACCTCTTTCAATGCAGTTATTGCAAACAAAGCGAGGCACTTTGATTTGTTCAACATGCCTCACACACAGAGTTAGAGTCAAGAGGCAGAATAGTAAAATTTAGTGATAAACTGAAAATAAATCTATATAATATTGCAAGAGAAGATCATCAAGCTCCAGAGTCATGCTTTCTACCTCACAAACACACAAGTTCATAAATTTTCAAATTCGTGACTCTTTGTGAGAAATATGGCATTCAATTAAACAATAGAGGTTGCACCTATAGAGTAGGTTAGCTTAGCATAAAGGCAGGAAATGTGCCCAAATGCAACCAAATGTGCTTGCTAAAGCCTTGATTATCCGCTTGAGTTACAGAGATGTAAATTATTAAAAAATACCAGACAGTAAGCTTAAGAGTACATGTGGATCACAGAGACAAAAAAACATGGACCTAGCTTACGGGCTGGAAAAACTAAGCTAACGCAGACATACCTTAAACCTGCATTCTATCTGAATGCCACCAGAGGGCGACAGCTGTGGTTGCAAAAAGACTTCCAATCAAATCTAACTGCATAAAATAACAGACTTCTGACGTTTTGTCTGTAAATACTTTAACACTGAGTGTAGGAGCTCAGTCACATAATAAATTAAGTCTTTTTAGCAAATCTTGGTCATACATTTCAAAAATGAGGGTTATCTAGGGTCTCCTCATTGGCTAAGGACCAGTCAATCACAAGTCCCTAGCCAATGAGACCATCCTTTCCAGTTTTTTTTAATCAACGGAAGCATCGGAAACACTTATCTGGAGGTTTCAATGCGGGACCCAACCAATGGATGACGCCAGTGTAGCTATGTCCACCCATTGTAATGTCTGACCACTTTTTTTTGTGATTGCATGCATGCGTGGAAGTGTGCCTCCGGTGGTGGGCTAAGCACACTTACAAGAAATATAACTACAATGGCTATTTAGCCATGGTGTTTCAAGCTGTGTCAACAAGCAGAATATAATCAACGCTTAACATGTTTGTGCACTGTTGCCGCACAGCAAGAAGGTCCTGAGTTCAATTCCATCATCAGGCCGGGATCTTTCTGTGTGGAGTTTGCATCTTCTCCCAGTGTTTGCGTGGGCTCTCTCTCTCTCCAGTTAGTGGGTATGGGTTAATTGATTAATCTAAGTTGCCCATAGGTGTGAATGTGGGAGTGAATGTGAGTGCAAATGGTTGTCTGACCCATGTGTTAGCCCTGCAACAGACTGGCGACCTGTCCAGGGTGTACCCCGCCTCTCGCCCTATGACAGCTGGGATAGGCCCCCCCGCGACCCTGAAAACGATAAGCGGAAGCGAATGGATGGATGGATGGATGGATGGCTTAACATGCTGTATGTGGTTTCTTTAAACCTGTTCTTAAAACATAAAGTGTGGAAACAAAAATAAGGTTATTTATTCATTTATTCATTTATTGCCAGCAGGCTTCTACAGGACCACATGACAAATGTTAAAAAAATACAAATTTAACATATTTAAACACATTTTAACTAAAGACCTCTGACAGTGGTCTTTAGTAACAATGGTAAGGGGATGTTTTTAATTATTTTTTACTGTGTTTAAGCCAACAAGAAACCTTTTTTTCTACTATTTTAATTGATCATGTCATCCTTACCTGATTCATTCATCATCCAGCAATCTTATATAGGTGAAGTAAACATGAAAAAAAAATCCACCCAAAAGCAGATTTTAATTTTAACTAATATTTATAATGACCTGTAAAATTATTGTTTTTGTTTTTAGTGCTTTCTCCTGGTGCTCTTACTTTGCCACTTTGAAGTCAGATATTAAAGTGCTTTTTAATGTGGTCATAGACTTCACATTTTGCCTTCCGACTGTAGTCAGCTCTTCTTAAATATATAGCCAGGGCTGTAATTTTTACAAGTTAAGGCAAAATGCACTCTAAATACAGTATCATAGTTTCAAATGGTTGGGATAACCATCTCATTTTGTATATATATCACCATTTGATATTCAGTCAGCCACGCTTTCTCTTATCTCTGGTGTTATTAAAATGTATAATCATAGATTTTGTGAATGAAACGGCTCAAAATGGCAGGTATGGAACATTTACTTAGAGTTGTTAGAGTTTTTTTATTTTATTTCATACTTGGCAAGCCCCCAAATTGAAATGTGTCATTGTAGAAGGAAGGTTGAACACAAACACAAGTGTAGTTTTATAAGAAAACAGAAACACACTGATAAACAAGAAGATGATGAAAACTCCTTTTCTGGAGAAATTAAATTTAAATTAAAACTAATGCAGATGAGGACAATTTCCTGTAATTTGTTCTATACAGTCGGTGTCAGTTGTTTTATCATCATCATTTTTGTTTTAACTCTCTGTTGTGTTTCTAGCCCGGTGTGTTTCTTAAAGTCTATAAATGTGAATGTTTTGACAGGAAGTTTCTCAAAATAACCTTTTATAAAGAGAAGCTTTCATGCTTTCATGTATTTCAAGCCTTCATCTGCTTAAAAAAAAGCCTTAAAATTTTAAGCTTTAAAGCTGAAAGCTGAAAGCCCTCTTGAGTCAAACCCTTTTCTGCTGCTTATTAAGTTTTGTCTGCAGGTCTCATCGGACGAGCAGATGATGAATAGGAGGGAGAACATTGGTCACTGGGCGCGGACCACCACGAGCTCCCCTCTGAGTCTCCTCCACAGATATGAACTGCTGAGATGTTATGAGAACAGGATAGCTCTCAAGACGCTTGCCTTTCACTCCTGAGATGGTGCGTAAACAGAGCAGGGGCCGACAGATGGGCCTCAGCAAACTGGTCCCGTTGACCCTTTAACCCCACTGTCCAGCACTCTCCTCATCTCTACAAGAAAACGCAGAGGAATTCCAAGGAGATTATCATCCTTTATGTCCTCGGGTTTGCTGCCGATTGCGGGTGGTGCGTATACAGAATACACAAGGAAAGCACATTCCCAGGATCCTGGAGTAGCGATAAGGCTACATCTTGCTAAAACTCGTGAAAGCGACAAACATAAAGAGGAAATAATGTATAATATCTAATGTGTTTTTATGAGCTATAGGTATGACTCTAAGGTGAGACATGACAAGTGGGGGTTTGCTGAGCTGCTAATTTAAAATGAGGCTTTGTAGTTTAAACAAATACCGTGCTTTCCTTATATAGTAAAACGTATTTTGGGTGCAAGTTCAGCTACTGTTTACCTGTTCGCATCATATCTATAGAGAGAGATAATGAGAGAGTCGTCTGTCTGAGTGAAGGATTTGAACTTGCACGGTGAGACACAAGAAAGAAGAGACTAGCAATTTGGAAAATTATCACTTCAGATTGCCTGAAGCTATACTTTTGTATATTCTTGTTCTTATTTTCAACCTATTTCCTGGTATAAGCAGAGCCTGCCCAGGGTTTAAGGAGTTAGTAGCTGCTGCAGGATGTAAAGAGGCAGTTTCATTCATAATTTCCTCTGCATAGTATTATTTGGGCTTTATTTTAAAGTGGCACCCTGTGTGCACAAACACACACACACACATGCACACTATATTTTTCACTTACAGGTAACTGTCTTTCTTAGTGTTTGTGTTAGCAGATGATTCTACTTTTGCAGAGCTGCTGTTTGTAGTTGTGCACAGCATCTGCTATGCAGTCCTGTAGGCTGCATAGCCCATACTACATATTGCTTTTAGCTTAGTAGTATTTTTCTGATCTTAACTAAAGTTTAAATTTCTTTTCTTTTTATGTTTTCTACCCCTTGAGCTGAGGTTAATGATGAATTTTATTTGTCAAAGAGGAAAATCTTCAGTTCTTTCCCTGATCTGATGGAAGGGGGACGAGTAGATACAGTAAACCTTCCCTAAAGGTTCGCTGATGTTCATAATTTTATGACAAAATCATATCTTCACTTATATTAGTGATGATAATTTTTCCTCACAACATTTTAGGACAATAACTGAAAATACTCGGTGGATATATACAAATATGATCTTTTGTTTTATGGCTTTAGATACAATCCAAAGCCACATCGCGTGTTTTGGGAGTTGGTGATGAAAACAGTTTATGTTTTGTTTTTATATAATATAGAAATATGTATATTTTAATAAAATTGAAAGGAGAAAATGATTAAGTCATTTTCTTAACTTTGAAGGACCTTTTTTTTACAGAGTAGTTATCAAGTTACCATGAAACTATCGTCTACTTAGCGGTGATGCTACTCTGCTGCGTGTGCTGTCTCTATGACAACAGTACTGTAATGGAGACAAATTTTGGTGTTTTTTTTCTGTGACTTATAGAACTGCAACATGGCTTCTTTGGAAATCCCATGTTACCTTTTTCCTGATATGAAAACACACATATAAAGTTGCAAAGCGCTGCTAAAACGATCTCTACTGCTGAAACTGCTGCTTGGCATCCACCCTAACTACAGCATGTAGCTGCTTTGTAAAGTAACAGTCCCTTATTCTAAGGTGCATTAGTTCGTTAATACACCTTCATTTTTGCTGTTATGGAGAAACATAGTGTCTTTGTGTAGCATAGTTTAAACCTTTACTGATCTGTGCAGAGAGGAATTTTTGGCATTCCTTGTTAAATTTTAATCTGCTTTGCGTTTTTTTCTTCTTCTTTCATACAAGCACAGGGAAACAAATCAGTATAAGCTGGTCAGGTCAGCATTGTGGTTTGTTTTCCATGCCCACTTCCAGGACTTAAACCGCTGTGAGAAATGAATGAGAAGTGATCCAGTTGTACTTGTTAAAACAGAAAACAAAGGGCTAAAACCAGAAAGGCTTCTGCTGAGAAGCAAACAGATGAAGCAGGTAGAAACACGTTGCAAAGATGTTCACAGATTGTGCGCGGTGCTCAAACTCAGTGTCCTTCGGTATCGATATTTTTCGTCTGGCATGAGCATTCACTCGAAGTTTTAAAGGAAAGCACACTTACTTATATAACAATGCTGATTAACAGAACATTTCCCTTTTGTAGACCGCCACAAAGAGCGACTCTAGCGTCTCTGTGGCTGAGTCACCACACAGCTTGGGCCCCATTCATGTTTTTCCCATGTTGCAATTTACTCACTGAATTAGGCTTCGACCAAAAAAGTGTTTCAGTCCCAATTATCATCTGGCAAGGAAGAGAGGCGGTCTGACAGGGGTGGGGGGTGACATACTTAAGCCTTTTCACTAGTGCTGCCTTGTTTCCCCTGTTACTCTCCTTGAGAGAGTAATGTGTTTCCTCACACAAAAGGAGGATCTTCAGAGATATGCCAAGAGTCTGGAGAGTGTGTTTGCTGGACCTGTGAAGAGACCTCTTTAGGAGGCTTTGAGGACAATGGAGCATGGGCACCGGCCATGGTTTACTTTGTCCACGCCAAGCATTTCACACGCACCCAGGGCAACAGCCGGTCTGAGCAAAGGCACAACATTAGTCTGAGATATTGAAAGGCCTTTTTCATCTTTGTCACCCAATCAGTGCAATGATCGCTCCAAGGGAGTTATGTTTGACCAGCACGTTTTTTCCCCCCTTAACACTCTTCACATTCTTTACCTACAAACTATTTCCCCATTGAAAGGTAATATTTGAGCTCTTTTTGATTATAGTTTTATGTCGCTTACAGAAACAGTTCAGATTAAAAGACCGATTCGGTGTGAGTTGGTCATTTTGGTTGATGTCTGCCCTCTCTTGTATGTAATGCAACAAAATAATAGCTAAAAAGGAAAACCCAAAGAGTTATCCTTTGAGAAATCAGGCCCTGGTTACTCTATCAAATCCACAAAGGGAACATCCCAGTATCTCCAAAACCGGGCAGCTCACAGTAAAACAATCTAGCTGGATAAACAGTACAGCAGACCTGATGAAAAACGGGGATATTTGATTTGCAGGTGAGCGGTCCCCTTTGCACGTAGAACTAAAATGGCACAGTAATGAATCAAACTAATAACAGGAGGATGTTTTTCATTGTGCAGCTAGAACTGCCTCCTGCACCGCTTGATGTGCTTTGTAACTCATAAATATTGAGGAGCAATCAAGCAGAGTACGTAACGCCGACAATGAACGCATCAAAATACAGATTCAGAATTGCACGAAAATAAAAATAAGAGTCTGCCAGAGCCTTTTTATGCACACGGTTGATTTTATAGTGACAGCGTCATTGTGATACATAAAAATAATGGATCAGAAGCCTTATTGTGTTGCTCCATTTTTATCATTTGCATCTAAATTGCTATAACTAAAGCTCTACGACAATTATCATTTATCGTTTTATTGATAATGATCACAAATTTATTCAGTTCCTTCTAAATTTGAGGAACATACCACGTTGACAAGGCCAGAGGAATGCCAGTTTGAATGATCTGCAGCTGAAACCGAGGCGGCATCCAATACATCATCATTATAGCTGAAGTTTCCAATCTCTCCTGTGTTTCCAATCTCAGCCTGCTCTATTTGCCCCACCACATTGTTCATATCTCAATGGCTAGGCTGTTGTTGCTATAGCAATATGTGGATCTGTCAAAGGGCCCAGGTTGCTCCTAATTCAAGTATATGGCACCTTATAGTAGATGTTTTAAACAGTCTTAGCAATGTGTTATAATAGGAAGACAAGGGGGGACAAATTACATGGCATTGACTAATACAGAAATGTGTATTTCTTTCTTTGGTGAGGTATCTCAAAATGTGAAAAAAATTATATATTTAGACATGAACAGCATTGCTATTTGTGAATGCATATATCCATTTTAATTTGGTAATCTACTAATTTAAATAATATTTATCATACTTTATGATGTCCAGTGGAAAATATTGTCTGTCCCTTAATAAAAATCCTGTAGAGCAAGACTATACAGTTCCCAGTGCATCAGTCACTTGAGACTTTGTTATGAAGAAAGCTTGATAACGGTGGCAGCAGAGCTTTTAGGAAAACACAGCCAGGTAAACCACAGACTCTGAGCAGCAGCAGCATTTCCAGCCAATGTTGTGTTAAATATTAATCTCACACACTTTGGAAGCAGCATTCTTGCGAGAGGCAACGTGTGGAATGCAACATTAAGCCCCGAAACTGTACTTCCTGGCTGCGAGCGCAGGTATTCTGGGAAGGCCTGCGGATTCTTTTTACCCTCTGTCTCTCAACAGGTGGCTCTCCCTTCCTGATCCCTAAATTACTGCTCTAACGTGAGACCCTCCACGAGGGATGGTTTTGACAAATATGATTGCACTCGCTGAATTCTACCTTTAATTTAAGTCAACAATGCATGGTGACAGCCGCCACTGACATTTGGACTTTGGCTCTCGAAGACCATTAAGTTCATGAGGTGAAGGTGTGACTGTGTCTTGTACCTAAACAAATAATAGCCTAATGGATCACATGGTACGTGTCTTGAGCAAGCATGTGCAGGCAGATCTGTTGTAGCCCTTGAGAAATTTCTTGATATAAGCCCCACTTGCCAGACCACATAATTAGCTTTTGACCTACATTTCTCCCCAAGCTCTTTGTGCATAAGCTACAGGTCAGTTTCACTGGAGCTGTGACTCGACACTTCAAGCAAATCGTTCGAGTCTGACCAACTTGAATGGAGGGCAAGCTATTTCTAAATGTTTGCCAAACAGAAGTGTAGCCTTCTTTTCACAAGTAACAGCTGTTTATGCTCGTGTTCCCTCACAGCAAGTTAAAAGGGCGTTTGTGCATGACTCACTGCAATTGTAAATGCTAAAAGATAAGTTCCTAAGATTGAAAATCCTCCTTTTGATGATGTGATGATGTGGGTGGACAGGTCCTTGAATGGCGTTCTACTGTATGTAGTTTCTAATAAAGTGTCTGCATTAATATGTTCCTTCTGATGCTGTGCAGAACACAGACAAGGCATAGCGGTAACATAAAACCGTCTAACGTGACATGGCATGGCATAATGTAAAATGACATTTAATGGCGTAATTACATGACAGAAATCACATAAATACTGGAGCCTCAAAACAGTATGTGCAGCCATGGAAGAAGAAAGAACACCCTCTGTCAGTTCTAAGGTTTTACAATGAAAAATGATCTCACCATTATTAGGTCTTAGAATTAGGTGAATACAACCTTAAATGAACAACACATGGCATAATACATCGTGGTGACATTGAGTCGAAGAAGCAGAAGCACTAAAAGAAAAACTAAGCGCATCCAATCATTTAGTAGCTTGTCGAACCACTTTTATTACTTTTATCACTTGAAGTGATCATTTTTTGTGTAGCTTTATCAGTCTCTCACTTCATTGTGGAGAGATTCTGGCCCACTCTTCTTTATGGCGTTGCTTCAGTTTATTGAGGTTGTAGGCACAACATTTCAATCAGGTTGAGGTCTGGACCGTGACTGCGCCATAACCCTAACTCCTCGATTCTTCTCTTTTCAGGCAACTCTGTTGTAGATTTGTTGTTGACCCAGTTTGGGCCAAGCTTTATCTGTCAGACAGACGGCCTCATATTTAACTCTAGAATACTTTAGTATACAGAGAAGTTTATGATTGATCAGTGACTGCAAGGTGTCCACGTGTGGCTGCAAAACAAGCATAAATCTTCACCCCTCCACCACCGTGCTTGCTGTTTCATGGCCGAACATCTCAACTTTTTTCACATGTAATTTTGCAATCGAAAATGGTGTCATAACATTTTTCCAGATCTCAGAGCAGCAACAGTTGCTTCTCTAAGATCTTTGCTTATGCCTTTCCTTCTTGGCATTGTGTTAACACACACCTCAGAACAGCAAACTGACAAACCATCTGCTTTCATACAGGTGCTCACACTTTGTGACGATCAATTAATTAATCAGGTGCATTTGATTAGCAGCACCTGGCTACTTTTAATGCCAGTGGAAAATTCTTCTGCATTTTGGGTAATTTTCTGTTAAATAAATGAGGGCATGATATAATAAATCATGTGCTAAGGTTTATCTGAGGTTATATTTACCTAACATTAAGTCCTGATAAGGATAATATGATTTTTATTATATCCTGATATGTGAACCTTAAAAGTGTAAAAGGGCGTATCTCCTTTTTTACTCGCCTGTATTGAAAGCTCATCAGGGGCTCAGCTTTAACAATATGTGTTGTTCTACTTAGTTCACTGATGGGTTTCATTCATTTAAACAAACAAATGATATTATTATAATTAACTTTGATGTAGGAGCCGCCGCCAGATCAGGAAAACTGTAGTAACGTTTTAAAATAGAGCAGGAATTCAGGAAAACTAATAATATATCAAGTTAATTCAATTTAAATTACATAATATTTATTAAAACAACGCTCATAAATCACATCTACCTTTCAGATTTTGAATATTCCAACAAGGTAATTATATTGTTTATATAGTAATAATATTTCTTCTTGTCTAAGAAATGATTTTGCAGTTTCTCCACGTACAGTTTATGTATGCAAATTTACATATAACCTTGCACCGCTCGCAGAGCCACTAGACGAATGGAGGAGAAAATGAAGACATAACTCGCTGCATTTCTACGATAATTTAGAAATTCATGATGACGCTTGACAATTCACCATGGCACAGCCTAGTTTTTAATCTATTTATGCAGGAGAATGCTGATAGTCTGTGTAATCCCAGCTGAACTCTTGCGGTGAAAGAAGATGCGGGCCTTACAGCAGCTTAATGCCATGATGATGTGTTCCGCTGCTGATGAGAGAAGGCTAAGCAGTTTCTGTATGGATGGTGGAAATGTTGGGGTTCCCTGCTTGGAGGGATGGGGAGGGGTCACAGGATGACATGTGCTGCAGAATTCATACTGTTCTTAATGTTCTCACCATAGAAAATAAAGGATGTGAAAAAAGAAAAGACAAAGTAATTCAGGTCTCTTTTGTATAAAATCCTCCCAAGAGCTACTCAGTCCATGATTTCATTATCAGTCCGACTTACACTAATCCTCTCAGAGTGGAGTTGTCCCTTGTTAGATGTCTATACGTGGGTATCAAAAAAACTCTGGGTGTCAATGGGTAAAAGGGACAGGAGCATCCAATATCCCCAAAGTTTACTTGTGTATGCATGTGTCTGTGAGGCTGTGCAACTGTGCATGTTGACAAATGAGCGTAGACGTGTTCGCTTGCGTTTGTGTGTGTGTGTGCGTGCATGCGGGGGAATGCTGAATGCTTTAGATCACCCCCAGACGCTCAAGACGTGTTTTGATTTCCCACTTCATGGAGGACGTGAGAGTAATCCCCTCAGGATTCCCCCTCTAGAGGTCTTTAGCTGCCATAAGCCACTATTCAACAGGCAAAACCCAACATGGGCTCTATACAGCCTGCTGGCGTTACTGGATGGTTGGGGAGGGGAAAAGGCTTAATCTGCCCTTGTGGCTAACCTGTTGCTGAAAAGAAACCTGCGGGGAAGGCAGCCATGAGACTGGATTTGCAGACAAAGAATATTGTTCATCTTCTGGCTGAATTGAAGGAAATCTAGGAAGGATTTGTAAGCCGGGGACTGAAGGATAGAGATGTTAAAGTTGATATCTTATCAATCACCCCAATTGCTTTTGAAATGTTTTTATTCATATGTTAAGCTTCTCACAAAAAATGATGCACCTGCAAGAAGGCAGTCATGGTGATTCCCAGCTTTAAATCCCAGTAAACAATTAACATACTTTGCATTCTTTTCATTTTACATGCTAAAGGACACAGCCAGTATGACTGTATTTATTTGTCTTGGGCAAACACTGCATGCTTTAGCAGATCTTTTCTCACATGTTACTTAAAGCTATTAGCATTACATAATACATTATTTTAACCTTCTCTAGCATGTAAGAAGTATTGAAAAATGTAATAATTATATTAATGTAAAATTAGCCGAATCATCTGTGACAATACACAGTTTTCCTTAACTTTCCAAATAAAGCAATTTCATGCTTATGTGGCAGTAGGATAGCAACCAGTAGTTTGCAACCAAAGAAAGAATATAAGTAAAAATAATGTAATCACAATACCTTTAACGATATACTCAGTTTCCCGAAAGGTCTTTGATGACATTTTGCCACATCTTCAATCTTTGTGATACACGGCTCTTGAATTCTACAATTTATTCATATTCATATCTTGCATGTCTTCCTCCCACCTCCCGAAGACATGCAGTTAGTGGGGATAGATTAACTGTAACTCTAAATTGCCCATAGGTGTGAATGTGAATGGTTGTCTGTCTCTATGTGTTAGCCCTGGCAACCTGTCAGGGACCAAGGTGTACCGTGCCTCTTGCCTTAAGACAGCTGGGATAGCCTCCAGCCCCCCTGCATCCCTGACAAGGATAAGTGGAGGAGAATGGATATCTGGATAATATTCATATAAGTATTGGTGACCGATCAGATCTTCCTGTGTTCTCTCCGTAAACATTTTGGATACCTGACAGATACATAATCTTGCATACTGTTGGATCATTCCAGATAGGACCTTGTTGTCCAAAGACAACTTTTGAAAATGTCACTATTTAAGAAAACGTAAAATTAGATTACAGTAAATATTCATCATTAAATATTCATATATTAGTTATAAATGATAAACATGGGGGCTGAAGTTAACGTTGATTGCATTATTCAAATTACTTTTTGTTAAAAGTTGAGTGTTGAATCACCAACAACCCACTTTTCTTTCAAGGCTTTGTCTACATTCTTCTGGTTGTTCATTTACATGGATCACAAACTATATAAAAGATGGACACGGCCATTGTGATGGCATTCACTGGTTTGTATGGTGCTTCAACATTAGCAGTTTTTGTGCAAAAAACCTCCCAAAACAACAACAACAACAACAACAACAAAAAACTGCAAACAAAGCCCATTCTTCTTGGTCTGTTCTTACAGGTAACTGCACGGTGAGACAAAATTCTTGTCAAATGACTTCTTTCAACAAAAGAAAACAAAAGAAAACCCTCCAAGGTCAAGAAATCCAGTTTGATGACTCGAAGCTGCTCGTGTTGGCATGTGGCTGTTGGTCAAAGTGTACACACCCTTCACTTTAAGCCCTAAAAGGGTGTGTTAAAAAAAATATCATCCCATGTCCACGTGAGTCTGTGGGGATTGGCTCGTGTTTGGGCCTCACCTCAAGTGACCTCACAAGAAACTGCAGATATTTTCAATCCTGCGCTGATTTAATTTTTAAGCCCCAAATTTTCTTTTCTTTTTTGCTTTACAGGGGGGGGGATCTAAACTATGGTCCTATGTGGGATTTAAACTCCAGTCTCTTGGGTGAAAGTCTATGGTGGCCCTGAAAGGTGAAATGGTCTGCAACTTAAGAGGACACCAACAAATAGAAAAATGCTGCAAAAGCTAAAAAAGACAAACAACCAAAAAACACTTTCATTTTCTTTGATTTGTTTCTTTAACTTTTTGTGGCATTTTTTTTTTCTATTTCTGATGTGTTTTGTCTGATTTTGTGGCATTTTTCTGTTTGTTCATGTTTTTCTTTTTAAGTTTCAGTCCATTTGACCCTTCAACGCCACTATAAAGTTCATCCTAAGGTGGACTATACCTTGAAAGAATAAACAGTCATAAAGAGGTGCTGTTCTTGCATAAGTCTTTTTGTCACCAAGGACTTGGTTATATAGTATCCGCATATTTCCTGTTCACAATCCTCTAAGATGCCATGCTTAGCTGTGGATAAAGTCTGTTCCCTGCATAAGTGCATTTAGGTATAAGTGAGTCACACAGAGCCGAAGTGATTATGGATCAACTTGCTTTTTATCGGAGCATATATGATGTAACGGACGCCAAAATTAAGAGAAAGACTTTAAGATAAAATGATTTCTTCAGTTGTATCTGGCGCGTTTGCCAAATTCTCCTGCCATTCAAGTAAATCCAGATGATACACTAATGCCCTTTTAAGTGCTTGATCTGAAGGCAAGTATTGTTAAGAATAATAACATGGATGTGGGATGGATAACACTGACAAGGAATTAGGTGACCTGAATGTGATGCAGTAGCATGCCCTCCTTTCCAGCCAAAAGATTCATGTCACATTGCACATATTGGCGGATTACTGGCTAGTTTAAAGAGCTTAAGATGAGTTCCTCTGGTGTGTGATCACGTCTGAGCAGTGTGCCCTATAATGCTCCACCGAGACAAAAAAAAGGTCCTTTTGCACTGGCTCTCTGGCCGTCTTACTCTTAAGGCCTCTCCTCAATTGGCTGTCTAAATGGCTTTGTGTGACAGCTACGCAGCGCTGATTGCAGCCAAGTCACATGATGTTACCATGGAAATGGCAATCAGGTTACACCATTTGTGCTACACTTATACCTGCAATAAATGCATGCATTCATAGCTGCAGGTTTAATAGAAAATGGCCATGCTATTCAAAGGAAAAGGTCAGTGCACTCAGATTACAAAAATGCACATTTTTTTACTTACTCTTAGCTAGTTCTAATGATGTGGACGGTTTGGGCTTAATTTATTCAGGATTTGAGAAAAGCAGTGGTGATACTGTGATTATTACAGTTAAAGTGTTCAAATTAACATTTTTTTTCTACCTTGTAGCCATGTTGTCTGGGTTAAACCACAAAATACACCTTCTTCATGGGGCAACTAGTTATTTTTCACAGTTTAAAAACATCCATCTATTCATCCATTTTCTTTTGTTTATCCAGTTCAGGGATGCGGTGAGGTTGGAGCCCAGAGTATACCTACTGACAGGTCTCACCAGTCTGTCACTGGGCTGAAAAAACTCCACTACATGTTTTTAAGGAGACCTTTTCCTTTACTTTCCAATATCCAGCTGATTCAGTTCCAAAATGGTCTTTATTTATCCTAAAGTGGGCCTGGTGTAGTCCCTTGGTTCATCCACTATCTGTAACAAACTACTGCTACAGTTGTTACTGTGGGCTGTATGCCTAACATGACCTATCAATCTCCATACTCAGTGACATCATGCAGATCCAAGAGGACATCTCAGGCTATTCGTCGTCTGTTTTCTAAAAGGACAGGAACCTCTACAGATTGTACTTCTTTGCAATAAAAGCCAGGTAGAAAAAAAAAGAAGGTGTTTTTCAGTAGGCTCATATGCAGCATTTTGTTGGTGTGAATCAGTTGCAATCATACTGCGCTGTATGAGGCCAATGAACTAAAATAAGTGTAACTGTGCAGATTTTCCCTTTAGGGGTCGCCACAGCAGATCTTCTTCCTCCATCTCACCCTATCCCTTGCATCCTCCTCTGTCACACCAACCCTCTGCAAGTGTCCTCTGGCAGCTCTCTTCTTCAACATCCTTTGTCCAACACATCCTCTGCACATTGCAAATCACCTCAACCTCTCAGCAAGCCTCTCTAACTTCAAACTGCTGAACCTGCGCTGTCCCTCTGATATACTACACTATGATGCTATGATATGCTATGTGCAGATATTGCGTGGAATACAAATGAGATGCACTTTAAAGATGAATGCTCTGCAGACACATTCTGGATTAATTTATCATATTTAGCAGATGTGCTTTTAAAATATTACCTTATGATGTTATTAAAATAGGTGTTACCTGATGAGAGCCTGGTTCATTTTATACATGTTCAAAAATCTTGTTCTACATCCCATTTAATCTTATTGTTTGGCCTAAAACACAATTCCCTAGTAAGCCACTGACATATTGGAGTATGTATAATTCTTTATGTATTTGCTTTGGTGTCCCAGCTCAAAGAAAAACACTGTGCACGCATACTCACCTTGTTACGGCACATTTAAGGCATGAGTATAATCATTTGCTTGACTTTTTATCCAGAGGGAACCAACTTTAATAACTTATTGACTTCAATCTGTCAAATGACGAGTTAAGGTTACGGCATCATTGAATATTTGCATTCCAGACCATGTGAATATTTATTTCAGTGCATCATCAGGACTCAGCAAAGCCTCGCCAATCTTCTGAGAAGTCATCACTGCTGTGCTCAAGACAGGCTGGAATTGGCAGCGGTTTATTTGAGGTTGTCTGTGGGAGAAGGACAATTATCTTGTATGTCCTCAAGAGGTCTGGTATTGTAGAGAAAGGCTGAGTAAAAGAGATCAGAGAAGTACACACAGAAGTACATCTGAGGGCTTTGTAGATCCCAGGTATTACCAACTGTCTGAATTAACAGGATACACATACTTCACTAGACAGTCAACATGTCACGTCTTAACAGCGTTTGGCTTCACCTATGAGCCAAAATTCTTACATGAAGCCCCATGAGCTCCTCGCTGTTTCACAAGCTTAGATGAGGTCTTAAGCCTCAACAGAAGATGAATGCAGAGTGCTAAATTAATTTGAGGCATTTTCTTTTGTGCACTGACAAAAGCGACCAAGTTGGTGCTGGTTTCCATAGCTGATGACAGATCACTGGGCTGCAGTGTTTGCCCAGGTGTCAGGCCTCCCGCTGCAGACAGCAGAGGGTTTGTCCAGGTCTCCGAACTTTGCATTGCTGAAGCTTCTGTGCCTTAATTGTACAAATCGCCTCATTCAGCATAGTCATGAAAGAAACTCCTAAAATAATTGTGACAAAATACCAGTGTGACTCGTTGAAAGGTTGAAACATGCCCTGCATTCAAGACGTTTCAGGCTGCGAAAAAACAGGAAAAGACTTTTTCAAAACACTTTTCAAAGTAGTGTTTTAAAAAGTGTTTACACAAAAACTTCCAACCTTTAAAGTCTCACGAACTAACATTTGTTTAATATCCAGCTTTGTGTTGTGTATGCAGTGCTTTTAAGAACTGTACTTACACTCTTTCCAAACAACATTAATCAAGACTGTATTATAATTACTGTGCATTGTATAATACTGCAATAATATGTTTTAATTGCTCAGCTGTGTATAAATAGTCATATTGGCAGATCACCAAATGCACGAATTGCTTGATGTATAAATACATACACACATATATATATATATGTGTGTATATAAAAATATGGGCAAGTATTAATAAGATTTGATCTCTGTGTCAATGGAGTTTGAAGTGTTTGGTTAAGGGTAAAGTTTTGGATGCCAGTTCAAACTTTGCCTCCTGTCATTCAGAGATGTCTGGATTTAGTGGGCTGGGCGGAGTAAGCACTGCACAGCTGGGAGGTACAGTGTCTGGATCTATAAATTTTCCTTGGCAGCCATGCATGACATCCCTCACCTTTACCCAACCCCATCCTGTTAGATCTTCAACAGGTAACAATCCTAAATACATATTTTGTAATCACAGGAAAATGCCTTTTGCTAATCCGCTGCTTGACACCATTAAAATACTGATATATGTTGCACATGTGTAGCTGTTTTCATTTTCAACCTGTTACAGGCTTTCGAAGCACAGCGTGCTCACTTTTCTTGCCCGTTTGGAGGGAGTGTCATTTGCACTTTTCCTGCAGTCAGGTTTCTCGTGTGATGTGTTCAACCTTTTGAAAACACTCACCCTGGACGTGATCGTGTGCTCACACGCTCCTCCTGCAAGTTTATATTTGTCCCTCTTTTCACTTTTAGCAGTTGATATAAGAGGAAAAAAACCCAGCAAGAATTTCATGACAAACTTTTAAAAAAAAAGAGCACGAGTTCCTCTACATTGCTACGGCTTACTGGACAAAAGAGCAAGGGGATTCATTTTTCCACGGGGTGAGCAGAGAAGAATTAGAAGCCTCTGCCACTTAATTTGGCGGCTGAGACTTACCCTGCAAAGTTTTGTTTTTTTAAGCCTTCAACATAACAGAGTGTGCCTTGCCGTCAGCACCTTAAGCAAGTAAAAGCGCTTCTTTTATGAACTAAACCTGCCAGATATTTGCTTTGCGAAGCCCGGTGAGAAGAAAAGAGGTGGGTTTGCAGTGAATAACTTTTAAAACACTGTGTACGAAATGAAAAAAGCAGCAGGAGACATGAAAGAGCAGGAGAAATGAATTGAATGTTTTTTTACCTATGAAAAAGGAGGGCGATGGGATCTGAAGGCCTCTTTTCCAAAAGCCTTAGCCAGGTGATTCATCACAGCGCTCTGTCAAAAGAGCTTTCCACAACATGACATGAACAATGACACTGTGATTGCAAAGACAGGAGAGCGCTTGATTGAAAGATATCAGCTATAGGTTCAGCAGAGAGAAGGGGGCCAAATGCAATAGCTGGGTGGAGGGGCAGGACGGAGGGAACGCGACTGGCTGATGAAAATCAAAAATCGTAACCCTTCGACATGGGTGTCAAGAGAGCTTTTTAGGGAGAGCTGCGTAACGAGAGCCTTCAGATATAAATTAACCAAAACAATTTAACAGCTGCTTAACTGTGAACAGAGGAGCTGCCAGGCAGATTGATTGGAAATGTAGCAAAGGAGAGCATCTTTCAGAATGCCTTTTGCTTTTCTGTAACGGTAAGTCCTCAGCTGTGGAGCGATGCTGAACAGATTGTGGACCACTGCCAGATCTTTAGATCAGCTGAAGCGTATTCAGCAGAAATGCTGCACACTTAATTTGTAATGATTTAGTTTCCCTGGAGTCTTAGAAACTACTTGTTGTATTTTGTGTTTATATTATTCTGTATAAATGTTATATATTTGAATGTTTTTAGTTGTCACAGACTTCTTCAGACCTGGACTTGGCTCTCTCAGTACTAGGTGTATCTGTGGAATTCATATGAATCAACGTAATATGTGTCTTTTGTGCACGTAAAGCACTTTGGTCTACATTTATAGTGTTTTCCAAGGTATTATCCTTAAACTGCATGTATAATAATAATGGAAACAATCATAAAATATTTAACAAAAACATCATATATAAGACACACAACTAATATGTCAATTTCAACAACACAAATACTGACAAAAATTCAGTTACTTTACATGGCCTGACATATAGACAGTGGAGACATGTGGTGTAAATACAATACACAATACAAGTGAAGCACCTAAAAATAATCTAAGCTTATTTCGGATTAAACGTAAACTCATCATACTACAAGAATTATTTTTAAAAATCTGCCGATTTGACATGGCTATTTTTTTTAAGTAATTGCCATATAAGTTTTAAAATACATCGCTAAATACAAAGTTTTACATATAAAACTTACAATGTTCTCTGGAAGCTTACAGTCATACCATAGTCACATTTCCCATACTTTGGGGAGCATCTGTGAGTCACTGCAGCCATTGCTGTTGTTATGGTACTTATATGTTCTTTATTCACACACAAGTCAACCAATCTTGACCTTTACATACTGTGAGTGTCAGCATCTACATGGTTTATAGAAATATTTATATAAATCCCACAATATACCCCCAAACGGCTGCCCTTTCCTGAGCCTCAGGTTTCTTCCTGTTAAAATGGAGTTTTTCCTTCCCACTGTCACTAGGTGCTTCCACAGGGTGTTGTTTGGTTGTTGGGGCTTTCTCTCTATTATTGTAAGATCATTACCTCACAGTACAAAATAATTTGAGGCAACTGCTGTTGTGATTTGGTGCTATATCAGTTGGTGGAATATGAATTTAATAATCAGTAATATTTTAAATTTCATAGTTCAGTTGAGCACCAAACTGCGACAGCATTTACGTACGCACAGTTGTTGACATTTAGTGTTTGTTTTTTTTACGTTTGTCACAACACGTATTTTAACGGTTAGCACAAATTTTTTAATCTTTCCGGTGCAGGTGTGAAGATTACTGATCAAGTTATCGACATAAATCTCCATAAAAATGCTTAAATTTTAGAAAACAGTGCAACAGAGCAAAATGGTGATAAATGATGAAGTTTTGGTGCGCATCATCATGATATTGCATTGTGAAGCAATCCATTGAGTATTAAATTTGCTATATATATATTGCTATATTGCTATGTAGATTATGATTTTCCCAACAGTAATTGTTTACTTACCTAACAACAAAGCAAACACACGGGGGAATTTGCAAGTATCATAAAATCTGGTCACCAGGTCATGTTTCCCACTGTGTTGCATTAGCTCTTCTTTTAACATCATTTATTAATATGTGTAAGGTCTGGATTGCAGGCAGCCCACTTCGTTGTAATGCACTGAGAATGTGCTTTGACATCTGCGTGGCAGCATATGTTGCTCCAAAACCTGCATTTACAGTACATCGTCCAGCATTAAGGGTAGCTTCCTAACCTTCCCGGATTTGCAGTTTGCTTCTGTCCATGTTAAATGAGCAAAGATCAAGAGAAGGTAACTGCGTCTCTGGATGTTGTTTGTATACAGTATATTAACAAAACTATTGGGCCACACATCTGAATCTCTGCGTTTTCAGGGTCATCAGGTGTATGTATTGTGAAAGAATGGGTTGATCTAAGGAGCTCAGTGAATATAATGCATCAAGTCTCCATAATTTTGTCTCTCCTTTATATTCCATGATTGTACTGCTAGCATTGCAGGGTTGTAGAACGCTGCACATAGTACAAAATTCGCCCACAGTCTGCTGACTGAGTAACTATGGAGGTATACATCTCCTCTGGCATTAACATCGGCACAAAAACTGTGCACCGGGAGCTTCGCTGCATGGCTCTCCATGGCCAAACAACTAATGTGGCCTAGTAATTTTATCCACAGTGTACATTTTCTTTTTTGCATAATAGTTTACAGTTGTTTTCATAGACAGGGCTTTGAAGACATGTTCCTAACCCCAGTCAGTTTGAACTTTGATGCCGTGCTGATGGCCCGAAGATCACAGACAATATTTTAATTTAAACAAAAGCTTAGTGTCTCCCTTGTGTACTGTGATTTATCCAGAGTCTGTTACTCTTTTAATGACATCACGCACCATACATGAAGAAATCCTTAAATTCTTAGTTATTTGGTTAATCGACATTGTTGAGCTGTTTGCTCACGAGGTTTTTCACAGGTGCCTTTTTTTAAACTAGTCGTGTTACTAATTAACATGTGACTAGTTTTTATTGAAACATCACAGAACTTTTCCTGTTTTCATTTTTTGTCTTTGTGCTATTTTAAATAAATATGTTCAATGATGCACAAATGGATGCATTACTTACATTTTAGACAGCATCCCAACTTTTACAACTAAATTTATATTTAGGCGTACTTACACAGGAATACATTTTCCCAACTTAGGCTCTCTACCTTGATTAGGTGTATTTATGCTTAATGGTAGGTATGGTAAGCATCCTTACAATAATAATGATTTTTATTTTACCTAATTTTTCTAAAGAAATGAGCAATATTAACTATTGTCAGTATTAAAGCAGTGATTTTCAATTGTAGACCATCTCCGTCAACTAAAACATGTAAACATTACAATGTAACTACACCAGTGCTCAGTTTCTCAGACTGTGGCTCTCTCTGTTATGTGCCATGTCTCACATCTTTCCCCCTCCACCTTTTTTTTCTTCCACACGTGATAAAAGAGTAATCACCTTAGATACTATTTACACTCAGGGCCGAGGACTACCATTACCCTTCCATCAATATCAGCACTTAAAGTTCATAAAACTGTGAGGCAGCCCTCCAGCCTGTAATTTTCGTAGTCCCTAATTCACAGTGAGAAGAAATAGTATTACAGGGTATTCAGCTAAGTAGTGATGACACTCACACGTAATTGTGAGAGACAACAAGGACTCTCACTGCTTACAAAAGCTGTAATACATTTACGCCTATGTTATATAAGGAAGTATATGCGTCACAGCAATACAGTTATGAAATTTGCTCCATGGGAAAATACTGGGTGGATGAAAGATACTCCCTGTCTATATACATTGTGGACACTTCATTGGGGACATCTTCCTGTTTGCACACACAGCTTGATCCTGCAGACAGTGAGTCAGCATTTAGTTTCTTTTCTACTAAATGTTAGAATGGGCAAAACATGTGATTTAGGCAACTTTGAACATGATATGATTGCTGATATGAGATGCGTCAGCTTCAGCAGCCGTAAGATTTTTAAGTACAGAGATTCCACTTGGCCAATTTTGGCTCAATAAACATCCAGTTAGTGGCACATCCCTGGATTACACTCACTGATGATGAGTCTGAAGACAATAGCAGCTTAGGGGAACGGTGATGTGCAGAAGGCTATGTCTGGACACACTTAGGAGTTGCAGACGTGCCGCACAGGTTACACTGTTCTCATACTTCAACACAATGAAGCCTTTCTCGAGCAACTTTGCTTTTATTCTGCAGCCCTTCGCTGTACCCACACCTCAAAAGATTATGTGGAATAAGATGCTGAGGAGCTGGTTAAGCACAGGCAATAGAAGCACCTTCTAAGAGCCATGATGAAATGGCTAAAGTTGATACGGTGTATTAAAAATGATGTTATCCAGAAACTTTGACCTCTTAACATCTGCATGGTTAGGGTTAGATTTTGTTGTAGTCACATGCTAAATAGGGAGCTTTTATTTTTCCAATTAAGTCACTTTCCACTTCTGTGAAAACAAGTGGACAGGTGTCAACTAAAGCATAACCTCACCTGCACTGACTGGTCTAAAGTAACATTCACAAACTGATATGAGCAGTACTGTCTTTTTATCAGAGAAGCAAATAGCTGAGGGCTGATCATAACACTACCAGGCCCCACAATTAATCCAAAAGGATATTTTGAATTTGCAGCAAATAAATTACACACTTTTCTTTACTTTCCGAGGCCTAAAGGGAAAAAAATGCATGTTTTTCTTTGTTTGTATTAACCAAAAGTATCTCCCTTTTGGAGATAATACAGGTGCTATGAAAGCAGTTATGACAAATTTGTGATGTCTGATTATTTATTTACTTTATAATAAAAATTCAAGACAAGTATCCTAATTTTTTACATTGAATAGTAGCAGGTTTTTCATACCGTCTCTTTATAAAAACATACACAGTCAGTGGTGTGTTTGGAGGCCCTGATGGGCATATTCTGTCTTACAGGTTCAATGAGCTGGGATAAAAACTCTAAATGTTGCAGGCCCCAACAAATCTGACAGGAATGCTTCACTGATCGTGAATCCTGATGTGCTAATTAAAAACATCTCAGCCTACAATGAAGACACTTTATGTAATATGTTGTGTATTTATGTAGGCCTACTCTGTTTTAACAGTTAAGTGGAGGGGAAACAACTTGGCCCAGAGAGTGCGACCTGAGGCATTTCTAAGTCTGCTCACTCACTAAAGGGACGGATGATACTACACCTTACTGTGCACAGTTAAAATGACTTTATTGTTCAGCTGAAAAAGATTTCAGCCCCTATTTCTATGAGGACAATTTAACCTGTGATGTCATGTTGGAGTTTTTTCAATTTTCCTTTTAAATGCAAAAATATTAGCAGTTCTAAATAAATATATAACGGCCTGATAAGAAAATATTAACCTATTAATAACTCTAAGCAAAAGAAAATGTTATGGTTTGTTTGCATATGAATTGAGGAATTTGGTTTTGATTTCAATCTCATCTTCTTGGGAGCGTCATTAGATGGTGTTAGGAGCATGTTATGGGGAGTAATTGCACTTTGGCAAGCAGGTTAGCAGGGAGAAGTAAAGCAGGTTAGCAGGGAGAAGTAAATATTTGCTGTCCTAGACTGCAATATCTGGAAATTCATCCTTATCACCTGTGTAACTAAACTACATATGGCCAGGCTGAGGTGCCTCATTTCCTTCTTCAGCCCTGGAAAAGTAAAGATAAGCACAAAGGTAACTTAGAGCTGCGTGTAAGGAGAAAACATGCTCAACTTCATTTGTCATATTTGAAACAAGATGAAGATAAAATGTGAAATAAAAATAAGAAACAAGGCTGTTGGTTCTTTTTTTGCAGCACTCTCACAAATACCACCAACTTCATCGTTTTCCTTTGTTTTCCTTTGATATCAAGATTTTTTTAAATGTTTTTTTATTAGTTTTTCTGTTTTCACAAATAGTACATAATTACATAACATAATAAAGTGTACAATTCAGAAACAAAAATAAATAAATAAAAAACAAAAACAAACAAAAAACAAACAAACAAACAGACTGATAACTAAGCACAAAACACCAGCTCAGGTCCATCTAAAAAAATAAATAAATAAAGAGAGAATACAATACAGTACAATACCTGTGGTCCCAGTACTACGTTGCAGTTTGAACACTCAAGAGAATCCTTGTAACATAATATTAGAGACGTCAGGTTCCACATAATTCAAGTATGGTTCCCACACCTTAAAGAATTGGTCTGTTTTTGAGTGCAGTACACATGTAAGATATTCCAATGGCACTAGATCCAACGCTACTCTGTGCCAACCTTTAATAGTTGGTGCTTTTTCGGCTGGGGAGGCCCAGTATGAGAGACAGAGGGTCCATCTCCAATTCACAACCGAAAATCTTCTCCATTTCAGATAACACATTGGACCAATATTCTTGCAATTTCAAACATGAAGCTGTGAGTTAGGGTACCAATTTCTATCTTACATTTGAGGCACATGGGTGAAAGGGTAGGATTATACTGATGTCTGCGAAATATAGATATATGCATTCTGTGTATGATTTTTAACTGCATTGCTTTGGTAAGATTACAAACTGAGATTGATTTGGCATAACTCCAGAGATCTTTCCACTCTTCATCATCAATTGCTATACCTAACTCCTTTTCCCATGTGCCTTTAAGCCTCTGTGACATCACTGAAGGTACAGAATATAAAGCCTTATAAAATATCTTCACAGGTACCTCTTTATCTGTTAGAAATAATAATTTTTCAACAGGAGAAACTTCATGACTCTCACTAAAGTTAGTACCATGCAAGATATAATGCCTTATCTGTAAGTAACGGAAAAAATTCTTATTATTAAATTATTAAAATGACAACTGACAACTAAAATAATTGTAAAATAATTTAAAACTAAACTATGCAGTTTCTGGGGCAATTGTGGTGGGATTGTTGTTATTTCTTGGTCTGCAGCCTGCTGCTAAAAAGTTTAGGGTAAAAAAACAAGCAGCTATAGCATCAAATATCTCCTGACAGAGTGCGAACCACTCAAATCAGCCAATCAGATTGTCAGTTGCTTTCACCTGTGATGTGGCAGCAAGTTACCAACTAGCAAAATGACTCGTAGACATTGGTTTATAAAATCCAAACCATAACTCATATCCACCTGGTTTAAAAACCTTGAGTGCCCTAACAGGGCGCTCTCCAGAGCTGCGGTCGTTATTTGTGTTTGTTTCTACTTTTAAAAATGTGGTTAAAGGAGGAGGAGAGAGGTAGATTTTGTGTTTCTCCAAAAATCCTTGATCAAAGTGCAGCTGATCCCTGTGAGGCTGTTAAATGGCACTCAGATGCCCACAGATCAATAAGTGCAAGTCTGTCAGCTTTGGCGGTTAGCACTGTTGCCTCACAGCAAAGAGGTCCTGAGTTCGACTCCACCATCTGCGTGGAGTTTGCATGTTCGCTATACAGTGGTGCTTTTGCTTTGCAACAATCCCATAAGTAATTCTCCGAGCTCACGTTAAGAACATTTAATATGTTTTGGCCTTTAATGATCCTTGAGGTTGATACGTTCTTTAGACCAGTGTGAAAACAATGGCCCAACATCTCCATCCAGCTTATTCAGTGATTTTCTGAAGCATAACATTAATTATTGAGATGTGTTTTCGAGAAACTAATAGCACTCTATTTCTCAGACAGATGTCGATATGGAGGATAGAGAAAATAGATGTTGCACTATAAAACTGTCAAACAACTCTTCAGGGGATGTAATTGCTTCTTCCTGCACCCTGGTCTTGTCATTCCCGCCCTGAGTGTAGACACATTGAAAGCTTCCTCATTTCCCCCCAAAATCCACCAACTTACCGAACTCCTCTAGACTATCCTGAGACACTCATTTTCCCTCACAGCATTACACATGATTGAAAAGCATCTGCTAAATGATAAAAGGCACCGTCATTGCCAAATTAGCACCACATTCAAAACTTCTGAAAGGCTGCTGAATGTCAACAATGGAGGCTGAGCAGCAAAAGCTTAATTATCCTAAATGTGTGTGTGGGTGTGCAGTTGCATACAGCATACACGTGTGTGTGTGTGTGTGTGTGTGTGTGTGTGTGTGTGTGTGTGTGTGTGTGTGTGTGTGTGTGTGTGTGTGTGTGTACTCTCTACCCAGGTTTAGTACCGATGATGTAATATCACATATCTGTGTCTCTGGATGAGCATTACATCACTGATGCTGCTGGCTGGCAGAAATAGAGAGGTGCTCAGGCTGCACTGGCTCTGGAGGCATCACTGTAGATGAAACAGTGAGGGCAGCCACTGAGTCAGCCAGTCTGCTGCTTGCACAGAGAGCAGCGGATGCCAACATGAGGTTCAGGATCCTTCGGTGGCCCTACAGATGGTTTTAGAGGGCCAAAAATCATTTGCTTAATGTCTTATGTCACTTAAATGTAAATAGTCAACTTCTTGTGTAGCAGAGTGTGGTGCTCATATTTATGTAAGTTTAACTTGATTTTGATCTTGATAATATTCATCACCTCTAACATGTAAAAGTGTTCTTTTTTTACCTGCGATGTTTGCTTTGTATATTGCTTTTATATGTTTTCTGTCTTCTGTGGAGGCACGGAGCTTGTGGGAAATATTATTTATTCCACTGACAGATCTTAGAACTCTGCTCGCTATTTTTCTAATGCTTTTTATGACTGTTGTAATTTTTTGGTGTATACATGGTGGTTGCTTTGACTGAATAATTGATTTTGATTGTTGTGATCTTGTCCAACTATATTAGTAAATGCTAGGATTTAACTTACTTATATACAATGTGACTATAACAGTATTCATCCATGCTTACCCAGTTCAGGCTCACAGTTGGGCTGAAGACTATCCCAGCGGTTAGAGGCAGGGTACACGCTGGAAAGTAAACCAGTCTATCGCAGGGCTAACTCACAGAGACAGACAACCATTTGCACTCACATCCACACCAAGTCTAGAATCACCACGTAATCGAATATACTTGGACTGTGAGAGGAAGTTTGAGTACTCAGAGAGAATCCACACAGACACTGGCAGAACTTGCAAACTCCACACAGTGGATTCAAACCCAGGAACCTGCCTGCTGAGAGGCGGTGATGCAAACCACCACACCGTATAACTCGTAAAAGAAGAAAAAAACAGTTTGGATGCCACAGTTTAGTTTTCTCATTTAACTCTGAATTGAAACTATCAAACAACTTGCCCTTTAGGGGTTTGTAGGAAGAGATGCATGTGGACTGTATTCATAAAGTGCTTCTAGTGTTTGCCGTGAAAGACATCGAATGCAACCAGACAGAAACGTCCTATGGACAATAACATAACTCCACTCTTCTGTTAGTCATCTTGCATGAAATGAAAAAAGCAGCGGGCAAGAAATATGTCTATACGTCAGACGAAAACTGTATTTTTTTAAAAAAAGAACAAATGCCCAGTCTCACTGAGAGGCTCAGTATCCTGCAAAAACTGCTTTGTCATTTCTTCCTTCTGCAGTTTATAATCTTCTGTATGCTATCCACTTTGGAAATGCAGAGCAATGGGTTCAACCAAGGCACTTCTAAATTACCAGATGAGCAGAAACTGTTTTAGAAGTTGGCTCGGATTAAGTTTGCTTTGATTACCTCATTACACAATTTAAGTAATTTACAATAGTGCAGCCAGGAGTATAATATTACATTGTATTGATTTTTCATTTTTGCAGGTCGGTAGGTTTCTATTGAGTCATTTGACAGACTGCGGATGAAAATGGCTGTGCCCTGATTTAATTACTTGCATTGGAAACACATCCTGTGTTCAAAGGTAGAAGCAGAGAACATTTTAAAAAAGAAAAGAAATCATACATAATTATTTATGTAAAACTTCACAGTAGCCCTTCATCTTCGACAACAGCCAGCTCTACTTAGTAGGCCACAAGAAAGTGTGGCTGAGAGTTTGTAGGTACCTGTCTGTAATTCTTACTGATACCTGTGCATTAACCTGCCTCACCTTCATGGAAGAAAACATCAAAAGCAAATGAGAATTTAAACTAAAATCAAGGTGATCCAATGCACAGTTACCTCTCCAGATGATAAAGCTCTATCCGGAAATTTGAAACAAAAGTGAGACCTGAAAATTACTGTAATGGAAATGTATGAAACCATACTGCATAATGGTTTTTCCCAGAGTTCTGCAGCTGCCATGACTGATGCAATGTGGACAACCACAAAATATCGAGTGACCGTATTATCACAATGTAGATAACACCGCTAATATAGGATTCAGCGATGGCGTGTGTCTGCAGTGCAGTGCAAGTCACCCAAACCAAAAAAGATCAGAGAGAAAGAGGCGGGGCGGTCAGCAATAAACATGTTTGTGTGGTGGAGTAAATTGATCACAGTGTGGATGTCAAATAGCTTGTGTTATCCCCTTTTTGGAGCCACAGAGGGTCATTGTTTTATTTTGAATACATGAATGCAAATGTATGGCTTTCTTCAGGATTCACTTTAGACCCTGAATACATCAGTGCAGACCGTAAGCATGCCCAGTCCCGCATCTGAGCTCAAACACAGACGAACTATGAAGGGCAAAACTTAAAATGTGGTACCCCCAGACACCACTCAACCACACAGCCATAATTAATACTTTATTCCCCAGCAGTTGCCTTCATGAGGCGCAGATGCAGGGAAGATGACCTGAGATTGGGAAACCACATGTGAGGAGGCAGCATGGAAGCCAGGTATCGTGTTTACTTTCATAAATATGGCAACCCCCCCCCCCTCCCCCCTCCAATCCCCCCACCCTCCCTATAGCCATTCTGTACCTAGCAATTAAATCCAGTTAGAGATTACGCTCTGCTGCATCCCTGTCTTCACAGGAGTCTCAGCCTCCAGCCTGGACTGATAATAACTATGGTCGGCACTGTTTCAGCCATTCATTTGATAAAGTGCTTTTTCACCTTGCAGCTTTCATTACCCACACACCAGAAAGTGTGTGCATGTGCGTTCAAGTTTATTTGCTTGGCTCAGAGTGAGCTGATTAAACAAGTGTCATGTGATTATTCTGTAATCAATTTTTCAATTACGATTCAGGCCCTATAACGCTGTAATGGAAGGTGAACTCGGATCTATACCAGAGCAGCGAGGTGATTAGACTCTGCTGGAAGCAATCCAGAGAAGACGAAGAAGAGAGAAAAAAGAGAAAAAAACAGGGCGATGGGTTTTTTTCCCATTTTTTTTTTCCTGAGTTAGATCGATCCTGTTGACTGAAATGGTCTTGGTTCATAACAGACCGTGTCTGCTAGCAACAGCTTAGCTGGTCCACTGAAGTGTCTGTCTGCACATCTTTTGGAAGGTTCTTTAAAGAGGGTGAGTAAAGAAGTCTCTCTGAGAAAAAAGGAGAAAAGATGTTTATTGTGATGACCCACCTTGACACTGCGAGGCTGCTTCCATAGCACAAAAAACATGCTACTCCAGGGCTAGGCTTTCAGGCAGTCTGCAAGCAAAGATCTTTAAAGCACGGAGCCGACTCAAACAGAAAAAAGGTTCACTTTAGGTTTTCCAGGCAGATTCTTCCTTCCATTTCCACTCAAAGAAAGAATTTTAAAACGCCTTCTCATATGATTCTGATTCAATTACAAATTAATCAAAATCAATAAGGTGCTTTTTAAGGTCTCAGCTAACCTTCTTGTTTTTATTTGAATGATGAGTTTGACTCATCAAAATAAACTACAGTATGTTGGTATGTCTTTAACAGTTTTTTTTTTTTAAATCTTGTTTTTATAATGCAAATGGACAGAGACGACATTTATAGATTTCATAGCTAAAAGCGCAGTTGTGGTTATATAAAAGAAACATGCTAGTTTCAGCAAACAAACATGCAACATAAATGTAAGATTTAAAACATTAGATTTTGTTTTAGAGATCAGATCATTTTTTAACATATGCATGTTTGAAAAATAAAGTTAGAGTGAGTACTCAGTTGCCTAAACACCAGAACAGGTTAGCATCAGTGGTTTTCCTCTCGCTACACTTACTGATGTTACAGTCACAAGTTTGCTAGCTAGCTCTGTCTTCATCATGCAAATACATCTTGTCTTCTTTGAATGATGAGCTGAATATACAAGAAGAGCCATACTGACCATCTGTGCAGCACCAGGAAGTCTCATAAGGACTTGGAGTAAGCTAGGACAACCCACTGTTGTCTGCTAATAGCATGTATCATTGGTAGCTAAGTCTACAGCAGCTCTTTGTTGTGTGCATCAGTTTAGCTTTGGCAAGCGATTATTATATGTAAACTGTGATTTTAAGTTAAAATTAGCACCCACCTTTTTGTGTGTGTTTTGGTGTGTAACATTATAATTAGCAAACCTTACAGCCACTATGTTGGGTAGTTTTTTAAAAAATCTTTTAAAGAATTACATGCAAAGTCTTAAAAATTTTTTAGTTTCTCTTGTAATATCTAATTATGTTCATCTCAAGTTGGTTTAAAAGAAAAAAAAAATAATTCACCCTATTTGGTAGAGTGTTAATAATATGTTGCTCAGCAGGGGGTTTATGACCTCTAGTTTTTACTGACTGTTATGATATCTGGACATTTTCTACTTAAAGGGGAAAGGGGAGAAAATATAGAGCCAATACTCAATAAGACTAAACAGTACCCATCTTAATTATATTAAATATATATTTCGTTTTCGAGCCTTTATTCACTAGGACAGTGTACAGAAGACAGTAAAGCTTGGAGGAAGACCAGGGTAAATGGCCTGTGGACTGATTTGTACCCAGACCTCTGTATTAGCCTTATGGCTAATGAGCAGAAATTCTCATCATGTGTAATTTTTAAGTGCTAATACAATTTAAACAAAAGAATTATATAAAATTGTGCCGTTTTCATAAAACTCTGCTAGGTGGTTGAAACATTTGCAATAAAACCTTTCTTTAAAGTCAGTGTAAAGCAGAAACCAAAAATAAGAGTATAAATGGCCTACAAACGTGCTTTAAAATGATTACTCTAATAACCACGGCTTCATGGTTAAACATTTACTTTCCATTCTTCTTAAACTCATGACCTGCACATTTACACGGGCGCACATCTGTACACAGCTGTCCAGCGCGAACGCATAAAAAAGTCACGTAAAGATCTGAGCGATTGATTTACAATTTACAGCCAAATGGAGACAAACTACCAAAACATACTGAAAAAACAAGACAGCAAAGATGGATTTTTTCCAATACTGTAATTTGAGGTTTTAAAGTAATCTCAATTATTATTTATGACCAGGAAGTAGACAGCAGCAAGCAGATGTCAGCAGAGTCAAATAACTAACTGCACATCATTTATAACGCTATTATCCCCCCCTACACCCTCCACAGAAACACATATTCACCTCACACGTAACATGCTCCTCCTGAGGAATATTGCTCACTGTACTGGCATGAGTTAGCAAATAATTGCTAGTCAGGGGAGGAGGTGGCTTATAATATGCATTGGGAATTTTAATCTTGACTTTTAATAAGCTTTTGACCTTCTTGCGTCTGCAGCCTATAATTAGAAATTCTGGCTGGGCCGGATTGACAGAATGCTGTGTCTTAGGGGAGGTAAAACCTTGAGTGACTGCGGTCAGCAGACCTTCTAAATCATTTGGCTGCATGGGAAATATTTAATCTAACAAATTGGTTTCTGTTTCCTCTCTCTTTTTTTTCATTCTTTCATGCAGTAGGTATTCTGAATATGAGGGTGATGTCATCGTCTCATCCTCTTAAGAGTGACTGTGGACCATATATTCTGTGGGGGAGACAGAGAATCAGGACCTAATGGTCTCTCCTCCTCCAGCCAAATCTAATTGTGCCCTTATCTTCTCCATGTTTAACTGCCCCATTGAGCTGTGTGGACTTTTAACTGTTGACTTGCCCGTGTGTGTTTTTGCATATGTGAGGTGATATTTCAAACTGAGCTGCAGCAAATCTTGCCGTTTCTTACGCTGACGGCGTGCCGGTAACCTGGTTTTAACCTCATCACACCAAAAAAAAAGAACAGTTGGGGTTTTCTTGTATCTGAGTAAAAAGAGATGAACTCTCTTCTTGTTTTGGGCCTGTGCATCTATCAGGTGGCACTAAATTTAGTGGCTGGCATTTATTTACCTTATGTCCTTGCTGGTGTGTCCTTGCTAAATGAAGGCGAACGGGACTGTCACCGTGCAGAGGACACCAATGCCCAGCCCCTTGGGAGTTGATGGATAACACGGTGTGCGTGAATACAAACAAGAATACACGTGTATGCATGCAGACACGCTTGCACGCGGACCAAAAACAAAAACCTACAGACTGTAATCCACTCAGATCTCAGGGTACAGGAAGCTGGGCGCATGATCAGCCATCACAACGGGCCTCTGTGCCTCCAGTCATACAGGTATTTGAGTTTGCACCCTGTGAAGGTATTCCGTGTGGCATAGTGGTATTTGCACCTCTGCTGTTTCAGTGTGTTAGTGTTGAGCGTTACACAGTCGTATGGATCAGTGCCTCTGTATGGATCCCCTGGAGCAGCCTCTTGTTCCTTTAACATTCCAGGTACATCCACACCAGCTCCTTCCTGTCGCTCCCCTTGTGTGGCGCTGATTGACAAGCGTCCGCTTCTCTCAGGCGCATAATCAATCTGCTAATTGGTGTCGGAGGGTCGGTTGCTGTTGAAGCGTCCCCTGCTCTTTCTTTAGCTAATTTATCTTTGTCACCACCAGACTAGCAAGGTACATTAGTTGGGGAAGTTCAGTCTCTGCAGAGCCTCGTCTCCCTCTCTCTCTTGCACGCAGTATTCTCCTGCACCTTTTCTCTCTCTCTCTTTTTTTTTTACTGCAATACATCACACAAAAGAGTGAGGGTAAATGTTAGCCTTGTACTGTTTCCATTGGTAACCACGGCTCAGGCGGTAGAAAGGGAGAGCAGGTCAGTCTCTCTATCCAAGGTAATTGCCGAAAACAATGTGCTTTATCATAATTCGCTACAGCAAATAAATCACTGAGGTGGAAAGAGTTGGAAAGAGTTGTAATTAGCGAAGGTGCTTTTCAAAGATTCTGAATACAGCCTGATCATCTTCTTTAAGAAAAAAAAATGCTACAACTGCATATTGGGTGGGGGGATGAGCAGCATTAAACGCATGCGATTACTGATAGGAGCACAACAGAAGCTTGTATACTTGCAGAGAGCTGACTGAGCCCTTGAAGCAGCACTTCACAGCTGATTGATTTACAGGCCGTCTCTACCCAGGGTGCCAATCAAGCCCTGATTAGACACCAGTGACTCGTTGATGACAGTTCAGACGGCTGCAGCCGTGTCCGTGGTCTCACCGAGCACGAAAGATTGATTGCACGAGGCCGCCTTAACCCACATTAATGTCTGCAAATGAGATAACGCACATTAAGTTTGATTCTTTTCTTGCTTTACCAGTTTAAAGTCACTGCAGCGTGACAGTGGGGAGAGCAAAATGAAAGGCATATCCTCACTCCCAAAGTTGTGGATTAGGCCCCCAGTGCCCCCTATTGGCCCCCAAATCATCTGTTGATCCTCTCCCGCACTGATCCTCCAAAAGACTTTATTTTGAAAAAATCTGAATTAAATGCAAAAAAACCCTAAAATACACACATACTTACACATATATGTATCACTCTATCTATATAGATATGTGTAGAGATAGATGTATGGCAAAATGAAACAATCTAAGTGTATTCTTAGTTTCTTTCCCTCCTTTAGTGTCTCTTTTGCTTGCTTCCTCTTCTTTGTCCTTTTTTTCTGACGTGGTGATTTATAGGAACAGAAGTGAAGTAAGGTGCTCTGATGGGAGGAAATTATGGCGAGCAGCAGGGGAGAAGTCTATATTCTAGCCCTGCCAGCTACCTTCCTTGCTCTCAATACAAGAGCAGCGGCTGCACACTGATCATACCCTCATTAAAGTTGTTCACTTTCTCCTTTTTCACTCTTTTATTTTTTCTTTGATGCACTCACTGCTCTTTAAGTGCTTTGAACGCTGCGGCTGTCGCCTCAGTAAAAGTCTGTTAACTACCACCTTTTCAATAATGGCAGGACTATCAGAAGATGATTTTATGCAAACTTCTCCAGAGATCGATCCACCTCCATTACCTCCACTTTTATTCACTTGCTATTGTTATATTAGCACCTTAAGTGTCTTTTCAATGCAAAATAAGGCTCTTAACACAGCTCAGGGATCAGAACGGAGCTGATCTTGACATTATTATTATTCACAGCAGCGAAAGTCTTTGGACTACACTTTTTTGTCCATTTGTGGTTTAATTTAGTCATTTTTTGACTTTCGTTACTCAAGTCAAATGAATTTTAAACTTTTGAAAAAATAAAATCGCTCCCAATCATCCAGTCATTAACACTAAATTCTTGGACTCCACGTGACTGTGATTATATACATTGATGCAATAAGATGCTATTTTTTGATTTATGGTTTTTACAGCCAAAGCTTAAGGTGGAGGACGATCTGGTGCGTCTTGTTTCACGTGAGCTGACATATACTCGAGGTTGCTGTCAGTGTTGTGGGGCCGAATAACTTCAAGACACCTCTGCTCTACCTATCTGCAGCCTGGCTGCCGTGCGTCACACTAAACATTGTTTCAAGCCTGACCCAGACAGAGCCAGACAAACAGACTGACAGGGATCCGTGGACACAGATCTGCTTTTCTTGAGGTTTCTGGATATTCTCGACCCTCTGCAGAATCAAATATAGATTGTGACCTAAAAAATTGCTTTAACGTCGCTCTGAGTGCCTACTGCCGGCCCGTTTGGACTAAAGCGTTCCTCTCCGTCTTTCTGTATTTAAAGAAAAAGCATTTAGGCTGTGAATTCAACACATTTTTGAGTGCTGAGCCCAGTCTGGTTGGCAACTTACTTGACAATGTAGCAAGTGGGTGAGTTTTTGCACAGTGTCCTGTCAGTTTTCAGGGAACTACGCAAGCAGGGGAAGTGGTGAAGTCTCACACTGTCCCCGACCTTCCCGAAAACTCCAGCGGTGGAATCCGGCCTCTGATAGTTTGGTGAGATTATAGTGGAACAGAAGAGGGTCTAGCCTTAACAGAAACATTTGGAAAGTGTCATAACAGCAATGAATCCATGTAGCTACTGAGACACACAAAAATCCTGTAATATTGTAGTAATGTGGAATTTCCTTATAAGAAATGGTGTGAGCTGGGGTTATTTGAGTAACAAAAGGTGGGAAAACACCTTTCCTGCAAGAACAAAGCATAAACATTCATTTGAGCAGCGCTAAACAATAATCAATTTGTGCTACTATTAACTAATAAGAGCCTTGAGCAAGATAATCTCTGTGAGATTGGCTGTACTGCATAGTGCAGCCGTCACCTCCAGTGCGAGCAAGTCCGTTTCCTGTTCTTTTGATCTGCAGGGAGAACACGTCTTCACAAAGCTGAAAGACGGCGTACGATATGATATTATGTTCATATGTACACGGCACTACAGCAGCCTTCAGTACACCCCTCAAACACCTGCGCTGTCTGCTCTGTGATCCTCTCACCTGTGATCTAAGCCTTTTATAAACCTCTCCACCCTGCAGAAGCTGAAAGAACCATCAACCAGTAAACTCCTCCCTCTGCTCCTGACGGGGCAGCCATTCTCTGAGGCAATAAAGATAAAGGATGAGGAGTTTCCCACCTGCAGATAGGAAGTGGGGATAGCTTCGCTAACTGCCAAATATAAATATTTCTCGCACCTTGTTTCTCCCAGTTTGGAGTATAAACCAACATCCAGGGCAACTCCTGGCCTACAAACATGATCTGACCCCATGTGATAGCACAAAGAAATATGGTGTTTGAGTCTTGTTCAGACATGCCCATGCAGCCCCTTCTTCTGCATATAAGCCACCTGAAGTAATGTCGTTTGTCATTTGTACTTTTGAAATATGTTTAGTCCTTAGAGTTTTATTTGTTTTGGGAGGACATTATTAGGCCAAGCCTTTATACTAAGCTTAGCGCAAAAAGTAAGGAATTGTACTGAAGGGTAAAGAACCTACAATAATACAGAGAAAACAAAGACACCCCCAAGAATCATATCACCCCCTATGAACAAGCACTTTGGCGACAGTGGGAAGGAAAAAATCCCTTTTGACAGGAAAAAACCTCTGGCAGAAAGAGGTTAAGAAATGTGGGGGCATCTGCCACAACCGGTGAGGGGAAGAAGACAGGACAAAGACACACTAGAAACGTTGTTTATAAACACATAGTGAGCAAAAAAGGTGACTGAAGAAGAAGCAATGCATCATGGGACGCTGGCAGCAGCCTAGACCTATCTCAACATTACTAAGGGTTCAGGGTCACCTGATTCACCCCTAACTATATGCTTTGATTTCTAATTAGCGTGTACAAGTTTACACACTTTTGGACCTTGCCCCAAGTGGCCATTCTATGAACTGCACTTCATTTTTTGGCCTGATTTTACAGCCCCAGAGGTCGCCTCTTACTAAAAAGGGGAATATCACTTTAGAGCCTATTCATCTGTGATTTATGTGTTTTATTTTATTGTCAGTCAGTTAAATCTGTCTGTTACTGATCAGACATCAAAGGAGATTTAATGCAGGGCATGCCCCACATTTTCCCTCGGAGGACACAAACAGAAGCTTCTGCCTTCAAAGACAATTAACCCAGAGCTCCGACAAACACACCGGCTAAACAAATCATAAACATAGGTATGAGAGCTCAGTGACTGGTTGTTTGGCAGCATTTTATAAACGAGCCATAAAGGGATTTGGTCTTTCCTTCATTTATTGTACGTTTATTGTAGATTTTCTGCTTGTAAAAAAAAAAAAAACAGTGAATATGTCTGAAGGTGGAATTTGTTATTCAAGGGGTGAAAACGTGAGTGGCAGCGGTCATCGCCAAGGTGTAAGCAAGCGGCGCAGCGCAGTCCGTATGCTAATCAGACTCCGCAGTGTTTGTCATTTTCCCATCAACACTGATGCCCTGCTTGCTCTCTCTACTCACCTGAGTTCCCTTAGACCTTAAACTCCCAACCTGCCTCTCTTCCATACTGCGTTGACACAGGCGGGCTGCTCCGTCACTCACTCGCCTCATTAACTCCTGCAGGGATGTTATTCCCGCTGCTACAGCCGTGCATGCATGTGCCCATATGCACTCTTGCATAAATTCACTGAGGCAAACTATCCCATTTGGAGGCAGTCGACTGTTTGCCGGTGTGCACATTTTGACATGTTTTGGTATTTTGCTGCTTGTCTAAATTACAACAGCTGCAGGAGTTACCGTTACCCTCTGATCAGATCTATTGATTCTGGAGTGTGGTGACAGGATAGGTGCGTACATTCATCATTGACTGTTTGTATTAGATCTTGATAGAAACATCAGATTATTTTAAAAAACAAAAAACAAAAGCAGTATTCTGTGCAGTCGTGTGAATCAATCCACTCCATGACTCAATAGCTTATAGAACCACCAAATACCTGTTTTTGCTATGACTCCATTAGTCACTCAGGACTAAGGACTTGACACAGCATTTCAGTCAGTTTAAGGTCTGGTCTTTGGCTGGACCATTGCAACACCTGTATTTATTCATTTACTTATTTTCAGCCATTCTGGTGTAGATTAGCTGTTGTGCTTGAGATGACTGTCCACGTGAATGACACAGTATTGGCCAAGCATTAGCTGTTGGCCACATGGCCTCAGATTTGACTCTAGATTACTTTGGTATGCACATGAGGTCCTGTGGCTGCAAAACAAGCCCAATCATAACCTCTACGCCACTGTGCTTAATATCTGTTATGAGGTGTTCGTGCTGTTTGTCCCGGCAACCCTTCCAAACAAGCCATACTTGTTCATTTCTTTTTTTCTAATCATACGTTCATGAGCTTTAACATGCTAACTGGGGCCTATAGAGTCTGACATGTAGGCTCTTTTGCACTTTCTTCGAGGGTTGCACAGGGGGTTGAACCTTGGGGTGAATTTCCTGGGACCTCCACTCCAGGGAAGACTGTTGCACACAATGTTAACACACACCTGAATGCGCCAGACCAACAAAATGCCCCAAACTTCTGCTTTTATAGAGCTGTTCACAGTTGCTGATGATCAGTTAAGCACTTACGTTTGATTATCTGGCTGCTACTAATCCTCTTAATTCCCATGAAAGCAGTAATAGTATACTAGGTTTTTCACAGTGCTGCACAGAGTCTTATAAATACTTAGTCCTTCACATGACTTGAGGTACTGAAATATTTTGGTTTGATAAAAAATAATATTTAAATATTGATCACAATCTTAACAGTGAGTACCATGCCACTTAGCTACAGCTACGCCTACCAACCCTTGAGGTTAGTTTAGCTAATACTAGCTTAACCAAAATTGTTAGCATAAATTGTATACGGCAAATCGAAAATACCCACGGTGACATCGGCCGTGGGATTGTAGAATTTAGGCCATTGCCTTCTTGGTTTTGTGGACCCAGAAGTGACCATATTGAGATGAGAGGAGTGCTAAATTAGCAGGGTCCATTCACAGACTGAGATTGTTAAGTTAGCTTACAAATACAAAATAAGAATTTCAGACACCCAAACTGGCACAGACAAGAAGACAACAAGAAAAAATGGGGGAAAGTACAAAAGCAAAAGCAAAATGAGAATGAACCGTGGACAAGCACTGTCCACAGTAAACAGTTGTTTTAAAATGGAAAGTGATCAGGCCTTTGTAAAAGTAGTCGCTAGCATCCACTTTCAGAGTCCGTCAGGTTTCTAGGAGCAAAGCACTTAAGTGGCAGAACACTTCTTAAGTATAAATTGCTTTTGTATTTGATATTAATTAGCCAAATCAACCATATTTGAGCGGTAAATCAATAGACACAATATGTATGCCACAGAAAAAAAGAGGGTTTTCATTGCATCACTTCTGCCACCCACAAAAAAGCATTGATCATTACAGGAACTGCTGTAACTGACTCAGAATTTATTGCCCTTTTCACTTTGAATTCCCATCAGATATCCACCTGACAGAGATCTGCATCCATCCAAAGACACAATCCATAATAAGCTATGAGGCAATGTCACTTAAGTTCAGCTTCCTTGTTCCTTCCAGGCAATAACTTTGATGAGTGGCAGCAATTTCCTGGATTAGTAAAGTCTGAACGAACACACAAAGCGGGAAGGATATGGACTACTTTAGGACGGATTTTGAGAAATCAAACTGGAACGCAAACTGTGTGCGGGCCAGCACCATTTCTATTTTAACAAAGCTACATATATTTGCAGCAAATGAACTTTAAAATGATTTAAAGGTAAAACTAAAATTGCAAGAATGCAGAAAGTGATGTTTAGAATTGAAAAAAATAAATACGGATTTCATATTTAACCAGGCAACAGAACAAATAAACATCGGGGCATGAGCGCGATGACACATTGTTTTGCAGATATCATCAAGGCAAATGAGAAAGAGCTGATTGAGGAGCAGCATATTTGCATAAGCAACTATCAGACGCAGGTGGTTAATGTGGTTGGCATGGGTAGTGTAGTAGCCTGCTAACTGGGCGTGACCGAAGCTTTGCTGCTGTTTGTTGTGCTCTTATTCTTTATTTTAGGCAGTGGAGAGTTATTAACACTTCTTTCTGGGGGGGTTTATTAGCCCGAGGTGTGATGGCACACACTTGAAGCGTTTAGGACTCATTAGAGAGATAAAATCAGTGTCCTCTCTTTAATGAAAGCAAATCCTGAAGCGTTCGTGTTGAAGCAGATTGCTCATCTCTAAGAAGTATATCTGTACCGCTGATACTCTCACATCAGTGTGATTAACTCTGGTGTTTCAGATGGTTACACGCAGTTTCACAACTTTATGTCCCCTGAGTCATTGAGTTTGTTTCGATTGAACTCGTTTCCTGCAGTCTTGTGGATGAACATATTGTGACTGATGTAAAATATTAACGCCGTGTATGAACTCACATGTTGCCGCTGATTCTTCCAGATTTGCGTTATAATTTAGTTGCTTTCACAGGTTTTGCAGAATGTAATTAATGTTTTTGTTTTTTTTAACATCTTAAAACTGAAAAAGATTTTAAAAAAATGACCCTACTGGCATCATTTTTTCCAGCTTCTTTTAAAAAGGCACCTATAAATTTCAGTTCACTTGTCATCAAACTGCTACCTAATCTATGACGACAGTAACGTTTTTGACTTTCTACAGTAAAAGAAGAAAGGCCATCGGAGTTATCACTTGGTTTAGGGTTTGTTTGTTTTTTAAACTTTGAGCCTAAACACTGACTAAAAAGCAGGCAGACAGGCAAGCGGTGAGAACACAAGATGCTACAGAGTTGCAGTATGGGAAGGTCTGTATGCAGTGTGTTTTTGGAGTGTGACTCATGCTAAGAAAGATCACAATATTTCAACTTCTGCAGAAAAAAGGTTGCCGGTTCCAACTTAATGTGCAGATACCAGTGTTTTCAGCCTCAGCTTGTTGATGTGTACCTTTTATTTCTGCTCATTTTTATTGAAACATTTATTACAAAGAAGTTAAATCAACTATTCACTCTGAAGAAGATAAATCTTTATTGTGTATTTTCTATATCTAAATTTCTCTATAATAACAACAAATCCAGCATTCTCAGAAATTCTGCATCTCTCAATCTGTAGGTGGTACACAAAGGTTTGGCTGCTCCCATGTCACAAGGAATCACCACATGATTAATTTGGTAAAGCTTTACAGCGGATGTCCTTAATGATGCAGTACCAAAGGGGAATTTGTGTCTCAGAATATGAACCCAGAGGTGGTTAGCTTAGCTTAGCCTAACTGGAACCGCTTTGTCTATGACAAATAAATAAAATATATTTAACTTTGCAGTTTTATTCATGTCATTTCTTCTGCAGCTGAGAGTTTTCCTCTGAATCAATACTAAGCAGACTCAGAGGCTGAGATGGAGGAACAAAGCAGTGACACATTCATCCAGACTGCTGAAGTTCCTGTATGAGGTGATCAACTCTGAAATTCCAGGGAAAAAGGTTTGGCTTATTTTCACAAAAGCCCAAATATAATCTGACTGAACATGCAGACTGGAGGCTGCAGTCAGGGTTTTCTCACACTGGTACATAGAGAGAGGTATCAAGAACACACCCGCGCATACAGCCTCTCACTTCATCCAACTTCTTGTATCATGCAGTATTCTCGTCTTTTTATTGTCTAATTTGCTGTGATTTAGGGTCTGTGTCCGCAGGCAGAGGTTTTTGCACAGGAAGTGACCAGCCTCACATCTATTTGTCACAAAATAGCCCAAACCTTTCTCCCCTGAGGAGAAACGCTGTCATCCCTGAGCTTCGCTGAGGTTTTTTATAAAACATAGATACAAAAACCCCACAGACTCTTATTCACTTAGATAATGTTTGAAATTTTAAAAGTCTTTTTCAGAACAAAACTGGAGTTTTGAACATTGTTTGCTCCTCATCGTCTTTTGAAAAGCAAGTAGATGCTCTTTCATCTATGCGTTTGCCACATCCCATTAAATGCTGCTGGTGTCTCAGTTGTGCACAACGTGTCCTTTGGTGTCAGTACCTTGGCATACAGCCTGAGTGAAACTGGACATAATACAGATGTAACACAGACACATAAGTACTCTTTGAAAGCAAATATTTATCTTTAGATCTATTGAATTTTATTTATATAGCCCCAGTTATTGGTCAATAACATTTGTCTCGAGGCACTTTATATAAGAGGTAGCGACCTTACAATATTAATGTAGGACACAGGTTCATTGGACTCACTGGTGAAGTGAACGCAGGTCAGTTTCTGGAAACACACTGAGCCACTTGAATGTTTGTATATGAACTCATTTAAGTGAGGAAGAACTGATTTCAGGAAAATAGAGATGTTCAGATCGTAAACATTGTGAGGCTTTTGTTCATGTATTAGCTGTTTAGATGTTTTATCACACAAAAAACATTTACATTAGTCTAGAGATGAATGTCGTCATTATATTTTAGTAAATATATTCAGAGGTGAAGAAAATAAACTGCAGTGGTTAGCACATTTGCATTAGCCGGTTCGATTCCAATCAGAGACACAAATCTCCTTCGGAGGTTGCTGCAGCTGAAACTAGCTTTCCATGAGTCTGCTTGGTTTCCCCTCTTTTATTCTTTTTACAACATTTGTACCCCTTAAAGTGTAAACTCAGATATTTTCTGTAGAATGGAAGAAATCGGCCGCCTGTGCCGTCATGACATTGAAACCGGTTTGGAGAAGAAGTGAAGTAATATCGGCCGTGTATCACTTTTCTTTAGGACGTTAAAGACACGGCTAAGATTCCACAAAAACAGCAGCTTGTTTCGATGTAAATTCTTCACAACGCCTCATCAGAAACTCTCAGTACGGTTATGCATTAAAGTAAACAGACACATGTCAGTCCCTCTGAGCCGTTCCCTCTGTTATCACCGTTGCTTAAGACCGAGATGGTGTTGCAGCGCACGGTGGCCAGCGCTGACTCACCTGGTGGAATAACACACAAACACCAGCCCCCCGTTCTCCACTCACTCAACTCCTTCCCCTCCCACTGAGTTCACCCTGCCCTGCAGTTCAAAGAGGTTCTGCCTGTCTAGCCTTGGCGTTTAATGTTTAAGTATTGGGAGCGGCAGGAGAGTGCAAATAAAATGCCTTTACAGACTCCGGGGCACGCTGAGGGTTGTGATTCTAGATACTGTATTGTGAAATTTCCATTGTACTTGACAGATTAGCTCCAAGTCACCTGATTCTGTTCAGCCGAATTCTGACTCTTTACCTCTGCTTAATGCTTGATGCGTGCGGCTTAGATAAACCATTTAGAGGAAGATTATTCAAACTTTGTGGCTCTAACAAAAGAGTACACATGCTCATAGGATAGATGGCAACGTGTCCGTGCTATAAACTGTTTGCCAAAAGTTCAAAACAGGATAAAGGGTTGAATGCGGACTCCACCTGCGAGGAGAAACCACAAAGAGTTGCGGTGGGGCTGTCTTTCTGTTGACCTGGGAGAAAGGAAACCCTATTTGCAGCAACGGAAAACAAGACAGAAAGCCTGACACTGCTTATATGTTTGTGCGTGATTATTCTCTAGTCCTAATCCGTCTAACAATGTTACAAAACATTCAGACAGGAGGAGGCTTTAAAGCAGTAATTGGGGGGACTTACACTGGTTAAACTCCACTCAACCACTTCTAGTTGCATCTCGCTTGTGCTTGATCGAGACGGTGGCAGATGAAATCAAATGTGGGTGTGGATTTAGTCTGATTCTAAGCACATCTTTTTGATTCCTTTGAATGTCAGACACAAGAGGGAGCCTTCTAAAGAAAGGCAGCGCAACGCAGCAGATGAGGACGATGCGATGGACCAGGTAGAGGGTTCCATAAGTGCGTTTGCACATTTTGGACGGTAAAGTGTTAGATGGGACACACAACGAACCAGAAACTGATGACTCATCGGCCGTTTTTCACGCCTCATACTGGATTAGCCATCACATGCAACAGGCTTCTTAATAATTGTGTAATGCCCTCAATCCCTCCAGAATTATTTCAGAGAGCTGGCCTTTGCTTTTCTGCATCACCCTCATATGCAAATCCACTGTAAATAAAAGAGTAACATAATGTGACATAATGGCACAAATCTGGGATCTTAGAAGGTGTTTGTTTTAAGACGTCTGATCAAGGCAAATGCTCAAATAAAAGTTCACACGCCAAATAGATGCAGATACTTTAATTGTCTAAACTGTGTGCAGTGATTTACTTTGCCTTTAGTTGCAAACTCCACCCATCTGGCACCGAATTAGGCCAAAACCAAACAATGAAGTGTAATGTTTGCAAATACTATTTGCCCCAGGTCTGACTGAGAGATGCTTGGTTTCCTCTGCGGTAGAAACTCAAGTTCAATCCCAACAGCAAACCTTGGTTTTTAGAAAGCACAATTCATTTTCATTCAACATCTTTTTTTTCTTTTGTTAGTTTATAGGTTGTTGCTTTAATAATTGTGTTAGTGTGAGCATTAATATAAGTATTATTACTCTTTTTCAGGAGGACTGAGACCTCTGAGGACTCTTTCTACCTCTGCTTCACCTCCCTGTGGGTTTGAGGCATTTGTGTGGCATGCCAGGTTTTATCCCAGAGCTGTGACACCTGACCTGGGGCTAAACAGTGCCTCTGGTGTCCCTCAGGGCACCACAAGTGCTGTCAGCTTTGTGTTTGAATACATCTGCAGACGTCGGTGCTGAAATGTGACTAAGGAAGACATCTTAAGAATCTCAATCTATGCAGCAAAAACTGAGTGGTGGTAGTGATTTGCAGACTGAAAGCTGGTAGTGGAGTATCTTACTCTGGGTTATACAGCAGTGTGCCAACCATCTTTTGGCTAAGAGCTGATGATCGTGGTCTCAGTGACCAGCAGTTGGTCTCACCTGCCCAAGCTGCTTTGCCACAAGCCTGGCACTGACTAAACAACACCAGACTGGAGGTCAGCCAGAGCGAGGTCTAATGAGAGAGAAGCCACACCAAAGACTGGCATATCTGTCCTCACTTCAGAGCACCTGTGCCACAGTGTCTGTGTGATGAGAGCCAAAGTTGCCTCAGAACAGCCCGTCTTCCTCTAATTACTCGTTGTTATCACACAAATAATTGTCCTTCCTGAATTATTTTAGATGTTTGTTTTGTCTGGACCTTGAATTTGAATACAGTGGTGTCTCATGGTACAATACAGCCTTAATCAACAACAGTAAAATATTTCTTCATTGGCCTTTAATTATAGGAATGAGACTATGAGAATGTTGAGTTGGTGATTGAAATAAAATCTATTTTAATACTCGAGAAAAGTCATAATTTCTTTCCTTTCGGAAAGTTAGTTTTTCAAAACTATGAATCTGTGAGTAAAGTAGGTTTTGACTGTGTAGGAGAGAATATTGTTGCTACCCACTATCAGTATATTTTACGCACTAAATAGGTTCTTCCCCATAAAAAGTGGCTTTTTAAAACTTTTTTTAACGCTTTCTAAAGCCTCGTCTACTATTGTGCTGTAAGTCTGTCCCGCTCCCATCCTCATTTTTAAGGACTCTGCTTCATTTTCTGAATCTGAGTTCCAGAAACCTGCGTGAAAATAAGATGAATGTGTTGAAAAATAGTCACATGGAATGATATTTTGGAGAATAAAATGCATTTTTACGCATAAACTAAAGTAGGAAACAAGAGCGCGCAGAGGGCACTGATGTTACTCCAACTTTTGCTTTTTAGATCTGATGAAATCTCCATAATATTAGTCCAAAAAGTACATTACAGCACCATGTTTTGTCAGATTTATTGTGCCTTTGAACCATCAATAAGTTAAGAAGTGACCTTAGAGCAAATTTCGTGCGTACATTCGCGTTGGCACGCTGTTGTTGTTGAAAGGGACGCGAAGTTAGAGGCAAATTTCAATCTAATCTAATCTAATGAAATCTCTTATCTCACTGCACTGTAAGCAAACTATTCCATACTATTCGTGCGTTTATTCTGGTGGATATGGGGTGTCACAGCCAACTCATGCAGCCTTTGCGCACTGCACGTCCATGAGCAGTTTTATTCTCCTGGGAAACGCATTCTGCGCTCAAAGTTGTCCCACACAAATCAATTCACCAAACTACACTGCTTCAGATTTGAGAACCACTGTTCAAGTTCCCCTGTCTGTGCTTCACTTACTGTGAAACACTGGAAAACGGGAGGGTGGAAAAAAAAGACAGTTTATAATTGATGTTTTCCCATGGAGCAGCCCCTCCTCCTCGAAACAGAGGCTAACCCTCAGGTGGAAGAAATCTTTTAAGATTTTTGTGGGATAACATCAGGAGGGGTAGTCGACGCCAATGAAGTCCCTCCCCTATAGATCGGTGCTATAATACAAAGCAGTAAAAGCGGTAGGCACACACACAAGCGGCAGCAGCTCGACTAGAGATCCCGTGGCTTTTAATTCCCTCACTACTTTTTTTTAAACCCTCCTTCGATTTGCCCCGTTATTACCATTTATCCGAGGCGTTCATTTCCGCACCTGCCACACAGAGACCAAGCTAAGGCGAAGTAGAAGAGGAGACAAGGACACTGCGAGAGCCGGGAGAGGCAGACTGTAGAGATAGCAGCGGTGACCCGTTTGAGATCTTAAAGGACAAAAAAAAAAAAAAAAAAAAAAAAATGCTGCTCTGGACCAAAATCGCGTTGGTCGGTCTCATCTGCTTGTCCTTGGTATCCTCTGGGATGGGATGCGGACCGGGCAGGGGCTACGGCAGGAGAAGACATCCGAAGAAGCTGACACCTCTTGCGTACAAGCAGTTCATCCCCAACGTCGCGGAGAAGACCCTCGGGGCAAGCGGTAAATACGAAGGCAAGATCACAAGAAACTCCGAGCGATTTAAAGAACTGACTCCCAATTATAACACAGACATCATATTCAAGGATGAGGAGAACACCGGTGCTGACAGGCTAATGACTCAGGTAAGGAGACGGAATAACCTTTTATTTTAATTTTATTGTGATTTTTATTTTTTTGCCCCCACTGTCCATTTCCTAACGCACCATCACTGCGTACTGCAACAACTCCCTTGTCAGACTGATTGCGCACCTTAAGTGAAGTCTGTTTTACCCGCTGCTGAACTCTTCACACTGAGCCTTTTAACTTCACTGCAAAGGCAGATGCGCTTTATACACCAGCATGGGAGTTTCCAAAGGCTGCAGGCTTGAAGCGAATATAGAAATCCAGCTGGATAAGTGATGTGCAGGCGGACAGTCAGGACACTCGGCTTTCATGATTGTGACAGTGTATTTAAAATATTAATGTGCCCCTCTCCTCATATCTATATTTGTATCTATGGGAGGCTCATTTTGTTGCCTTACAGGGGCACGTCCATGTTAGATTTCATGCAGACTTTCTGTGTTTGCTGCCTATTTCGGCTTTACGTTGCAGCTTGTTTAAGCGCCTTTTCTTTACCCCAGCCCTGGGGATGCGCATCGCTTTAACAGTCGGGCTTACTGAGGCATGGCGTAGCTCATTCAGACGTTTCCTTGCACAGCCTTCTGTAATTTAGCCTTTCGCGTGGCGTGCATCTGTGCATGAAAACTGACATTTCTTTGAGAGTGTCCAGGCCTTGGTAAATGGGTGGGACTCGGCCAATTACACGAGCAAGGCGCACAGGAGTGCTGGTGTGTTTTACAATACACCTGCACGAAGGATGGCGTCTGTTTTAAATATCTCATCCTCTTGCAGCCAGTCAGTTTAAAACCTTATACCCGGTTCAGTGCAGCTAAGAAGAGGCTCACATACATGCCTTGATTTCTCTCCAGGCTGCAGGATGTCGCGTCTCTTCGGCATGACTTTTAGCACTTAGATGCTGGTGAATTATTAAAAAGCTCTTGGGTGATATTGGCTCAGTAATAATAAAATGAAGGTGGTGATGGTGGTGCTGCTGGTGGTGATGAAGCAAGGCGCGCGCCGGTGTCCCTGAACCCGTGCCTAGCACCACGCATGAGGGCGAGCTCCAATAAAATATTCACAGTGCGTGCGTCGCTCAGCCCTCCCCACATCTCCTCTGCTATACACCTATAGGTTCTCATACGCAGGGATCGTGAAATTACAGTAGTGTGAGGATGTGATTACCAAGGCGAGGGGTTAGAGACCTAAACGGATTCTCCGTGGGGGTTTCCAGGTCTCTAGCAGGAACATAGTTTAATTTAACCATTATTTCGAGAATCTTTGAACTAAAGAAGCACCTGTCTTAATCCAAGCTTTTACTCTGAGTAAAAAGACCCGCATGCCTATAAGGATTTGCTTTTGCAGGTCAGCATCAAAACGAACAACGGTGGGAGGTGGAAGAGCTGATAAATTGTGATTACATGTGGCACCATACGCTTGTGCAGCGTGGCCTGTTGGGGGTTTCTTTTTGTTTGTTGGATTTATTTGGGTTTGTTCGTGATCCATTTCCCACTTGACTGTTTACAGAAAACACGGCGACCGACTCTAAGTGTGAAAATGTACACGAAAGAACTTTTAGGCGCCCCTCGCCGGGGCTTGAAACACAGTTTGAACTTAGAACCTTTGGTCAGCGGGAGGCCACAGTAAGTTAAAACAGGTGTGATTATCCTTTTTATATATGACACTGTAAAGCCACCAGATTGAAGCATGTGCACCCAAAGGAGAGTAAGTGTAGCTGCAAGCAACATAAGCATTATCACATGAGGATTTACGCCGTGCCAAGGCTTTATGCATGAATCCAGAGGGTTTTTACGCACGGAGTTTTACGCATGAATGCCTTGAACTTCTTTCGTTATCTCGCGGTTTAGAAAATAGGTGTTGTATTCATAAATGAAACAAGGCACGTGTCTAGAGTAGCCCCGTTAGATATGTGCAATAAATGAATTAATCAGTCAATCAGTTTAGTGAGGTCTTGCCAAGATTATATACTCGAAGAAGCGCTTGAACAAGCACTCCTAACTAGTTTGACACAGCGCACTCCCAGAGAGCTGCCAACAAATACGCTTTAGAGACATTTACGAATAGATACACGAAGTGACGGGTCCTGACTTGATTAGGACCATCACCCGTTATTCCACGGCTTTTAGACTTATGCTCACCTGTCGCTGACCCTCGTGAATTCAACTTGTGTTAAGTGACATTCTACGCAGAAAAGTGGGACAAAATAAGACTCCAAAGGGATCTTTAAGGCAATAAAATGACTTAAAATTAAACAACAACAACTTTGATTTGCCCTCTTTAAACAAGTAAAACTGTAAGCCACATGTCAGGGGTTACTTTTTTTTACATTAGACCCAGTGCCAGACTTTTCATCTATTCTTCTCCCCCTCCAAGCGTAACAGTGTTAAGAGCCTGCAGTGCAAACGAGTTGGAAACGAGATGAGCTGGCGGCTTGTTTGCACTGACAGGTAGCTGATAAGTGTTTCCTCTAACCAAATCATTTGTGAAAAGATTAAGAGGCAGGCTGTTGAACAACTTTACCCCGAGCACAAAGCGCCGGTCCAAGGCGCCCTGCTGGGCTTCATGGTGGTTGAGCAGAATTTGGCTTGATTTGCGGCACACGACCTAATGAATTAATAAATAGGTTAAGCTTTACGGCTCTTGACTCCGACAGTCTCTCTCAGTATGCAGAAGGGTTTTTTAAGGAGGGTTTTTTTTTTTAATTCAACACATTCTACAAGTGTGATATGCTCATAAAACAGCGACTGATATATATGACTTTGTTTTCTGTTATGCGAGCGGGTAGATTTGTGTGAACAATCCCCGATTGAAGACCTCAGACTGTCCCAACCGTGGCGTGGGGGTGGGAGGGCAGTGGGCTCTTCTTTGCCCCCAGTGCAATCCTGGGATATTTCACAAGTCTGTTAGTCAGCAGCCAAAACACCTCGACTTAAGAAGGCATGTCACGTTTCCAAGACTTTGCAGGAGAAGAGTAATGAAAGTTTCCCTCCGCCGCTGGACTGAAAAGACTCTTTGTGATGTTTTATTTGACATATTGGTTCGGCGTCCAGAATAGTTGTCTTGGAGAAGGCCAGGCATCTTCATTTAGAGCGCGGAGAGCTTAGGGTTCAACCAACTCCAGATATTTTAAGGAGGCAGCTGCTCTTGAAGATCATCTTCATATCATCTGGACATCAATTATTAATTTAAAGAAAACAAGCAACTGACAAACGACTCCCTCATTCATCGCCTAATGCAGACTCGTGAATTCATACTGTATTAATGTTGTCTTTAATGCAACACTTCTGGATAGAAAAGGGTCACTGCTCGCACCTCTCCAAGACCAAAGACCCATATGTTATAGGCCAGTGAAGCGAATGCAGTGCCTTATCAATATTTCATCAGCAGCTTTCTTGCCCGAGATGTGCCCTCTGACGCTGCTGCTAACACTGAGAAATGCAAGCTCAGGATCAGAGACGCAGTTCAGCTCCAGTGTTTCACCTCAGCTGGGAGGAAACAGGGGAGTCAGGTGGGTGGGGGGATGGAGTTGTGCGAGAGGCCTCAGTTGGTCCAGTTTTAATCTTTAATTGATATTAACCCTTGTGTGGTGTTCATGCTTTTGTTACTCGGGCAACATTGGCGGATCTGGTTTAACAGATGTTTACTTTTCTCTGTTCTAAGCAATAAAATCCACACATATGGTCAATATGTGGAATTTGCCTCCGTCAGAGCGTGTTTATGAACTAAAGCGCTGCTCGTTTTTGTGAGAAAATATAATAAATATCTAAATATAAAAAAGTTGTTAATCATATGAGCCTATGTAACTCAACCTCGTTAAACAAACAGCCTGTTTGCATCAGCTTCTACACAACACATGGGGGGCACTTTTGCTGTGTGTGCACATGTGTTTCTTGCCCACAAACATTTCACCTCTTCTTTTTGTTGCTACTGGATCTAGAATAGATCGGGGAATGTCTCCTGATCGGTAATGAAAAGTCCAGCCAGTGTGTTGGTCCTGGCTGGACCACGTTGCCACATTGCCACGTGGGATGCTTCATTCCTTGGACGAGAAGGCCATTTAGTTTCACTTTTTCTCCACCTCGCTGTCTGCTGATGAGCTTCTCTTCACCCTCCTGTCTGCACTGTCCTCCCAATAAAGGCAAAAGTCCTCATGTACTAAAATCTCATCGTGTTCCAAATCCTCTCTTTCTCGACTAAAATCATAGATATAGATCGATAAGGAGCCTCCCTAGCAAAGCTGCTTATTAGTTGTGCTCCTCTGCGATTTGTAGTTGGGACAAAGGGTATAATGTGCGGGGATGAGGGAGCAGACAGGTGCAGGTTTAACAAAGTTGGAACTTTGTGCGGAAATAGCAAGAGCAGACAGAAAGAAAGAAAGAAAGAAAAAACAAGCGCGCATAGCAACAGCAGGTCATGCAGGACGAGGAGGAGAGAGTGAAGTGACACCAGCACGACCCCACTTCTATGACCACATGAGTGTGGGGGCTACAGTGTGATGCTTTATATGTTCTTCGCAGAAAATGAACCGGAATCTGAGGTGGAAATGATGATAAAGCACACAGTTCTTCTGGCACAAAGGGTAATTGCTGAAATGTAATAAATCTGTCGGAAGGCTGATTAGGTGATCTAATATTTTATTTCTCTGACCGCTTATCAGCCCTTATTTCTCTCGTCAGCTAAGCTGTGTCAGTGCAACGCGTGATTTGAGTGATTTTCACTTCATAAAAGCTGATATTTGCGCACTGTGGTGGTGTTTCGGGCAGTTCCGGTGATGCATGGATTCATTTCTTGTTCCCACAGAGATGTAAAGACAAACTGAACTCGCTAGCCATCTCCGTGATGAACCAGTGGCCCGGAGTGAAGCTGCGGGTCACCGAGGGCTGGGACGAGGACGGACACCATTTAGAAGACTCTCTTCACTACGAGGGCAGAGCCGTGGACATCACCACTTCAGACAGAGACAAGAGCAAATACGGCACTCTGTCCAGGCTGGCGGTGGAAGCTGGATTTGACTGGGTCTACTATGAATCTAAGGCCCACATCCACTGCTCCGTGAAAGCAGGTATGGCTCCAAAGTAAAAAGAAAAACAGAACTGCGCTGATAATCTGCCATGCGCACCACTGGCTGTAGGACAACGGCGCGCATTTCCCATCAGGCGTGATTGCAATCGTTTGTAACAACAGGTGCAGCTCAGGGAAGCAGCAGTCCTGTTTTATCTTCTGGAAAAGTTTCACCCAAGACTAGATTGTATCAGCTGATTGTGATGGGAAAGTAAAATAGAGTCACAATAACACTTATCATGGGCTTACTGATCTGATGGTTATTGTAGACAAGTGTGACCACTGATCAATTCAATGATTTCAGTGATTAATCACAGAATCCTAGTGTTTGAGGGGTCATTTAAGTGCAGAGGTCAGATGTTTCAGATCTTTTCATTTGTTTTAACTGGATAGTTTTTATGAAACTGTAAATAGTCATTTCTCTGAGTGATGTATAGGCATTTCCCGGTTAAAGGCGTTATAAGCGTTTCTCGTTGCAGCTTATTTCTTGATCTTACACCGCCCCACACTGTCTCCTGGTGGGAACCGCTACCATAGTCTAACGAGGGTGCTCGGCGTGACCTAGAAATAGCACATTTTTCTCGCTCTCTGATAAAAATAAGTGCTGCAAGGTGAATTTGGTAATCGTTTTTAATTATATGTGAGAAAATCATAAAAATTTTCATTTCCGTTTGTTTGTTTGGTTTTTTGGGGTTTATCGAGGCTCATAATCGACCTAGGTCGTCACTACTGGACACCTATGACGCCCAGAAAATATTTCCTCACTTTGACTGATGAACCATGGTGCTTTTTCCTTCTTCTTTTTTTTTTTAAATTGATAAATCCCTTACTTATCATTCAGCACACACGTTTTGAGATCACAGTATGAGCTAGGCCGACGTGTCATTGGAGGTCATGCGACTTTACCAAAAGGATTTGGCTGAACAATGTTGAATTGGTTTGGGGTAAATCTGGTTTTCAGTTGTCACCTTATTTCATGCTCGGGAATCTTAAAAGAAGATTAAAAGCCCCAAATTCTGAGTAGGAAACCCTTTTTTCTCCCTCTGTGCAGGACAGTGTGATCCTAGAGACTGGTATGTGAAGAGTTCCACCAAGGCCAAAATTATTGTCATCAAGACTGACAACAAAGCAGGGAGAGGTGGTAGACAGGGAGAGGGGGGACATTGATGTTGCACAACAGAAAGCATTTAAGAGTCCGGGCCCTCATTTAAATTCAAATCTACAACTCGAGAGGCTTGGAAAAGTGGCTCCACTGGGTAAATAGTAGTTGTGAGTCGCCTATTTGTGTGAATTGTCACATAGAGGTTTCTGCACCTGAGTAAATATGGGAAGAGTAGCTGGGAAAGGCGTAAGTGTTCTTTACGGAGAGTAGCTCGATCCACAAGTTGATTTAGAATAACAATGCCTGCTCTTCATTGGGGTTTTTAATTAAGAATAGATGAGCCAGGGCTTTCAGTTTTCCCGTCTCAGACAACGTGGGCTAAGCTAATACGCATCTGGCATCAAGGAGCCGACATCATTATGCAAAATGCATATGGCCCACCGTGTTGTGTAGAGGCAGAAAAAATACAGATAAAGGTGGATTTTTCAGTCAATTTGAATTATTATGAATGGGCCTTTGAATGAGTTCTGGGCTGGAAATGTTCAAAGCGCATGTGATGTTTGTTTGCACGCGTTAAAAATTATTAATAAAAGTCTCGCAGTGAGAAAAACGACTTAATGTTTTTCTTGTTTCTTCTAACAGAAAATTCAGTGGCAGCAAAGTCAGGCGGCTGCTTCCCCGGATCCTCCACGGTCACTCTTCAGGATGGCACCAAGAAAGCAGTCAAAGATCTCAAAAGCGGCGACAGGGTCATGACAGCAGATGACGACGGAAATGTAATTTACACCGACTTCGTCATGTTTATAGACCGAGATTCGATGCTGAGGAGGATCTTCTATGTGATCGAAACCGACTCAGGCCAGAAAATAACCCTCACCGCCGCGCATCTCGTCTTCGTCAGCCGCAACAGCTCCAGCGAGGCGGAGAAGCGGATGTCTGCGATTTTCGCCAGTCAAGTCCAGCCTGGACAGAAAGTGTTCGTCTTTGACGCAGAGCGAAGTCGACTCGAGTCTGTGACCGTCAAACGGATTTACACGCAAAGTCACGAGGGTTCCTTTGCGCCCGTGACCTCACAGGGGACCATCGTGGTGGACCAGGTCCTTGCGTCCTGTTACGCAGTGATCGAAGACCACGACTTGGCACACTGGGCCCTGGCACCCGTCAGGCTCGCCCACTGGGTGTCCTCGTTCCTATTTAGCTCCCAGCCTCCAAGCAGTGTACAAAACGAAGGAGTGCACTGGTACTCCAAAATCCTTTATCAATTAGGGACATGGCTCTTGGACAGCCACTCGATCCATCCACTTGGAATGTCGGTATACCCAAGTTGAAACAGCTGCGACAGGAGCAGAACGAGACTTTAAATGTAGGACACACGAACTATACAGTAGATTAAAAATAATAATAATAATAATAATTAAAAAAGAGAAAGAGAGAAAGAAAAAAAGCGAACTGACAGACAGACGTGACATGACAAGGGCCCCAGCGGAGTTGGGATATTTATTTCAGTGACTTTTCCATGATGTGTCCCCCTTTCAAAGAATGAATGGAGCCTTAAAAAGTTTCTCTTTGAATAATTTATTCTCATGTGAACTCTGCTGCTGTCACATAAATGGATTCTGAAACTGTGTGAGCAGCAAATTGTGCATAATCTATTTTTGTAAATATCAAATGCAAAAAAAAAAAGAAAAATGAAGAAAAAAAATTGAAAAATGGGAAAAAAAAAAATCGGAAACAGAAAGAAGATCATGTAAAACGGAGCTGACTTTGACAGGCTGTAAGTTTCATATATATGTATATATGTATGTATGTATGTATATATATATATATATATATATATATATATATATATATATATATGTGTGTGTGTGTGTGTATATATACATACATACATATATACATATATATGAAACTTACAGCCTGTCAAAGTATAATAATCAGCTGTATAACAATCAGCTGACTGTTATATTTTGGGGAGAGAGGAAAAAAAAACCCTCGCGGGGTTCCATAAATTATATTTTTATACACAGAATTGTAAATTAGATTTTGACAGATCGCTACCGAATCACATTTCGTTATTTGAAATAGTGTAAGATATGAAAATATATTTTAATTTAAATACAGTAGCTGGGAAAGTGTTGGAAAATCTTGTACTGCTTGGTTTATTAAGAATTTTATTATTTTGTAAACTGTTCGTTTCAGTTGTTGGAGAGGGACAGATATTCTGCCCCATGTCTGCATTCTCTGCTTTTTTATGTGTATGTGTTTCTTTTCTGTTTTCTTTTGAGAAAAAATAATATCAAATGCAGATTCTGACAATTCAGTAACAGTTAAAGTAGTACTGAAACCGTTTCGTTAAATAAATTAATAAGTAACTCCTGTAAATGTACTAAAATCTTATTTTTCTTTTCATATTTTGTAATAGGGAAATAGTTTTATAGAAATGAACTGCAGGCTGATGCACAGTTTGAATAGACTATATATAGGCAGACCTACCAGTTAACTTTCATAACAGGGCGATGTGTCAAAAAATGTCTAGAATTTATTATTTATATGTTTATTATAAAATGAGATAAAGAACATTTTCAAACTTGGAGTTGTTATATGTCTTTTTCAAAAAACAGTGCCAGAGGAACCACACAGTAGTGGGAAGGACGGGGGCTTTTTGGCCATATTATTTGGACATTTACAACCAAATTATAATCTGGACTCAGTCAAGAGATATATCAATTGGCTTGGTTCACGCCCGCCCCTCGCCAAAAGAATCCCCACAGCCTATTGGATGTCTTACGCACAAAAAACCGGGGAGAATATTGCGCTTTGATCTACCTTTTGCATGCTTGCGAAATGTTGAAAGCCTATGTCAAATTTAACGAGGTCTGCCCTCCGCAAATAACTTCCAACGCGCAGACAAATTAAACAGAAGCGTCTTTGTTGGCCACAGGTCTGCCTCTCGGCGTCTGCTGGTTCAGGTCAGATCGCTCCATCCGACAGTAACTGACAGTCGGGGCTCATTATAAAGAAACGCTGCAGTCCCACTAGTCCACATTACAGCTTTGTTAGTCTTAACAAATCACTATAATCCTGCAGTATTTTCATAGACTTATAGTGCGCATGCAGCACTTAATAGTGAGCTCTCAGAGATGCGTTTTTGTCCTCTAGTGGAGCGCTTTGGCATCGGGCGGCACATCTTCTCAAATCGATTACAGCATTAGCTTTTTTGGAGATATCATCTTCAGTGATAGGGCGACACCTTGTGGTTAAATTAGACAATTGGACGTAATATTCTGCAGCTAGGTGTAAATACTTAACGTAAAACCTGAATGAAGTTCTGGAAAAGGGATTTTTATATAACCAACTCTAGTCAAAGTGTTTGTAAAGCTGGAAGCAAAATCAGACAGTCAAGCAGAAGAACAAAAGCAGTTCTGAAAATGTGAGACTATAAATTCAAATTTAAAAAAAAGAAGAAAAGCCCATGCACACAAAAAAAGATAAATGTTGGTGAATCACTCAGACCCATCAAAGGTAAAAGGGGCCTCTGAACCTGGGTTTCTGAACACTGTTGCAACATGAGCAGGAATTCCATTTTCGTCTCCCGCATTGTGTTGTGCTGTTGATATTGTGAGGTGGAAACTTCAGGGAGGGACAAAGCGGCCCATCTCTCCCGGCACTGTGACCTTGGGTCCCTGTCAGATACAAAAGCGTCGGTGCAGGGCAGCATTCCTCAGAGCAGGTAAACAGAGCCTCCTCTAATCCCTCTGGGGGCCCTCAGTCTGCTGGAGCTCAACGACGGCTTTTACAAATGTTGACATTTGCAAACATGAACAGTCTGGCATTCTGCAAAAACAAAACTCCCCCGTTTCTAAGAGAGTTCTGCAAACGACAGAGCTCGTCCTCTCTGCAGGCAGCTTTTGCTTCGCGGCAGCAGCCTGCAGAGTGCTCAATGTGGAAGTGGCAAGTTAGAGGGAAGCAGAAATCCACAAGGCCTTAATTGAGAGATGTCCCTTTATTCCTACTAACGTAGTATTAATAGAGCAAAGAAGAAAGCAGAACTTTTTGTGACAGGCCAGCATGGATAGATGGATGGATACAGGCCTGCAGAGATGGGAGAGTATGCACCCATTACTTTGGTTAAAAATGGCAATTGTGGTTTTCCAACTAAACTATTTAATTTGAATAAACTGATACTGGTTTATGGTTTAAGGTGAACACACCACAACAAGTTTTCCACTTCAGAATCACAGCTACATAGTTACACCTTTTGGCCCCTTTTTCTACACTCTGTACTCTGATATTTGGCCGAGCTGAGCAGCATCAAGTTTCTGATTGTTCGAGGAACACAAAATCCACCCAGAGTGATGCTGCCTGTATTAAAACCCTGAACTTTGCTGCAAGGTAACAGTGCTAAGCATTCGTCCCTCATACTTATAGAAAGCATACCCTACCAGTAACAAGGGTTTACAAATGAGCACTACTTAACTTTAAGACAAGTAAGAGTACAAAATAGTTCTTTAGCTGGGACTCATTCTGCTTCATCTATTTCTACTCAAAGTTACACAAGGCTAAATGACAGAAAGGTCACCAAGAAGTTTATTTCACACCTGTTTCTGGTATCAAATGTGACATTTTCAATTTACATAAAATACTGAATATCTTGAATCATTTTCAAAATATAAGACATAAAGAACAGACCAAATGCAGTTGTTGTTGTGGTTTTTTTAATAATCCAGCAGACAACACGATCCCTTCTTCTGACTCGTGTGATCGGGATGAAAACACACCAATCAATCATTATTTGTAGCGTCAAACCATCCGAGATGATGGCACCAGGTTAAAAAATAAATAAATAAAATATATAACAGCGATGAAGCTGGAAGGAGCTTCTGGTGAAGTGAAAGCCGTGAAGCAACTTGCTTTAGAGTTATGTGTCTCCTCAGTGAACCCGGCTGTCGTCAGATGGAAACCTCCATCCACTGGACTAGCAAACAGTGGTAATCCAGGCAGGCCCCCCTGCTCCTGCTTGGTACAGAAGTCTTAAGTTCAGAGAACAGATGAGATATGTTCGAATGCACGTACAGCAAGTTGGAACAACAGCAATGACTGGAAAAGCAGAATATTCTCTGGAAGAGAAGGCTGTGGCTCAGGAGGTAGAGCGGGTCGTCCACCAATCAAAAGGTCGGCTAATAGATTCTTCTGCTACTCCAGTCTGCACTCTGTCCCCTAGATGGCTCTTAAAGCATAAATAGCTCTGTGACTTCTTCAAATGTAATAAAACACAGATATTACATGCATTACGTGAGAAGCCTTTAAACCAAGATTATCAACCTCATTTTACGTTGTGGGCCACATGCAACCCACTTTGATCTTAAGTGGGCCGGACAGGTGAAACCCCTTTTTGTCAGTGTAAAGTTTTCCTACACATCTCAAAATGCAGAGATAGCTTAATTTTGTTTTTTAAATTAGTGTAGTATGTCCCAGTTTTTCTACATGATCAAAAAATTCAGTTAAAATAAAGTTAAAAGTCCAAACTCTACTCCCTACTTCATCTTTTCTAAAAACCATCCGGTCGGCCGGATTGGTCGTCCTGGCTGATTTTGGACACTGGGCCTTATGTTTGACACCCCTGATTTCTACGTGTTTAAACTTGTGGTTGTAAAGTCAAAGTATGACAAGTTAGTGGCTCTCAGAGTGACTGGAACTGTCTTAATAAGACTATAACTGAAAAGAAAATCAGTCAAGTTGTCAGACAAGAGAGGTTAGAAATCTTTGAAACAAACCGGAACAATCAGAGGTCAAAGCAGACTCACAAATGCTGCACGGACTGTTAGATAGGTTAACTGTATGTCCGACGAGGGAAGAGGGAATCTAGAGTCAAAGGGCGGGACCAGATGGTTTTCCTGTTGATCTGCATTAAAACATCTTTGATATTTAAATTATCAAATGAAATAAATTGTTTCTAAATGCTTTTTAAAATGAGAGCCTTCCATATTTCATGAGTGTTGCCCTGTTTTTAACCAGGCAAAAATCTGAGGCCAACAAATTTCCAATTTGTTCCAAATTTGTTAAATTCATCTTCGTCCACTTTTCCACTTCGGGGTCGGTCAGCTGTCGTAAGGCAAAAGGCAGCGTACACACTGGACAGGTCGCCACTATCACAGAGCTAACACACACAGTGAGCCGAACACACTCTCGTCCAGTTTAGAATTCCCAATTAAAGTATAAACCCATGAGAGAAAAAGTCTGTAGAAATAACTACAGTGATTTTGGTTGCTTTATTTTTTTCTCCCTGAAGGCCAAAATATGCCGGTCCTAACTCAACGGTCTCATTTATCTAGGACAAGGATTACACTAGCTCGTGACACTGGTTACCAAATTTGAGATATAGGACTTCAACCTTTAGGCCAGGGGAAGTCCTGCAGTGGCAAAAAGCTCAGAACTGAACTGGGTGGAGGTTAGGAATGATGAAATGTTAGGCACTGGACAAGAAAAAAGATGTCCAGAAAGGTCAAAGATGGAATTCTATGCTGTGAAACATGAATGAACTAAGGAAAATAGCTTTTTAAGTATCTTTGTATTTTAGCTCTAATTAAGAAAATTTGTTCTGTTAAAGTAAAAATTACAAAAAAAAAAAAGAAGCTGAACTGGAAATAAAACATGTAATTGCTTATATAGAAACTTTTTGCAGCAAACATTTCAATGTTTTACGTCACCAGGTAAGGTTGAGGAAAGCTTCAGATGATTACATCAGCTACTTTTAGTACATAAACTTCCCAACTTGCATTTGTTTGACATATGACGAACAATGAGTCAAATTAATAAAAATAATGTAATAATTAAAAAAAACAAAAAAACAAAACAATGGTGCCTATAAATAACATTTATTATGAAGATGAATGACTCTCCAATCTTCAAAGTTCAGAAGAATAAAGAAAAGATATATAATATTGAAAACATTAAAATTTATTTTGTCTTGATTAGCTTCGATTCACTTCTAGCTACAGAAACCTTTATTCATTTTGATTGAAGTTTTGAGCAAAAAAAAAAGCCAAAACAATAAAAACACAGAAATATTAAAGTGCATCAAAAACTTTTATTTTTCATGAGTTTGAGGTATAAAGAATAGAAACTTAAATGTACTTAAAAAATGAAGTATCTTTAAAAGTCTTCATGTCATAGTAGAAAAATCCAGTTTTTACAGCATCAGAACAAATTGCACAATCATTTCAGAATAATTCAAACACAACATGATTCCTTCTTATGACACAAGTGTGAAAAACACAGAGATGTCTTCAAAGTTTGCTTTTTGTTTTGGTCAGAACCCAACGGGCTGGGTTTACAGTCATTTGGTGCACCATACAGTTCGAGATGACGAAACCAGTGCAGTGTCTTTGTGTTAAAACTCCAACCAAACAGTGAGTGTCAAGAAGCTGGAATGACCTTTGGTGCAGTGAAAGCCATGAAGCAGCTTGCTTTAGAGGTTTATGTGTCTGCTCAGTGAACCCGGCTGTCGTCACACAGATGGAAACCTCCATCCACTGGGCTAACAAACAATGGTAATCCGGGCAGGCCACCCTGCTTGATACAGAAGTTTTAAGTTCATTGAAGAACAGCAGCGGGAAGGAAAAGACAAGATATGGTCAAGTTGAAAGAACAGTGACAGCAGGAAAAGCGGTTAGGAAAAAGGCGACAGGCCCGATAACCTGAACGCACCAACAACTGTCGAGTGAGGGAAATGAAATCTTCATCTCGGGGCCGGAGATGGCGAGGCTGTGAAAGAACGTGAAGTGTTAAGCGAATGAGTTAAGGCAGTATCATGGTTTAAGCTGGTCAATGGCTCCTCTTACTGGCACGCTGTTAAAATAAAGTAAAAGTATGCGTTAGTTACAGATGTCTCTCTGTTGTACTCGCACCTGAGATGGCTAGCGGTCACGTCAGGTGAATCAAATCTCAACTGCACCATCGTGCCACCAAGTGTGATCAAACAAAGAGCACCACAAGAGCAAGTGTGGGACCACACCAGAGGTGTTTCATGCTTTTACTCAACCTCTTAGTTAATGACTGAATCAGTCACAGGTCATTTAACACTTTTTTAGTTTTCCTGTTAAAAGGCAGTTTTTGCCCTCCACTGTCACCAAGTGCTCGCTCATAGGGGGTCGTCTGATTGTTGGGCTTTTCTCTGCATCGCTGTAGGGTCTTTACCTTAGAATATAAAGGGCCTTAAGCAAACTGTTGTAGTGAATTGGAAGTCTACAAATAAAACTGAACTGAAATTAACTGTAAAAAATAAAAAAGATCCTTGAAGAATTCCCTGCTCAGAAAACAGGTTGATTATTTTTCTAGCAGAACAACAAAGGCTTTGAGAAACTGGGTGAGGTTATATGATGTTAAATGACCTGATAGGTTTCTGGGAAAAGGCCTCAGATGATTACATTAGCAATATAAACAGGGGATACTTTTAGCAGATTAATATAAACAGCCTGCTTAATTTCAGGTCACTCGCAAATGCACTTTGTTGATTGACTAAAACATGTTAAACCTTTGGTATGGCCTCTTAAATGTGCTTTTAAAAAATGGATTTGTCACTCTGCTCCATGGTAGAGGATTTGATCTGAAGAAAAAGACAGAATTCAGTGAGTAATTCAGCGACTCTGCACCTTAAATGTACCTGTTAAAAAAAAGTTACAAGTTAGTGCTGTGCAAAACTCAACCTTTGACCCAAATATGCGAAATATTCTCCCTATAATCATCAGCAGCCTTTATGGAGGTTTCTTATGCAAGCATAAGAAAGCTGCATTCACAACTGACAGGCAAGCCCTTCTATGTTAAATACCTACTACAACCATATGAGGTGGCATGTTTGGAAAAACATGCTGTAACTTAAATAAGCCTTTTTTCCCCCCAATTAAAATTAATCACTTTTAAAAATTCACAGTACACGTCTGTATGAAATTCTTCACATTAAGGTACAGATAAGATTCAATATGAATCTGTTCTGGTATTAAAAGACCTGACGTCTTATAACAATATCACTACGACCTGGCATTGCCGTTACTCTTTCAAATCCACAGGATTTAGCGTAGCACTAAAACTCGAGCGAGTAACCCACAACATGAAAGACAATAAATACATAACCGTCAATACACAGAAAAAGCTAAAAAATGTCAAACAAAAAAAGAATAAAACATAAATAAACCAGATTTCTGCAACATACAAAAAAATAAATAAAACAATAAATAATTTTTAAAAAAACGCCACAACTTCACTGTTTATATGAAGAAGAGGAAATTTGTGGGATCGAATACTTTGGGTACTTGCTGAGAATGTACTGGTGGCTTATTTTAAACCTTTATGGATTATTAGTAACTTCAAGTAACATAAGGGAAATACCACTAAATTTGTGATGTGATTCAACACATGCAGACAGGACAGAGAAGCCAATTAGTACACATTTCTCAAACCACAAAATCAGGGAGGTTAATCTGTAGCGCCACCTAGAGGCACAGCTGGGAACAGACTTTCAGACAGATTAAAAGAATAAAATAAAAGTGGTGACCTTTTTTTTTTTGGCATAAAACTCGTACCTTTTCCCTACCAGCCGAGTAGCAATGCTTCTCATTTTATGGAGCTGCACATTCAGATGACCTCAATGCTAGATTTTCAGGCCAAAATTTCTCATTTAAGGAAATAAATTCAGTGATATTCCCCTTCAACTTTGAGGTAGTATCTCTTGCCATAATACTGCTCATTTTTTGTTTTGTTTTTTTTGCGTCTATAAACCTACAAAATCAAAAATTACTTAAAAAAGTGGTTCATCCCAAGAAAATACGCAAGTTTCCAAACGCATTTACGTCATATGTTGCATAGTTAAAACCCCCAAACTTACAGAATACGTTAAAAAGTACAAACGAGTAGAAAGTGTGGCACAGAAGATGAAAACTACGTTATCATAAAGGCACATAACACATGGACATCACACACAACCACACGTCTTTGGGCTAAAGTTCAAGTGGCTTCACATACCTGCATGTTCACGGTATATTGGCCATATTTTTATTTACACTTTTGTTTTTGGTTATTTGTTCGTTTTTTTCTTTTCACCTTAAACTTTTTGTCAAATGTATTGTTTAACACAAATGTGGTCCAGTCATTCCTCGTTTGAAAATACAAACAAAATACTTGTAAAAATGACATATCTGGACACGTCAGCATATCCTTTACATATAAAAGTTGTTTCTCCTGATACAACGTGAGTGAACTCAAAAAAATTTAACGAGTTAAATATCGAGTGAAAGCCTGACTTATGCACATGATCACTACGCGGGTAATGGTTGCCCCCTCTCGTTGTTCTGTCTCGTCCCTTTGAATAATGTATATAAAACAATTTCAGTCTTCGATGTGAAAAAACGTCTGCATTTAAACTTTTAACACATTTTTACAACTACAATACACAAACAGTTTTGTGATGAGGAGAAAAAAATCTGAATAACAAAAAAAATTTAAAATGTGACGAGCTAGTAAGTGATGCCTTGGAAAAAAATGTGTAAAACTGACAAAAGAGAAATTAGTGTATTTAGAAAATGTATCTCTCTACAGTCTCCAGGGCAAATTATTAAGGTGAATTTTGTTTATATTTCCTCCTCTTTTATCCAATCTGACCGCTCTGCGTGAAGGAAAAACAGTCTGCTGTGCAGCTTACTGATCAATAAGCTGATAGTCACTCAAATTTGGGTAAATATTTCCAAACTTATTCCAATTCCAGAGGAGAGTAAGGAATGTATCCTCGAGGAACTTCACAGAAATGTCTGTTTATCCTGCAGAGAACTGGAAACAGTTCTTTTCCATCTACCAACAATGTCAAATACCCTGCCAAGCTCATTAAAAAGAAAGAAAGAAAACTCAAAAAACATGTCTACATACTCACAGCCCCAAAGCACACTCGGCACAACCTAAATCTAACTACTACATAATCAGACATCCAACTAAAATGCAGGTCAAACAAGGCATGAAAGGTTCATCCACAATGTTTTCTAGTTAACAGTTAAAAGCTGAGTAATAACCAACTAACTTAAACGAGAGAGAGAGATAGAAAGGACTTAGTAAGCAACAATAAAACTGAAAAACAGGAGAAATCAACTCATCAGTGCCCACATTTACAATTCTTTAAACCACAGGGAATTTAGCAAAAAAAATAATCACAGCCTATCCCAGCTGGGTTTTGGTCACTGCTATGACATCTTGAATCATCACAACCAGGACACCTCTCCGCCTATATGCAGGAACCCCACTAGGTAGTGCCATAGACCAAAAAACAGACTTCACAGCTACCCGAATGCAGGGCTACGAGAGAAAGACTGAAACACCAATAGTGATAAAATACTGCCATCTACAGACAGGGGAGACCCACTACATGAACAGGCTGACCGCATCCCACCACAACAAGTCCCCCTATATGAGCACCACACCACTAATAACATAAAAAATTCTATTAAGTGGTCACGTTAGAATCACAGCGTTCAAGTGTCATTTGTCACGAAGGATTTCACTAAAGAGGGGAGCAACCATTATCCCATGATGAGCTCTACTTATAGTGTCCATGTCAGATGCAAAATAAACATTAATCACAAACTACATTGAAATAGCAGAAGGTATCCAGTATCTCTCCAGTGCCATTTTCACAACTGCAGACACTTGGTAGAAAAAGTCAAACACAGGCATGCTCTCAGCTAAATGTCTTTGTGTTCACTGTCCCAGCTCGATGGGAGACGACTTGATGAATGATGTGCAGAGGCATTGAATGTTAGTGACCCCCAAAAGAAATGGAGAAGTATCTGTAGACCAGGTTGGAGCTGTGCAGGAGACCCTCCGGCGTTGGGAGAGAGCGACTTCTTGCAAAAGGACCCGCTGGCTTTATAACGCTCCTCATCCGTCAATCAGCGACACATCAATGTGGGACAAATCAATCATGTGCCTGTGTGATAATTGTGATAACAATGTTTGAGCCACTGTGGATGGAGATACCTATGACACTGTACAGCAGCTAAACTGGAAAATATAAAAAGGTCTACTGGAGTATGTCTGACATGTTTACAAAGATAAAAGGAAGGAGCTGTGTTCAGTACCTGTGGAAGCTCATTTGGAAACTTGCTGCATGTTGGGGACTGGAAAATGTAGCAAATGCTTTCCTCTGCTGGGGCACCATTTTGAAAGTCTGCAAGTGGATAAAAATGGGGGGGAAAGGCCCAACTAAATAGAAGTGCATACTCCTTTCCTCCGCAAGGGGGAGCGGGGGTGGTAACAAGAAAGGGAATAATCAATTGGATCTTCAAAGCTAACCTACTGAATCGCTACAACAGAGGGCGCTGTGGGGTTGCAGATAAGAAACGCCATTGCTGTCACTGGTGGGTGCCACTAAATATGTGGTTTCTAAGTTTTCAGTGTGAAGTAGGGCGTCAAGATGACCAAAGTGATCGGCAATATCTCGCCAATTCTTACCTAATTTGATAATTTAATCTTTTAAATAAATAACATAACAGATTATTCAAAACGGAATCTACCTCGCTACAGTTTCATGTCACATCACATATAAGCAACACTTGCAAACGCAGATGTGTCTGGGTGTGCACGGAGATGTGCACGCAAACACACGCTCAGACTTCTGCACACTTTAAAATTAATGTGTGTATGCAGCATCGTCATACGAGGGGGGATTTTTCAATTTGGAGAATAATCTGACTAAACGTGCAGAGATACTCATTGAGCTCATTTCTTTTATTAAACTTTGGGGGGGGGGGGGGGGGGTGAAGACCCCCAAGATTCATAACTTAGTGTATCTATACACATGTATACTCTAAAAGGGTCCACTTTAACCTTCTCTGCCAACCTACCTTAGTAGCAATGCTATCAATGACTGGCAATCCCTAAAGGGTTACAACAGGACAATCTGACCATTAAAGCAGATCACCTAATAGTGTGATGTATGAGGCTTTAATGTAAAAACAATGCATAAATTCAGCTTTAGCCAAGCCATGTCAACGAGGTATGGAAACACAATATAAATACACCATATTCTCCAGGGTGATGTATTTGGTACCCACCTCTATTGGGCCGATGGACCTCAGAAGGTTCTTAAGCTGCAAATCGGTTGTAGATGAGGAGAGGCCTTCAATGGACACAGTGCAGCGCTCACTCTCAGCAGTCTTTTGGCTCTGTCTGGTGGGCATCGGACGACCTCGACCCATCTGGCTACCCCCTCTACCTCGGCCCCGGCCTGACACAACAACCTAAAATCGATGGAAGGAGTCATTTTAAAAACAGAGAGAGAGACCACAGATGTACAGAGTGAACCTTCTCCTCCTAAAAACGGGCACGCAGGTGCATTCAGCCGTGTGGAGAGTTTTCTGAGCACAAAGGCAAATTTTTAAAATTCTACACGTTTCCCTCTCACACCTCTCAGCCTTGTCACGCTTTCACATGATTGACTCGTCATATTTCTGCATTGAACATCAACATCAGAACACGATGCAAGCGGCGTGGCATATCTTCATATGAGCTTGTGAGTGAGAGATATGTTGCTTCAGCAGCAGAGGGGGAGGAAGAAGAGGAGGAGGGGAGGAGGAAGAGAGGAGAGGAGCTAGTGGGAATATGTCTGTATGTGTTGGGGGGCGGGGGAGCATAAAGGGAGAGGAGCCATGCAAGCGTTATGGTGGCTGCCTTACCCTGTCAGCGCCAGTGAGTACGGTAACAGTGACAGGAGCCTGGCGGTGACAGGCGTGCAGAGAGGCCAGGGGACCTTGTGTAGTCCCCCTGTGTTACACCATTTTCAGCCTGTCAATACTCCCGCACCTGGCATACTGTCCTGTCTTATTACAACTCCTCGATTGGTACGTCTACTGAATGCCACAGGAGTGCCACTGGCACAGGACAACTTTACAGGAGTCATTTCAGCTTCTTTTATAGCAGAACTGCCATCGCATGTGCACTGACCTCCATTAATAATCACATTTCAGGCGAAATTCTCTCTAGTGTCTACACCACAAAAGAAACAGAGCTCATTTTGAGCATACCCTGTTTTGTTGTGGGTTGCCCATGCCCCCGCGGCTAGCCTGTGACGGTCCACCTGGTCCCTGTTGCTGTTGTCCTGTCATGGTAACTTTCCTTTGGATGCCCTGGTTGAGCGTAGCTGCTGGCCAGGCGCCTTGTTCCTGTACTGGGCTGCTTGTGGCCTCAGGCCCCTTTCCACTCTGGATGGGAATGATGGAGGGCAAAACTAATTTAGCATCTCAAAAAACAAGAATAATTAATTATAAACTTCCCACTTTTTAAAATCACCTTATGCACATTAAGCATTTAGGGGAAAGTGGTTTATGGGCAACTGGGAGAAATGCAAGGACATATCTACAACGTTAAAATCCGTCAGGACTGGACGCTGGATTCGTATCCGCCAGGCTGTGGAGAATAAAGATCAGCTCAACAAGGTGATGGTCTCATTATCAAATAAAGTCACAGCTCAACTGTGTTGACATGCAGGGAGGAATTGAAGGTCGTCTCCTCCCCGAGTCTGCAGAAAGATGTGACAGATCAATACGAGGGAAGAAAAGAGGCGATATCTCTGACCTGTCCCCAGCTGAGAATAAATGGATTAATCCCTCCTATAGAAATCACAGCTCCTGATTGCGCCCATCAAATGCTAAGCTGCATTACACTGAAACGACAGCAGCTCGATGTGTACCCCATCTCCCTTGCGCGCTCCCCTCCTCCCCAGCTTTTGTGTTTTGCACTGCTTTGTATTATCCCTGATGAAAATATAATTTGCCTCTTATCTGTGTGCCTAAGCCATACAAATCCAAATCCTCAAAAGTGGCAACTTTCTTACACAGGTATTATGTTTCTCCCCCCACCGCCACCACCTTCAACCAAAAAAGATTAATTACAAGAGTCTTGGATTGGCATCTTTTGTTGCTTCGCACCTGAGAGATGGGCTGAGGGAAAAAAGCAACTGAGGGATGACAAGAAAGGGAGAGAGAGAGTGTGAGGAAAAATAAGGAAAGGAGATAACATTGTCAAGCTCCCGTTGATGACAGCAGAACAATGTGGAAGAGAGAGCACCTGGAGAATGTTCTTTTCACTGCTGCTATAGGGCCCTAGCCGTTTCTTTCCCTTTCCATCTCTCTCTCCCCACTTCACATCCCACTCCTCTTTTTTTCTCCAAGATGCGCTACATCAGATAGCTCTGCGCAGGTTTCCATTAACGCGCTGACACCCAGTTATCTTCATCTGCAGCCAGCCTGTGATTTTGGCTCGGCGGCTTGATCCTCTGGGATGAAGTCGAAAAGCAGCTTATTTCAAATACTATCATATCCCACCAACACATCTCATCAGTGACAAGTATGAATGTTTAACATGCACGCTTTTGTGGTTTTTCAATAAAGATTAATGTGCAATTAAGGCCACAGCAGTAACTTATCAAGCAAGTACAAAAACAGACAGCAGTGGTAATTCTGGACTTTACCGCCGTTACCGTCATTCTTATTTTACCCCCTCCGAGGCCTTTATCATTAAAAGAATACTCTTCTGTCCTGAAAAGAGGATATCAACCTTTAGGAGCAGTGATGAGGTGTCCCCAACTCCACAGATAAATGTCATATTGCTCTCTTTTAATGCCTCCAGGCTTTCTGTGTTCTCTAGGTAAAATGTATGTAAAGACACTGTGGCTTAAATACCAGATCCCAAAGCTTAAGAGAGGAAACTCTTAACAGATCAATTTTTCCAAAATGACACAGACATCACTATGTCATTCCCATAGGTTAGATATCATCTGGACTGCAACACAGACAGTGAGGGCAATCAGTGGCATTTCCTTTCAAAACTGTGTAGTTTCCCATGTGGGTAAAATCTGCTGAAGAGGATCAAATAAATGTCAAACCAAAACAGGCAAAGAGGTGTAGGATAAAAATGAAATCATATGCTCACCGCTCCTGAAAGTTTGACGACTCTGACTTTTTGCGGCACCTGCTGGCGCTCGAAGCTAGTACTCCTTGCCCGCTGCATCACAGTTCTTTTAGCGCCAAGTTTAGGTCCTTGAGCCTGAGCCATGGCTGGACTCGCTGAAGGAGTATCAGGTACGTTCCTTTGAGGAACTTGAATGGTTTGGATCGGAGCACCAGGTCGGTTTACGTTCTGCAAAGCGCTGCTTCTTCGCTGCTGCACTGGCTGCAGCTGATTTTGTTGGGGTTGCTTAACAGGCCGGGCAGGCTGTTGCTGCTGAATGCTGCCTTTTACCATCTGCAGCCGTGTCCTGACATTGGGACGGGGCGCGGGGGTCTGAGCAGCACTGCTGGGAGGGATGGTGTTACCTATATTGCCAGTCTTTAATGTGGGATTTACTGATTGTTGTGTTCTCTGAGGAAACTGTCTTTGCTGTTGTGGTTGCAGTTGCTGTTGTGGTTGCAGTTGCTGTTGTGGTTGCAGTTGCTGTTGTGGTTGCAGTTGCTGTTGTGGTGGTTGCTGCTGCCGCTGCTGCTGCTGTTGTTGTGCTGGAGGTACAGGGTGTGGTATTTGCTTATTTGGTTGCTCGGGCTGAGCTTGTGTAGTAGTGGTGCCTTGGCTTGGTGCCTGGGCATTAAGTCTTTCAAGCAGCTCCTTCTTCCTGACACCAGCCTGCATCTGCCGTCGCATCTCCTTCCTCTTTAGAATCTCCTCTCTCAGACGCTTCTGCTCCTCAATCTTCAGACGATACTGCCGTGTCTCCTCATCCTCATCAGGATCCTGTAGCACAAAACACAAGCTGGAAATATGCCTGCCACACTTCACTTCCTGGATGTAGCACTGTGTCTTATTTTAATCATTAGTGCTTGGGTTGGGCATTAAGTCTAAAGCATGTGAAAATGTCATCAGCAAATATATGATTTGGTTTTTGGTGAATTTTTAGCAAGTAAAAATCCAAAGACTTTAGTATACAGCAAGTAATTTTTTGTACTTATTACACACATCAATGTTTTTAGATTACATTACTTTAAAGAATAATGTATAGTATTATTATTATATATTAATATTCCCCTGTTTTTACTGGCATCTAGTAGCATGTAATGCAACAGTACTACCAGAAGGTGGCAGCAATGAAATTATAAGTTGTCTGCCAGTCTCCTCCAAGCCTATTATAAATTCTAACTAAAACAGAAGAATACCGCCTTCACTAACAATTACTAGACACACATTAGATGCTCTGATACAAACAAAAAAAAGAAAAAAAACAAACATCTATGGCCATTAAAAAGTTCTAAAGAATGAATGACAACAACCACTCCATAGTTTTCCAGGTATATAGAGCATATATATCCACAGTCATATGAGAGTGGGTGCCGAGGGGTAATCTTTGAATAGTCAAATAGCTTCCTATGACTACTTTAGAGTATTTTAGCTTGAAATGTTCATCTCTAACACCGATTTCCTTCTTTTACTTTTGGGACACGAGCTTACGATGGTTTGAATTTCATGATGCAGGAAAAACAATGCTGCAAATAACATTTTTGACACTGTGTTGTATACCAGAGGATTTATAAAAAAGTGTATTTGGAAAAAAAAATCAGCACATTACTATAAACACATTATGTATTATCCAAACATGCTCATTTTTTAAAATTTACTTCTTTTGTCCTTGTCTCTGACAAAAAAAAACAACAAAAATTTGATCTTCGAGTCCTGACCTGTTGTGTCACACCGGACGGCGTGCGTGGAATTTCCTTGCGAACAACTGTCCTGCCTGCTCCCTCAGGCTGTGATTCAGTCTTCGCAACAGCTTGGCCTCTTCCTTTGCCACCGTCAGGCATCGGCTGAGTGTTCTGCCCAGGACGCATCCCCTGTGTTGTCCTGGCAACAGGCTTGATGTTGGCAGCGGGGGAGGTGGGGGTGGTGGCAGGGCGGGCGCTGTTCGTGTTTGTGTTGCCAGGTGCTACAGGGAGCTCACGTAGGTTGCTGTTGCGCTGCTGCATTTGCTTGGAGACAGGTGTGTTCTGAAGAAAAGGCCAAATTTTGTGTTTTCAAACCATTTAGCTCAGTTTTTATTTACTGATTAAAAATAGACGCGATACATATAACAACGATGGCAACATTTTATTCTTTCATTCTTAAACTGCGACCAGTTTAAGAATAAAATAAATGAGATAATATGTTAATCACTCACCATTCTCTGCCTGTTAGACATGTGGCGCTGTTGGGGGTTCAGAGGGCGGGGATTCATCTGTCTTGGGCTGCCATGCCCCTGCTGTTGATGGAAAGGATTCTGGCCATGGTGCATCATGGGGCGAGGCTCACCGAGATTTAGCTGCGGCTGCTGATGGTGGGGTAAGTCCTGCCTATGGTGTTGCTGCTGCTGGTGCATGGGCTGATGGGGTGACAGCGGATCATGATGTGGAAGCTGGGAAACAGGAGGGCCGTGCATTAAGCCCTGAAAAATCAGGAGGAAAGGAAGAAAAGCTTAATGAACACATCTTTTTCTGAAACAACAGGAACAGGACTAGTTTTTCTGAAAGTTGTTCCCAACGATGGAATGAGAAATCTCTACATAATTGAGCTCTAACTTGTGTCCTCATGCATCCAACTAAATAGTACTAAAATAATGCTTTAATCACTAGAGGGCGCTCTTGTCTATGTCTCCAGTCAAAATGCAGCAGTGCCAAACACAAGAGCCTCAACACTTTAGCAGCAATGAATATGATTACTAGTCAGACCAAATTATTGAATTTAGAAAGCACGTCTAACTGTGGTAGAAGAGGAGAAAAAGGGTTAAATAAACAAACATTCACTAAACAAACAGACACAAATACACACAGACATCTAGTGGTTATAGAAATCACTTACTCTTAGTCGTACCTGCATCCCAAATGGAACTTGTGTAGGAGGGAAAAGGTTCCCCTGTTGGCCAAAAGCTTGACGAGGGCCCATGAAAGGCCTGGGCTGGTTGGGGGGTCCACCTTGTTGATTTAAGTTCACCATTCCCGGGTGATTTTGGTGGGGAGGGATGTTGTGTCTTGGGGGTTCTCTCCCAAACAGTCCAAGCGGGCCCTGGCCCGGGTGGTTGAAGGCTGGTCCTGGTGGGCCGAAGCCCATGTGGCCCTGGCTGGGCAGCTGCTGCTGGTGGAGGTTGTTGCTGCTGTTCATCAGAGGGCCGGGGCCCTGGTGATCAAACATGTGCTGCCCTGGAAACCGTGTTGAATCTGTGCGCTCTGTTTCCACATGAGGAATAACAACAACATAAGGGAGATGTCAGCTTTCTTTCCTTGAGACTACACCGGTAACTAAGACTCTGGATGTATACTGTTATAGCATGAAAAACGGATACAGCCAGCTCTCTCAAGGTGAACGGAAAAACAAACATGTTGGTTATTAACTCTGCAAATGAAATATGTATAATGCCATTTCCAGGTTTCATTCTGACGTATATAAATATATACACACATGAATTCTACATGAGTTCTGCTAACCAGAAAGCTAGCAGCATACCCTGTAGGTATAGCGCCAGAGGTGATGATGAACAGGGTTAAATATGCTAAGAGAACTTTGTTATCCTCATCAAGGCTGGATGTGAGACTCACCTCCCATAAAGAGGGGTTCTCTGTCCTGGGGGCCTTGAGGTGGCTGGTTCCTAAAAGGCTCCATGTGATGAGGGGGCCGCTGGGGCTGACCGAAATTACCAGGCATGTGCTGCTGAAAGTCTCCCGGTCCCTGGGAAAACACAAAACTCATGAATTATAGGCCATTCTGGGAACTCAATAATCACAAACAAATTAAACTAATGAAAAATGGGAATTTGTGAGGTATTGCATTGGGCAGAAAGCGCTTGTAATTGAGGTGCTAGGGTCATTAAAAAGATGCAGAATCTTGAGTTGTAAACATCAATATGCATGCCAATATTAAAGAAACCCTTCAGCATGAATTTGTGAGCAAACCTGCATTAATGCTACTCGGGGCTTCTAAAAGGCTTTTTTTCTAACAAGGAAAGGGTATTTCACGAGGGGATAAGTGCCCTCATCTTTGTTTCAACCACTTTGTATGTTAGACAGCTTTCCACTCATCGCATGCACACCACTCCCAATCTATCTTCCAAGGAAAACTAGATAACCATTTAATCCCTCCTTGGAATTCGAATCCCCCTCATAACTGTCTCCTTTATTCTTTTAAACATCCATCTCTGTTGAAAAATTAACCTGCTATTCAACACGTGCCACTTCCACAAATGGGCTGCTTGCCTCCTCCAAGCCTATTGTAAATTACTTAAGATGCTATCAAGGCTTAATCCATCTTTATTCCACTGCTGTGTGGAGGTATTTAGAGAGAAGAGGTGTTAGAAAGCTAGAAGGCCAGAGTCCCAAAAACTTGCTTAACATAAAGTTAATCAAAGAGGCTTACAAAGACTGAGGATCACAATGGGGGCACAATCATGCCATTCTGAAAGGTCAGGCAGGCAGGTTTGCACAATGAGGACTCCAGTGTCCATATAATACCTCTCGAATAACACGGCTCATCCTCTCACGTCTAATCCTTGATAAACAGTCGACTCGGTATGTAACTGATGCAAGGACAGTGCTTAGTTGTGATGGGATAACCGTGACAAATATAACAGAGATGGGCCAAATGTCAAACTATATAACAAAGAATGGAAACTTGAGTTTTTGTTTCTGGGTTTAACATAAGACTGATATCATTTACTACTTGTGCTATTTTCAAAGTAGTGAACACTGCTGTAAATTAATAATAGCTAAGGAGAAAAGATTCCTACAAAGTGTCTGCAGAGCAGGCGTCTCTTTCTCAGACACGACTCATCATCGGATAATTTTTTAAAACGCATTTGTTGTTTAGGTTTAAAACAACACAAGCTTTCTGACTTTAACAGTTAGCTTTGAGCAGATAGAAAGCGCATGCTTGGCTATTTCCTGGTTTTTCCATTAACATTAATCAATATTTAACTGAGAACGGGCACCAAATCAAAATAATTGTCAAAATAATCCTTAGTTGCAGCTCTTTTGTGGTGAAACTAAATGTGTGAAGAGTAAAAATATTCGTAATAATGACTTTAATTGGTGTTGAGATTAATATTTCAAAACCTGTCTCCACCAGCAAAAATTTAATGCAGTAATACTAGAGGCTATGACCCCCAATTCGCCTGGCCTATTAACAATTAAATTTGATGGGATGATAATGTATGATAATCATGAGTAATCAGGTGCCCGCCGATAAATGGAATGTTGCCGGCTGGTATGTCACCTGCATTTCAAATTGTGTCCTTGGCAACACCAGCCTAAATGCAATTGACAGCTGGGGAATCCAACACTATGCTGTTCATCAGTCCAGTTGTCTGGATACCTTTCCAACCCACCCTTGTACTGCCAAAATAGCTCTTTGCTACGGTGCCATCAATAACCAGCACAATCACAGACCTCAAGAAACCGGAATGCTGTGATACTGACACTAAAGGCCAGAAATTTGTGTAAATAAAAATACATTTTTGACAAAGACCGACTACTGTGCAGAGGTCTGGCATCTGGCAGCAGGGTTGTAAATTCACATGAGCGCAATTGGATGCAGCCATTTCCAATGGCTCATTTGCATAAATCCATATAAAAGGCGCTCTCCAGAAAGATGTCAGTCAGTACCAGCACCACCTGATGCCTGAGCATCATTAAGTAGAAGGATGGAGTAACTTAAGGCACCCTGGGTGACTTTCTAGCGAGTGATTTCCTTCAATACAGTAATTACTTTAAAGGCATTTCTGTCATGTCTTGGATGGGCTCTTTGTGAGTGAAATAAAGGACCTTTTCTTTCAGGAAATAACCGACTTAAGATCAACCCGTCTGACGTGAAATTCTGCCTTTGCAATATGTGGTACACCCGAGCCCCATCAAACCACCACCCCGTTTCACTAATTTAGATACTGTTCGAAAAAGGTCTCTGTGCCTTTGGGATACAAACTTGTGGAAAGTGAATTTTAACTGGCAGTATATCCTGGTTTCACAATTCCATTATATGCCAAGCTGACTAGTCTGAGCCCCAGCCCATCCATAAAGAGCTACTAAGTAAGTCCCGCCACTGCAGCCCCAACCTCTAAAAGTCGACCGCCTAAAGCCCCTATCACGCATTTCCAGTTGTGCAGCCAGGCTCCTATCAGTGTTTACAGATTTTCTTTAACAGTATTTGGCCTGGGCAGACAGGCTAATTGAAGTAATGATATTGCCCTCACTAAAAGGGACGCTAACCGTGTGAAGGAGGAGAGAAAGTGAGGCGAAAGAGAGGTAGAGGAGCAGCTGCTACTCACAGGGAACCTCTGAGGACCCACAGCAGGTCTGGGCTGGCTCTGAGCAGGAGGCATCAAGGGCACTGCAATGAGAGGTAGAAAGAGAGCAAGAGGAGGAGGAGGAGGGGGAGGGGGCGAAAATGAAAATGAGAGGCAGTAGGCAGAGAGAGAGAGGGTGGTGATTGTAGAAAGGAAGGAGACCATTAGACATATCCATGCTAAAGGCTCTTAGTCAGGGGTACATGTTAAATTTTAGCTCAGTGTTGCTGCACAAATCTGCCCCCTCCCCAGTTAGGTACAGACCAGGGAGCTCAAGGAAATAGTAAATACTTGCTTGAATCAACAAATATAAAAGAAGAAATTTCTTATTGTTTGAAATGTTATTTTTTTAATGGGATTTTCTTAATAAGCATTGGTGAAACCATATGCCAACATCCAGCACTGGTAAAGAAAATTAAAGTGGAACATATAAACTACACAACACAGATGTACAAAAATAAATAAATAAAATGCACTTGCACACATATGCACACACAATCCTAACCTCAGGCACCCCCAGATCTTCCAGCAAATGCCTTTCTCTTGGGAGCACAGCCCACACTGCACACGCTTTCCTAACACAATTTCAATCTCGGCCTGGACAGACAGGCCGGATAACCCATCTCAGTGAATGAATGCATACTTGAGTTATTGTAACACTGTTCATCTTCACTGCCCATACTAACAAATTTAAGTCAGAAAATCTGACAAGACATCTCATCGGGTCATATATGGCATAATTTTGTGAATCTACTCTAAAAAGTGTTTAAATACATTTCCAGCCACCATAAAGAAACATGGCTTAATTTGGGTTTTAGCTTGGTTTTCGCAGCATATGAAAGCCAGGCCAAAGCCCAGATTTTCAACTTCTAGATTAACTTTTATCTTTGTCCTTAATCTGTGTTCATTTCCTGTTTTTTGTTTTGTTTTTAAATTAAAGATGTCTAACAGTATCTATTGCCAGTTACTGTGGTTTAATAAACAGGCAAATAGATAAACAGCCTCTTGTAACTTCACTGAGTTTACAAGAAACCATCAGTTACAATTACTACCACGGCCCAAAGATGAAGAACTGACCATCATCACTAATGGGATGGCAGACTGGCTCGGTCGCAGCCTCAGACGTGTGTGGCTACACTGAGTGGGGGTTCCCTCCCCACCTCACAGCCGAGAGGTTTGCCGGACAAGGACCCGGGGCAAAACGCTGTGTTGCTTACTTGAAGTTTATGCATCGAAAACTGTTCAATAAACTAATTTTTTCCACTTACAGATTATTTGCAGACACTGAAGCTACAATAACAAACACTGGAAATACTAATGAAGTCACCGTTTGACTGACTTTGTGCGCAGGTGGGATTCTCAGTTTCCTGTCAATTTCTCGATTTTTTGTGTGTTATGTCTTTGACTCCAAAAAGTTGCACACAACAAATACGACTCTCTAAAGCAATGTGGTTTCTTATGCATTAAAACTTGTAAATGTGTATATAATTATGAGAGATTGGCTTGATCCCCTTGTTAATGGACAGAACTGTTGAATATATAAGTTCTCCAGCAATTTTAGTTTTAACACTAATCCAAAGAAAAACTGAATAAGAGGGATATATTAGGTTAAATAACAAAAGTCACCCAGAAAGCACTGGGTTGACGCTGGAGAAAGGTACCTTGAACGGGTGACGTTGCAGGCCCTCTGAAGTGGGGGTTAATGTGGATGTTCTTAGGTTGTGGAGCCTGTTGCTGGTGATGTGGAGGGAAGTTGGGTGGCGGGGAATTCATCAGTCGTGGTGGCGGCTCCATCTGAGGTCGCAGCGGCGGGGAGCGATGAGACATGTGCGGAGGGATGAGGGGCTGAAGGGGCTGCTGAGGAAGCGGACGCCCGTGATCTTGGAAGTGAGGCGGTCCGCTTGGACGTGAGGGGTGGTGCTGCGGGGAATGCAGCTGCTGCTGATGAGACTGATGAGGAGGAAGCATTCGCGAGGACTGCTGTTAATTGGAAAGAGAAAGGAAAGCAGAGAGGAGGGAAAACCAAAACAACCCGTCAAAACACCTTCCGATCTTTTGGATTCTGCTATGATGCGAGGACACACCAACAAGTCAATTCAACAGCAAGAGCAAAGACAGTATGATAGAAATAGGATGTACGTCTGTTTTCTTTATGCTGGGTTCAGACTCTGTGATAACAGCCTGATTGTGGCCTCATACAGATGATGTAGGCTTCACTGTTAATCGAAACTGGAGCAACTGTCCTGACAACGTGCTATGTCAGAATATTTTGTGAGGTTGACCATTATGAGCAAAGTAAAACAGGAATGATGCTGCCAGTGTAGCTCAATAGATATCATGTGCAATCATGATTAATAAAGGAGAAACAGCAAGTACTCCGTCATGTCTCTCAGTTACAAAAAGGCAGGTTTTTAATGACTATGATCGCTAACTCTGCCACAGTGACCATCATTAGAGGTAGACAATTTTTGCACTGTGAACCCAGCGTTAAATTTCATCAACCTTCATTCAATAAAAATATAAAATCTTTGAAATATGCTACAAAAATTAAGAAAAACAAACAAAGCCAACACTTAAAAGTCATGCCACCTGCTACCACTGGAATATCCCTGCCATCGATGCATCAAAAAAATAATTATATAGTTAGGTGATGTTTCAAATGGGTCCTTGATAATTGGTCAATATGTTTACCGAGCAAACAAACAAACATGCCAGTGACCAAATTAGTCAAATAGTTAAGCCTGACAACTAGAGTGCCTTGTAAAAAGCACACACTCATTAACGGCAGCCAGCAGGATGTTTGTGGTGTTGGCATGTCATCCCTGTGCCATTAAATTTTCATTTCCAGTGTTTACGTTTGGTTTTGAATTTTAAAGCCTATTAACACTAATTAATACAACCTAAAATAATGCAGTGCTGGAGTTGGATTTCATCTAGCCTTGAAAAAGAATCACTTTAATCAGTCTCAAGCTGTGAACAACGGGGGAAACACCCAACTCATACTTTTATTTGTTACCTGAAGCCTTGATCTAAAAACGTAAAGAAACCCAACACACCTACACAGTTTGTTTTATTTAAAAAAAAAAAAAGAATAACATTTTTATTTGATAAAATTAATTTACATTCTAACTATTTATATCATATACCAGTGTATAAAAAGGCCCAGGATGTGCTGAAAAAGTATTAGTTACTTGCACATACACATGCACATTATGGTACATGCTCAATGTGACTTTTTCACCAATAATAAATGTATATCAAAAGATTAAATGGTTGGAGCTCAGTCCTGTGTAAAGAGCAAACAATTTTTTATAATGCTGTCTAAATGAACAACTGCTAAATCATTTTCTATAATCCATATATCACTGACTACAGGAGAGCAGAGAGTGCTTTGACTTTCTTTCCATGTGTAATCAACCATTGCTGTGGTGCTTTTAGATAGGAAGGAGAGCAGCAGCAAAATAAATACATGTCAAGTACTTAGACACGCTGCCTTGTAACTGTGACGAATACAAGGAGGTAAAAAGTTGAGCCATTTCAAATCATCTTATTCAGTGAAGCCCTCATGCTCCCTTACAGTGAAGTGACACAGTACTGAGTGATGCAATGCTCTGTGCAGCCAAATAGGAGAACGCTTTAAAAACATTCAGGTGGATGACTTGACAGTGCTTTACCTGCATGCCCATGTTTCCCATCGGGGGGAATCTCTGGTCGTTCATTCTTCCTCGGTTTCCTCCTCTATAATCTCCCATTTCAAACCCTGGGAAGCCTCCTCTTCCTCTGCCTCCTCGTCCCCCACCTCGGCCTCTGCCTCCGTGACGATTTTGTTTCTTCTGCCGTTCTTGCTCCTCGAATTCCATCAAATCTCGCTTGGCCTTCTCTGACAGTTCTGTTTATACGTGGAACAGGAAAAGGAGGCACTCATACATTAAACTTAAATCAACGGAAGTTTAAGTAATGTAAATGAAGCCTATAAGAGTTTAGAGAGATTCAATATTTCAGCATCTTTAAGCATTCAGGCTGTCAGTGGATACAGAATAAATTATTCCCAGCAGGAATAATTTGTACCTAGTGTTTCAGGGATGTTCCGCCTTTTGGAGCCTGCATCTGCCAGGCGCACAACAACGCCCTCCTTTCTTTCAGATTTGAACCTTATGCGGCCAGACTCTTCATCTTCCTCGTCTTCTTCATCCGATTCCTCCTTTGTTTCTTCTTCTTCTTCTCGCACAGCCTCATTTTCACCCTGAAGGACATGCTCCGATGTTAGAAACAGAAGACGTCTCCTATCCTAACATTTGCTTCACCATTTTTACTCTGTGGCTTGCTGTGTTTAATTTCATCATTGGCTTTATTGCATGAAAGGACATCCTAAAATTCATGCTGGTGTTTATTGAATATACACCAACAGTTGGGGGCCAGTAGCCAGAAGGTTAAAGCATATACTCCCATTGCTACCAATCAAGCTCTATGCATTCCTAGCTAACAAAGCCAGCCCTCAAGCTTGATTGTACCATGTGAAGTTGTAGCACCACTTGTTCATCCCGTTTCAACACTAAAAACAATGAATCTAAAGAAGCTGGCTTCAGAATACCTCCTCCATGTCATAGACTCTATTCCCTTCAGCAGTGTCTTCATTCTGCTGATTTCCCTCCACCTCCTCTGTGTCCTCCCCTGCGCCCTCCTCCTGCTGGGCTCCATCTTCATCAAGAGGCTCATCACCATAGGGGGTTTCGTATTCTTCATCCTTTAAAGATGAAACGGTTAATATGCATCAATAAATTGACAACAGATTTCTGATTAGGACCGGCAATGAGCAAATAATTTTTTATTTTTCCTGTTTCTGTTGAAAATAAAAAAACATTCTGTTTAATAAAAATGCTGTTATAGATTATCTTTTTTCCCATCACTAAGAGCTGAAATGAACGCAAGAGGTGACATGATGACATACTTTGCAGTGCAGATTGATAAAATTTCAACTTTTCTCATTAAAAAAGGACAAAAAAATAAATAAAATAAAAATGCTATGGTGAGGTTTTTGGGGAGGCACCAGACAACCCCACCCCTTCCAAACCCAAATTATCATAACAGTAGGAGCAAGGCTTCATTACTATTCCTGACAGCATTTGAAATTCAATGAGATGTAAATGTTTGACATGATATACAGAAATGCAGGCGCAGATAAAAACACTCCTCCCCGCTTCAATGATGGTGAAAATATCATTGACTGACTCCTCACAAATCACTCCGTTACTGTCCACGCTGATTTCACTTCAACCCATGATGCAAACACTGAGCTGTGATCCAAATACACAACTCAGTCAAAAAAAAAAAAAAAAAATCAACACACAAAAGGTGCAACATAGCTGGAATATGAGCTGCCAGCGATTCCAGCATCCGAACTGCACAATACCCTCTAACAAATACCAATGGCTGAATAAGGTCAGATTGTATGTCTTGCAGTGATGTTAGGTGATGTTAGGTGTTGTGCTCCATTAACCTGCCAGCAGCAGCTCCACGTAAAAAGGCAGAAATGGGGGGGGGGGGGGGGGGGAATATTCCAACCAAACCAGGCGGATGGACAGTAAGCCCCAAGGGAGGCACAAGAACAGCTTAATCCTTTAAACTGTTCCACAAAATGCTCAATGAATACCACAGTGAGCAAAATGTCAAGGCCATGCAGTCTAGTGACCTTGTAAACAGGCATTGCAGATAGCTGAAATACACCTCCACACCTGCAGACATCTCCAAAATATCCAATCCAAAATAGGCAGCCACTTGTGCTAAGAAGGTCAACATCTTATCGTTGTTTGGAGAAAGACGGTAGGCTAATATATCTCTGTCAGGTGACACACACAATCACACCATGGTAAATGGAGCATAACAGACATTTGCACATGGATCTGGTCTTATCTTTGATCCTCTTAGCCCAGGCTAAGAGGAAAGGAAAACGAATAAAAGGGAAACTCACATCAATCATTAGAAAACTGTATGGAGTGTCCTCGGGAAGGTCAATAATCTTTTCACCTGCATGAGACTTTATCAGATCCAGTCTAAAGGCAGAGATAAAAGCCCCCCATATTAACCTCTGCCGATTGGCAGCACATCTCCCTGACACAAAGCAGCTTCTTACTCCCCCAAAGATACAAGGCCCAAGGTCACAATGGCACAGGGATTTGGAGGCGACAGCAGAGCATTACCTCACGCCAAACAAGCTGTCAACAAAACTTTGTCAGCAAGATGGAGAAATTAACTGGCAGGAAGTGATAATGAATCTAATCCTCCCCTGCCAAAAAACACCGACCAACATCTCCTTCTCCTGAATAGATTTTCAATCCTGACTGACCCTGTACTGAGACAAGAAAATTGACATTATCTCTTGGACACAATAGAGCTGGGCAGAAAAGGGGGAGAGAAATGTGTGTGTGTTTAGGCATAGATTTGAACAACTGAGGAAATGTGAGAACTCACTTGAAATTCACCATCAATAGGCTCATTGATTTGGATGTTTAGCACACCATCCTGATAGTCGTCGTCAGCCTCTGCTGGCTCTCCAGCGTAGCCCATTTGGTCTTCGGAAATCTCTGCGCCATCTTCTTGGCCATATTCCTCTGTATATGCCTCATCCTGTTGCTGGTACTCTTCCGCCTCCTCCACATCCCCTTCTTCGCAGCCCTCTGCACCGAGGTTCACAACGTCATCGGTATAGTCTGCTTCCTGTGAGTTGTCCTGCTGGTCATAGGATGTGCCCAGGGTATATGTGGTATTGAGGCTGATATCCTGACCACTGAGAGGAAGTGAAAACATTTTTAACATCCCATAAAACAGAAATGAGGGATGATGGAAGTCTAAGCAAAGATGAGGACACAGATATAAGTGGATTACCTTTGATCTACATCTTCATCATCACTTCTGAGAAGATCATCATTCAGCTCTTCATCTGACATTTCTGATGGATTCTGAAACATACAAACAAACAAACAAACAAACAAACAAACAGGGCCATTATGGTGTTAAACATACTGTTCTTTAGATGTGTGCGTGTGTTGGTGTGTCTGTTTAAGGTGTGGGGGCAGGGGACCACCTCCAACCCCAAAGGATGCTCTATTCCCATGTGGTGAAGGCAATCTGGACAGGTCAACAGAGTGCTTTTTTGTCCACTGTACTTCCTCCTGGTTCACATCAACAATTCCCCCTGTGGAGGAGCCACCTGCTACAAATCCACTGATCGCATCACTTTCTAAATGTTCCACAAACACCATCAACTAATGTTTAGGATGTTGTTTTCCGGTTTTTAAGCAGAGAAACCATACCAACAGCTTGGCACAAAGCACACACAGCAAAAAAATGTGACTTTTAAAAGCTTTTAGCTTATTCTTACCTTTTTACCTGACAGCCAGTCCTCTTCCAACAAATCCTCTTCCAAATCACTTTTGTAGCAAAAAGACAAACAATGACAGGTGAGTAGAGTTAGACATCAGCATGTTACTTAATACTGCCTTACATAATACTGTCAACTCTCTATTCAACTAGCAAGTTAAACCTGTTTAGGTAAACTCTTCTTAAAAAAAAAAAAAAAAAAAATATATACATATATATATATATATATATATATATATATATATATATATATATATATATATATAATTCTCAACTTTTAACAATAATAATATTATTGCAATAAAAGATAAGTAATTTCAGCAGCATCTTGACCAATACAAGGGATGTAAAAGTTCTAAAACACAGGCCAAAATCCATTACACACATTTCAATGATAACAGCAGGTTGTGCCATTTAATATAATAAAGAGATGGATGCAATAGTTTACCTCTCAAGATCATGATCTTCACCTCTCCTTCTGCGTGACCGCTCAGCACCGGGTTTGTCATATTCATCAAAGTCAAAATCTGCAAAAAGGACAGTTGTGCTTCAACATTAGCTCTAACAAGAGCAACGTAAAATACTAACAGAAGGCTCCCACATGGATTTAGAGGTGGGTGGTAGGCGGCAAGCAGGATAGTGGCTCGAGCCACTTTTTTATCATTTATGCAGATCTGTTAAGACCAAATCACATGCGGCGTTAGTAAGATTTAACAATGAACAATCACTTCGTTACACATAAAGCAGGATAAAAATCACTCCATGAAAATAAATATGTCTGCATTTTCAACATGATTTGGGAAATCTGGCAACGGCTTAAAATAACTACAAAATATATAAAAATTAGTTTTAAGGTGAGACATAGCCCACATTTTCTTCATATGCCATAGGCCTATTATTCTCACTATGATGCTTGTTTTAGTGGGACCGTGTATCCATTAAAAATGGAGGAGGCTCCTTGCCTGTACAATTAAACTTTTACATTTACTTTGCAAATGTTGGTCAAAAACACTGAAGACTAGTGTCTCTTTTCTACCGGCCATGATGCAACACTTGAGCTGAACGTCAAGCCACACATGAATTTATGTCTTGGCAGGACTAACGCAGATGGGCATGTTTCTCCACCATCATGTTAAAGCTGAGTTGTAGTAAATCAAAATATATTAAAATATTTAAATTTTGGGTTGGAAACTAGCGCTTTTACGAATATATATTTTATGTATCTTAAAGCTAAGAAATTCCTTTAATATGTAAAGCATTAGACTAACATTATGGAATCGGGCTGCACAATTAATTGAATTTTAATCTCGATCACCATTTTGGCTTCCCACAATTAATTGAAATTGATCAAGCGACACTGAAAACGCGTGCTTCCCCAATGGAACACAAAGCAGAGGCAAATCAAGCGCTTCCTAAATCAGCACCTGACCACGTGCCTGCATGTGCCAATCACAGCTGTTCCCTGTGCAACAAAGCTTCAATTTTCCTGGACTAGTCTGGACAAGTAACATAATGTTAAAAGACAGAAATACAACAAACTTCAAATGTCTAATACAGCAGGTGGTGAAGAGAACATCATTTGTTCTTTGGAAATACTTTGTATTTAAGGCAAATTTTGTCAACCAACCAGCAACACAATGAACTTATTCAACTCCCTGAAAACACACCACAAACTGCTCTGCAATAAAGGCTGAGGGAAAAAGCAATGGGTGCTCAGACATCCATGAAAGTGATCCTTTGCAGTGCATCAGTTTCCATCCAGCTCACAAAAATACACTGAAAAACCAATGCAATCACATTTAGCCAAAATAAGCACCCAATAAACACTTTGCATAATGAAAGCTTCAGAAAAATGATACATTTACTGGACTAAAGATGGGCTACCTCTCAGCGCAATCATTTTTCCAAAGTAGCAAAACCTGCACTATATGCAAACAATCAAAGGGTAAATAAAGAGGAATCTCTTTTCAAGTACTTTGCTACAAGTTTTAGTCATATCCATCGCCCAGGTTTGATTAATGGAATGAAATACTTTATATTTTCCTTCTAGGAGATGCACTTGAGTCAAGTGAATAAACACCTTGTCTGAAAAGTAGAGCAGGGCGATATGGCCAAAAATATTTATCACGATATATATTTGAAAATTTGCGATAACGATATAACCGACGATATAATTGATGCGAGACAAAATACAACTCCACAACATTACTAGCGCAAAAAGACAACCTTCCATTTATTTTCACTTAAACAAGAAGCTGGTTTTTATGTACATTAAAGCTTTATAAAAATGTAACAGTGCAAATGCAAATTCCTTGCTGAAAGTTTAACCAAAAGGCATTTCCAGTAGAAATGGGCTGACATATCCTGAGCATAACCATGTATAATATCCACTGAAGTTAAAAAGAGGTGCTTTGCAACATTAAACTGCAGTGTGCAGTACGCATTTTTCGGACCATAAGGTGCACGGGATTATAAGGCACATTAAGCGAAACAAAGCAGTCAGATAAATCAAACTTTATTAAACTCATTCTTCTTGCTTCCTCCACTTCTGTACCATTGATTCATTAATGTTGAATTCTCTGGTAGCTGCTCTATTCCCATGTTGTTGCAGTATATTAATGACTAACCTCGTATTGTGGATGGATTATCTCAGTTGTTCTCCTGACTGAAGTTTGGTCCGTTTACAGCATCCTGCCATGCGATTGCATTTGTCTCTAACCATGAAGAACCTTCACGTTAACTTTTATAAGTGGAAAAGTGTTAGTGTTCGTCCTCCAGCTTCACTGTTTATGTTATGCTAACATAGCTGTGTCGCTAGCGATCACGTAGCACATCATTATATACCAGCTAGCCAAACTTCAGTAACCCTACAAACGTCACTGCTGTTTAGTTTCCTGTCTTCATTTATGTTGGAAGTGATAGCAGAGCTGTACGTTTGATTTTTTTCAGAAATCTCTCAGTCAGAACATGCAATATCATGCTTGGGTAACTAGCGAAACTAGCGAGCTAACTTCCGCTAGCTTCCTGCTAACTTCTAACTCCGTTAAATGTAATAACTTTTGTTTTCATGGATGCCTGGAAGTTGAACTTTATAGTTACACCTGGTAAAGCAGCAATGCTGATCGTTTTATTAAAGATGAAAGAATTTAGACAGTTTTTAACTCTAAGTGATGCTGCAGTGTTGTTTGACCTGAAGCATACGGAGTTTAGGACCCAGATTACTCCCAGATTTAAGAGCATCTTAGAACGGCCGCTTGCATGTTCTGCAAAAAAATGTGCTTTGTTGTGTATCTGACGGACAAACACCAAACCAGTTCCACATCACGGAAGTTGCACCATTTTTACAAACCAATTCTGGTTCATCTGTTTCACTCAACAATCGGCCATGTGCGTATGAAAACAAAGGCACTGCGCATGCGCGTTTTACTCCCATTCTATCGCGATATTTCATTTTCCTATCGTTGCCTAACATTATACCGGTATTACCGTGAACGGTATAATATGGCCCAGCCCTACTGAAAAGCTTCTTTAGTTACCTGAAATGTAGCACAGTGTATTTTTCCTCAATAAAAGCAATCAATAATCAAATGATTGTCCATCTTTTTATTATTATTTTTTTATTATTTTGGCCATAATTTTGCAGCCCTGCAACAGACCATGTGCTTTTCACAATCTGAAATGCCCCTAAACTGCAAACACCCTGCTGCACATGCTCCTTACCCCAACAAACTGCCGTTATTGTTGCAATGACATGTGTATCAAGAGCCTATTACGCAAACTGATCAAACTCTTTGAAACCTTTCAGAGAAAGAACACAGATCGTCTATCATGGACGATCTTAATTTGTCACAGTAGCCAATTCAGGCAAACCAACTTTATTTATATAGGAATAGGTTAAAAAATACACATAATACAAAGGAGTGCAGTGTACAATGATGTGTACTCAATAAGCGATGGGCCTCGTGTCAATAAAAAGGCACATCTGATAAGTTTAAAGGCAGTGATCAATAACCCGATTTTAGGTTTTGTTTGAAAATGGCTAGCACTGACGCAGATTTGGCCTCCATTAAATCAATAAATGTTCCGTTCAAACGTTATAGACCTTGATGCAACTGGGGTAAAACTCACTGCAGCAACATGATCAATGAATGTCAAAGCAGCTGAGATATTAACCACTCTGATCAGAACTTTCAGAATTAAATCAGAGAGATAAAAGAACACAGATCAAATTATGTGGGCTCACCTAAATCTGAAGAACTCAATTTTAGCAGGTTTTCCAAACAGCCTTGAATAGAATCTGTCAGGCTCATTCTATTCAAGATAGCATCCCTACACTTAGAACACAGCAAATGCGCAAAATGCAACCTCTGATTCTCTGAAAGCCAGACATCATATGAGCAAAAAAAAGGGACGGATGCTCAAAATACTGACAAATTGAAATTGTTTAAATTAGGGATGCACTGACTGATCAGCCAGGGATTGGAATCAGTGCATTTTCAGCATTGTAATCCCTCTATATCCAATTACCAGCCAGTGTGTTTCATACAGGCCACATACTAAAATTCCTATTAACATGCAAGTGCTTCAGTGTGAGTGAAAACAAAAAGTTAATCAAAGTAAGGCACGAAACTAGCACGAAAACATTTGTAACAACAAACTTAATAAGACACTTAAAACACCCTCACATAAACATTTTAAAGAAGCTACCAAACGCAACTAAAGCTAAAGCTATCCAAAACCATCCAGCTATCCATCAATCTAAAGACATCAGAGCCAGTCACAAAGCAGAAGCCTTGGTATGAGAGAAAAATGTCAGCGTCCTGTTAGCAAAAGTTGATTTTTCTTTGTGCACGCTATCAATTATACCCCTTAGAAAGAAAATCAGGATTGGCAAAAGCTGATAATGAAAGGTCACACAAAATAAATAAATAAAAATCAGACTCAACCAAGAAAATTGCGATCTCTACTTTGATTCTAAGACGGGTGGATATAACAATGTGCTCTGCTCTGCTGACTTCGACAAAGCTGGAAGAGGCTCAGGTAATTTAATTGTGATTTAAATATCAAGCTTAGCTCATGGGCGTCCTTCTACATCCATGAACCTTTCTCGCCTCTACCCATCTCGAGCAGACCATCCTTCATGACCCTCCCCAAAACTAAGGCTGGTGCTCCCTGACAGACAGTCGAGCATGAAACTTTTATCTGGTAAATTACACGATGTAATTCAGAATAATTTTCTGTTTTATCAGTAAAGTGTTAAAAGCTACACAGCATGGCGGGAGTCACTGCTGACGGTGGGAAGTCGGGTGTATCTGTAGTGAGAACGCTTTGCACCTTCAGAGTATTCAAACAGAATGAAGCAACACATCACGTCTTTCCCTCCAAAAATAATTCCAATAATTAATAAAGATAAAGCGAATGGAAGCATGTCGGCCAACAGCAGCACAGCCAACCATTAAAAACAAGTTTAACAATGAACTCCCACTGGTAGACATTTTCATCATTCACAGAGCCTACTACCTTGTCTACAGTCTATGGCAACGTCAACGAGAGAGCCACTTGTGCTATTAAGTACCAAACAACTGTTGCAGGAAGCATGTGTCACACATAAACACACACAAGGCATGACATGCAGGTTTCCACCGGCAGTGTGCTCAGAGGTTAATAACTGTGTGTCAGTGATGCAACAAGAACTATATTCAAGACCCTGAAAATAATGTAGCAAAATTTAATTAACCTATTATCAATTTTAATTTTTACATTTGCACATTTTCTGTTCTGGCAAAAGTTATTCTACTCAAAGGGCAAATTAGCAGCTTTAAAATGGGCTCTTGAATCTGGGTTGCCTAATAATTCAGTCTCTGCTCATCTAATTATTCTGTATCTGTGCTTTCAGCTCGAAAATCTACTCTGACAGTAGAGCCTGATAAAGCTGCCATTTTTAAATAACATCCTAGAAAAGCAGCCATGCACTGAGCATGGGATTTCAACAGAAAAACTGTTGTACAGTTGACCGCCATCAGTGTCAACAATAATTATGTATGAGTCAGTTGTTTAATGGACTGCTAAAGGCACGAATCACAAACTCTTACATTTGGCATTGAAGTTGGGCTAAAAAAGTTTCTGCATTCATGCAGTGCAGGAGAATAACTGGTTAATTTAACATATGAACTTGACAAAAAGAAAGGCCATAGCATTCCAGTATGCTCATGCTGTCAGAAACGGTAATCAAAATAAAATATCTAAGTGTGATTGCTTGCTAAATTACATACAGGCAAAAATACAGCCAGAGCTGGCCCATAAAGACAAATAAAATAACCCATAAGAAGAAGTAGATGGAAAAAACCAAACAAACAAGTAAAAAACAAAACATAAAATCTGTTTTTGGTAAGAAATCTCATGTCTAATGCCTGTAGTGGCTCTTTACTGCTGTTTAACAAAGTCCCAATGCAGTGTGTTTCATCATGACTTGTTCAGTGGTGCATATCAGACAGCTAGCAAGATGTGGTCTTATTTAAACGCTATAATATTTCATTTAAATTGTATTTATACAGGGCCAAGTGACAACAACAGTCGAATCAAAGCAAGTTATATTGTATGGTAAAGGCCCTACAATAACAGAGAGAAACCCCAACAAACAAACAACCACCCTTTAAGCAAGCACTTGGCAACAGTGGGGAAAAAGAAAGCAGGAAGAAACCTCTGCAGGAGTAGGCTCAGGAAGGGGAAGCCATCTATTGCGACTGGTTGCAATATTTTTATTTTAGGTTGCCGCCAAGTCGCAATTCAGTCATCCAGTGTGAGGTCCTTCATCCAAGTCAGTATGGCCTCCTAAATGTAGTCTGCCAATGTAGTAGCAGAACTGATGTGTAGAAAATAGGATTGCAGCTGTTTGATGCATTATCATCCTCTTATTTATACTGAATAAAGTGACATTTTTAACTGCCCCCTCCAGCAATCTCTTAGAGATCCAATCTCTGTATGGGTTTTATTTGAGGTAAAAGCCATTGGTCAGTCCGGCCTTGGGGTCCCAACCAATTCCAAAATCCAAATGATCCCAATTTTGTTCAAGTGTTTAGAGTCTGGTGCCTGTATTTTACCGCTTGTAATCAAATGTATTAACTCTTACTGTAATTGTGATCGTAAGATGGCCTCTACAAAGCAATGCTATCTAAACACAATGTAGGAATCACTATGGGGACATACGGACCGCGTTAACTGCGTCATAGTGCCCTTATAGAAATGTGCAGTTGTGAGTATAGCTACGATACTGGCGAAAAAGCCATAGAATAACAGCCTGCACTGCAGGTAGTTAGGTGCATAATCAGTGTTAATCATCCATAAAAGAGTATGTTGTGGGGGGTGGCGACTACCTTGAGCTATCAAAATTAGCTATCGATAAAAGCGCTACTGCGATCAAAAAGGGGAAAATACCTGATTAGAGAACCATTATATCTGCTTTAAAATTCAAGAGAAAGCAAATAGGACCCATGGCTTATTTTATATTATGCTTAGCTATTCAGGAATCAAGTGGTTTTTTTTCAATCCCACCAGATACCAGACTAGCAGCGAGCGTATTTGCAAATAATGTTAGCAAACAGGCCAAAAAGGAAATTCAACGCTAATCAGCGCTTGACTTTGTCCTCAATGTATTAACAATAGCTTTGGGAATTATGCACAGCTGGAGCGTATTACAAATTTAAACTTGTTGAGTTAACGTTGTGTCCGGTATTTTCGTCTGCTTATATTCGTTTTCGTTTTACAAAGCTGGTTTAGCTAATGGCTAGCGTGCGGCCTTCTCTCATTGAAGCCGTCTGTTGACAGTACGAACGAGCTAAGTTAGCTTGACTTAGCTCTGAGGCTAACTTAACACTATCGACAAAATCAACTGATATTACTCACCCTGGTCGTTGGATGACATGATGCAAGGCCCGTCCCGCTTAAAGTGTGATTACTGTACTGCAGAGTGCATTTAATCTTCAGTACTTCACCATTTTCATGGTTTAAAATATGAGACTGGCAAGAGCTTCTATGCGGCAATGACTTCAGATCACGACCAGGATACAAGCATGCTAGAGATGGGTTTGCAGCGATGATGCATTGTGGGTGGGGAAAGTCCAGCTCCCTGGATCGGTTTGCTGCAGGAAATCGAGCTCTCTCCGTAGACATATGTTCGCCCTCTACTACTAGGCTACATGCAAGATGAGGGAGGGATATTTACTTTACATCTGGATAAGGTATGAAGTTGACTTCGTATTAGTTCTACAAAAAGCATACATCATTAACACAATAATAAATCTGAATATTATGTGGCATATTGGTAAGTAAGTGTATTACCTATAAATTCAAAGTGACCTTTTCAGCCTTTTTTCAGGTTAGGGCAGCTGTGGCTCTGGAGGTAGAGCGGGTCTACCATCAGGCTGGTGGTTTGATTCCCAGCACTTTTAGTATGCATGATTTACTGGGGATACTGAACCCGCAGTTTCCCCCGAGCGTGAGCGTGTGAATTCTTAAAAGTCATTAGGCATAGAAAAAAAATTGTGTATGTGTTTGATTGGATGAATAAGGACTGCAGTAAGAAAGCACTTTAAATGCTCAAATAGAGTTCTGCACTACATAAGTACCAGCTCATTTACAAAATTCAGTACTATACAAAACTTTATTGAAAAGTATAAAATGAAGGGTACATTGCACTGCAATACCTTTAATCTATTCTCCTTTTTGTAGTTAAGCATCATCCACAGAGGAAAAAGAGATGCACATTTTAAATTCCTATGCGCTCTCTGTTCTTTAAATGTTTTCTGCTTCTTTCCCCCACAGCTTTAAACATTCATGGTACTCATTCAATTTTTAATAATCATTTAAGAATGAACATGCTTTAGCTGGATTAATCCTGCCCTCAAACCTCTCCTTGTAATGTTTTTCCAAGGTATGAAAAATTAGGATTTCCACCTGTGTTGGGGAACTACTTGCACTAATGGAAGGATAATGTTATAGAAACATAATGGTTTTTGTCATGCATTATTTCGGCAAGGCTGATGAGGTTTTTATAACACTTACACCAGTGGTAATCCTGTTATAAATAAAGCCTTTTTTAAATTCTAGTTTTGCAGTTTTATTTTTCTAATTCCAAAAAATACATTTTAAAACCAAAACTTTTATCTTCCTTTTTGCTATAAAAAACACACCTGTACTCTTGCACAATATCAAAGCTTTAGTGGAGACTGTTCCCTAAAAGGGACAGTGGTGCTAGGTACTTCCTTATCCTTTTGCCAAGTCTCAATCAACTCTCTGATAACTTTGCTCCCTAAAGGAAGAGTAGACAGCTTCTGCACTAAGAAAAAACAATGACTAACAACAAAAATCAGGAGTCTTTTTTCTGATTGAATCCGAAACTTGGAAAAGGAAACTAATTCAGTCCCCTGCTCAGCTGAATATGTTATTTTGCACACATGAAATCATGAAGAACAGAAGAAATACTTGTTATCTTTAGAAAGGAAACAACCTCAGGCATTCAAAAGGTTGCATTTATTGTCTTGGCATGAGATTTTTTTTTCAATACAGAGAAGAGATCACAAACTGGCTTAGAACACTTGAAACTCATGAATAATACAAAATATTCTGGTTGTTAATTGGATTCCATATGTTTCAGTGCCACATAAATACATTAACACTAGAACAGAGAACAAAGAGAAACTTCTTTCCATTGGTCAGCTTTATGCTAGTGGGTGAAGTTTGCCCTTAGGGTGTCTGCTAGAAAGCCTCAAGGCAGAAGACTTTATGAAGTCTATGGTAAGCTAGTATAAAAAGTGAAACGTGTTGGAATAGGGAGGAGGTAAGGGTGGATGAATGGGCAGAGCACAAGACTTTCTCCTGGGAGACACCTGGAGTTTGTGTCCCATGTGAAACCAAGAGTCAACTTTGGCCTTTGTTAGGCTTTGTTTTCAGTTGTATTTTAGTTTAAACACAGGCGTAACAACTCTGTAACGGGCCTGGGGCAGATATTTTTTGGGCCCTTACTGCCACCAGAGCAAAAACACCATCTCACATTCTCTCTATATTTCTCAATAATCAATACTATCAACAACATCATTCTAGCTTTTGAACAGCACTGTGGATAGAAGCTGCACTCAGAAGTCGGAGAATGGACACATTTAGTGCTCGTTTAGTGCTATAAACTCGACTAGTTAAAGTGACATGAAGACAACTGTATTACTATAAACATGGAACAAAGGAGAGAAGCCCATTGACCACATTCAACAATCATTTCCAGTCGACCAGCTTCTAGATGTATTTTCACATGTAGGTGGTAATAATGTTTCAGTCATTTAGAAAAAGAACTTTATCTTAGCAACACATTGATAACACTGCTCAAATACAAAGTCTATCATCCTGCTCTCTTCTCTCCTTCCTCTTCTGAGCACCACATTTTTACTTTGGCTTGCTAAATATAATTTATAATGCTGCTATGCTGACAAAGTCCTCTATAGTACAGCCTACAGAAAACTTGATGTCAACAAGTTCGTGCACATCATCCATGGGCACCAAGGTCAAGAAGACAAGTAAAGTATTTCCCAGCATATTTGTCACCAAGACTTTTCAGAAATTCAATTCATAAGGAAAATGTATATTACATAAATCAAGTTAGCTAGAACCATGGCTTAAACATACGGTGAAACATTTATAATAGAACAAAGCAAAAGATCATGATATGAGCTGTGGAAGTTTGTGGGGTTCTCTTCCACGGTCTTCACGCTGTACAGGCTCCAGTGATTCTTTTAAAAAGCAGCTGAAGACATTTCTATACAGACAAGCTTTTAATTCATTTGTTGTTTTATTTTTTCATTTTATTGTCTTATATTTATTTCTGGTTTTATTGTAAAACACTTTGTGATTTCTATCTGTGAAAAGTGCTATTTATATACATTTTACTTACTTTTACTTACTTATGAGTTAAAACAAATCCTTTTACAGTCGGTAGCAAAAGTACCTTCATCAAATTAACTGTCTATATGTAGGAAAACTTAAAGGCAAGCAGCTTTACATTGTTTCATGGTTCAGCCAATAGAATTCATATTTGTCATATTCTATTTGAAAAACATAAAAAACTCAACAACTTATGGCAACGGATATTTAAGATTCTGCACAGTATCTATCCCAATGATCAAACAAAGAATGAGAACAAAAGCTCAGAGTTCCTCGAACTGTTTCCCTTCTATTGAAGCATTTAGATGACACTTGGGTTGATTTGATCTGCTCATCAAAGACTTGTTTAAGTAGCCATTATTCGCTTGTTATAAATATGACTTCCCCCTATTTTACAGAAGAAACTTGATTATTACCTATCATTATATGTCAGATATTGTCAGACTAACAGATATTAAGAGAGTAAGTAAAGTAAGTAAAGTAAAGTAATATCAGCAAGACCAAAAGCTCAATGAAAGCTTTAAAACAAAAATGATGCCAATTGCAGAATTTGATAAACAAAGGATGCAAGACTCTAGTCAGAAAAAGAACTGCAATGGCTACTGTTGTGGTTATCTTGATAGTGGTCTGTGAACCAAAAAGGGGAACAAAAAGGCCAAATGGATGATTGGATTAAAACACAGTATTTCAAAGTGACTGAGTTGAAAAGAGGAAATCTATTTACTGATCACTTAAGTTAGAGATTAGCGTATCAGTATCATAAGTGTGTAAGACATGGTAGGAATAATTAAATCTGAGTGTATCTTTTCTCTGGAGTTGCACTGAGTTGTACTGACTTTCACCGAAGAGAAGTGGCTCATTCTTCAAACATGCGACAGCCTCTAGTTTGCATGTTTATGGAGAAGCAGGATTCACACCCTAAATACACCTAAAAGCTATGCAAGGACCTGAAGTAGGGCTGGATGTTCCTCCACAACCAACGGACCACCTGCCCCAAACAGTATTTAGTGTTATAGATATCATAATTTCTAAAAATGTGTTTAAAATTGACTAAATTTAGAAATAGAAGTACCTTCTTACAATATTAAGAGACTATAATTGAGAAGGTAGTTCATATGGATAAAAATATTATTTAAAAAAGTACTATTAAAGCAATGACATGGCCTAAATTCTTTGCGCATTCTTCACATCCATATTGGCAATTATACACACACACATACACACACATATATATATATATATATATATATATATATATATATATATATATATATATATATATATATATATATATATATATATATATATTTGGCATAATATGTAATAACAGCAACTTAACAATTTCTATTTAGCTAACAATTAGCTAAATTAATAAAATGGCCACATATTGATATTCATCTTCCAGCATGTCCTGACTGTGAATATTTTTAACATTAGCTAAGTCAATATATTGAAGGCATCGCTTATATCCCCCCCTTTTTTAACATTTAGTGTTGGGGTTTGGACATTTCTGTTGTTTGGCTGTTGATATGAATGAGAAAGGATGGGGAGGGGTAGTTTGAATGCTCTTCTTCCACATGGTCCTAGTGCATGCAGTGTCTCCCTGGTTGTTAAGTATTACATTTGTTTATAGACTGTAAGTAGTAGAGGGGTCCAATTCTGCATTTCCTGTTTGTACGTATACCCCACCGTCTACCACTTTTTAATAACAACCGTAAATTCGACTGTACAAAAATCAGTCAGGGTCCATAGATGGTCATTGTTTCTGGAATTTCTTCAGTGGGGGTCTCTGATCTGCTTTGCAGTCAAATTTTATGTTTTGATATCTGGAGGTGGCATCTGAATGTGCAGAGCTTCTCTCACTCACATGAGTTGTAGCTTTACTTTCCCCTGCAGGCAGGTATCATGACTCATCAGATCTGTTATTTGCTGCAAAGCTGTCAAAGTTAAAAAACAAAAAAACAAGTGCTTGGTTTTCAGTTTTAATGTAACAGAGTACAGCTGTCATGTAAATGCTTGTCCTTTTCAAATGGTCACTTTGGCTGAAATTCAAAATCTGGCCTTATCTTTATTCATTTCACTCCTTTGATTTTTCTTCCCTGTAAGGTCACAGCCTGCTTATCTCAACACTATTTTTTCCCCCTCTTTTGTGCTTAAGTCTGGGAGTCAAAGTTTCGTCTGAGTCTGGCCGTTAGACTACAGCAGAATTCTAACCCCCAAATTCCTCTTGGGCTGACAAACGTCAACAAAGACCCCGAGAGACACCAAAGAGAGGTGAGCAGTGAACTGAAGCCTCATTGTATTGGCTCATTATGGGGTCCCGCAGTGAGGAAGAAGCTATTTTGTAGCACCACAAGGTCAATATCTGAAAGCCAGGGTGATGGAGGGGATATGCTGTGAGATTTTTAATTTGAGAAAGTGTAACGGGACTTTGTTAGTGAAATATAGTCGGTGAATTCTAATAGACTGCAGCTACTGATAGACAAAATGCGGACTTTGCCTTTATTTTTTCTTTTAAACTAATATGAAAAGCTGTTTATCCAAAGCATTGCGAATTTGCAGACACACCCAATACTGTGCTGAAATTTAACAAGCCCATATTTATAATAGTTTCCAAGTTGGAACCAAAATTGTATCTGGCAAGACCCATTGCAGGTGCTTTTATAGCCCATAACATGCTTTCTGACATTATAAAGGTCTGGTGTTTCAGCCTCCCAACCTCTGCAGGTGCAGTCCATATCAATACATATATTCCACACCTCATTACATGTTCACTCACAACATCTGTTTTCAAAGCTATATAAGATATTTCTATGCTCCATGGATCTACTTTCCCAGGAATTTTGATTTTACTTCCAAATAGATTTGAAAAGGGGACCTGTCACACTCTATTATGCTGATCTCAATGATTCTGTGCTCTGTCCAAATCCAGCGGTTTTCCATAACAATGCAAATTACAGGGTGCAAAGCCGAAGGAGACAAGACTTGTTATTCTCCACCCAAAGGACAGAGGTTCTTTACAACAAACTCGCCTGTATGCCTTGTGTAGACTTTGACAGAATATAAATGCCAACTTGGAAGTTGTTTTGTGCCAGACAATGAGTTTTAGATGTCAGTTCATAAGGATCAGCAGCTGTCTGGAGAAAGTGATGCTAAGGCTGTGGGATGGGGTGGGGTGGGCTGTAATGGTCTGTAGGAATATTTTTGTGAATGAATGAAACTTTGAAAGAAAGAAAAAAAAATCAGCCGAGACCTTCTGATGCTGATTTGGAGATTCAAATTGGTTCAGTTTTCTCAATAAGGGGAAAGTCCTTGGCAACATGGAAACTATTAGGGTTAATGTATTCAACAACTTTCTTTTTCATCATTGTGCATAAAATCAATAACTAGCATTATGCAGACCGTATCTATCAAAGCTGTCTGGCCTTTATATGTATTTAAACATCTATCTATCCATCTTGAGGAACATGCTACATTTTTAAAAAAGGGTATGAATGAATATAACTGTCTTAACCCTAAAATGTTAACTGTTTTAGACTATATGCTTTTTCTTGAATACACAACACCATGCATCTGTGCCTTTTTCCCAGCGTGGATAGGCTGCAGTCAGTGACCCACATCTCAGCGCAATGAACTGCTTAACTCAGACTGTTGTTTTATTCAGTGCACTGTCAACAGACGGCTGAGGAGGAGGAGGGGCGGGGCTTACGCTTATGGCCCATTATTATTGGACACTAGATTCGACTCGTCTTGCCCATTGGCCGCTCGCGCTGTCGCTCTCGATCTGTTATCGCCGCTTCCCGCGCCATTCGGCGTGCACGCGCATGCAGGACCAGGCACGTAACCGTTTGGAGACTGTCTGGAGTCTGTCTGAAATAGATAAAATTGAAAATGGACTTTTAGATATCTGTGTTCATTTACAAGGAAGCCGCCTGTTGGAAAATGGGATCTTTGCTCTCCTCCTCGAGCGCCTTCGCCCACCAGTCGCCACGCTCTGGCAAAAATGTAGATTTTTTTTCTAGATAAACGTTGTGAAAGTTTTTTCTTCTGCAGTCTATCAGGAGACAGCTCTTTATGCACAGGTAGGTACGGCAAGCGTCAGAGTGAGAGTTGCCCAGTGTACTGCAGCATTACACAGCTGGTTTTTATTTTATTTTATTTTTTATTTATTTTTTAAATTCATTTTTAACCTGTTTATTTGTGAATGTTAGCTATGTGTTTTTGACTAAAAAAACAAAAAAAAACAAAAAACAGAAAACAGTTAAATTGCAGACCTTAAAATCTAAGGCAGCTTGTTTTACGTAGCAGACTGTAAAAAATAATAATAACGCATATTGTGATATTTTTATTTACTTGTATAAATTCGACTAGCAGTAGCTTCTTTTGTTGTGGAGGCTTCACCTCATTCACTACTTCAGGAAGACGCGCAGGTGATGCACCTTTGCTGACGTGAGGTTGTTGATTAACCCCATGCGCGCTTTAGCTACCTGTTAGTCAGCAGACACCTGAAGGCAAATGCTGCCTTCGGTGGACTCTTCTATTCTCAGTTTAACCCTTTCAGCTACACTGACAAAAAAAAGACCACATTTTTGGTTACAATGCATTTCTTTTGCAAGTAGACGCACATTTACGGAATCTAAATTCGTATATGTGACTACAGGGTAGTGGAAAATGAACACTGTATGAATTCTTTTTCTTCTTTTCCTATCTTTGCTTGTGCTCTGCAGGGAATCACCCTTCAGCCCTGGAGTTCAAGAGGAGTGCACCATCCAGAAGGCAGCCTACAAGAGCACAGAAAGGTTGGTTGCTGTGCGCATTAGGCTAAGATAGAGATTTTTGAACTGACTTATAGTGTGGGTTGATGTTATGCAGGATGTTGTTAGCTGTGTAAATTAACTGAAAATTTTCCTCAAAACATGATATTAATATTTGAATTCTAAAAGTTTTCAGAATTTGACCTGAACTTCTCCCTTTTGTAGCTTCAAAGTATAATAAAACACTTACTGTGGATAAAAAAAAATACATCTAGAAATCTATACTATATTCAAAATGCACACATATTTTAATAAATGTAATAAATATGGCTACAGTATTGCACCAAACTGAAATCCCTACGTGTGCTTTTAAACATCTTTTGTAGCCCAGCCTGGATGAATTTGGTTTGACCACCGAAAGATGTCTTTGTCAAACAGTTTCTTATCCTAAAACACAAGACTTTACAGAAAACAGAAATATTGGTAAGGCTTTAACAACACGATCAAAGTAATCTGTGTGCCACTGTGGCTGTGTGCCTGATGTGCTGCTGCCACAGACTAGTCTAGACACTTTTCCTCCTTCACTGCAGTTGTCTGCAGACAGTGCGGTCATATGACTTGGGGAGAATTCCTCCCTCCTTTCAGTGTCTGCTCTTTTAGGGCAAGATGGCTGCTAAAGTATTGTTGCAACCCATGACGTATATATGAATCAACGTAAAGGAGGAAAACGGTGGCAAAAATGGTCACACGTCTTGTTATAAATGACAACAAGGTAGAAGGGGTAGTGAATATCAGCTCTTTTCACAGATTTTTTTTCAAACCTACATTTATTGTAATCGTCAGCTCAGTTATTTCTTCGGTCGATTATTGATTGTTACTAGTTAGCATCCTTGGATCAGTGCAACCCAGTAAATGGAAAGTTGCAATGTTTTTGTGCAGTTCTTGACTATCTGAGAGCTTTCCTCCCCACTTCTTTCTCTTCTGCTGCATGCCGGTCTTTTATAGGGGCGCTTGGTAGCCATTTTGTCTGATTCATCACTGCATAAGGCTTGCAGGGTATTCCAAAATTTGTCGTGCAACTACTCAGCATTTCTGAGCATTTGGCCCAGCACCTTCAGAAGGCTGTGGTCTCAACAGGAATACGCAGTACAAAATGCAGTCGTGTTCCAGTGTTGTTGAAAATGAAATTTGAGAGTGTGAATGTTTATATTTTTGTGTTCATAAAAAATCCAGCGAGTCTTAGACAAATAGTTTACTAAAAAGTAACCTAACATAGGAGAAAGCATTACTTGGAATAACGATGTAGTCTGTAAGATTATACTTTAGTTTTTATGATTTGTAATTTTTTATTTTAAAGCTTTTGTCGCTTTAGACTTGAATGAGTCTTGTATTAACAGCCAGTGTGTTCATACCACAGGTAGTGCTGTAAAGTGGGATGCACGATAACAGAAGAAAAAAAAAGTGTACAATGTCTTTGGGAGATGCATTGCTTCACCTGAAGTGGATATTGATTTATAACAGTGGTATTACGCTATTGAAAAATTATAGCTGCGGTAGTAATGCTTTACAGAATCCTCTTTAAAGAGAGGGAGGCAGGCAGTATTAACTTTGACTTGTAAAAGTGCTTCAAGCTTTCCTCTGACATTACGAGTTATTTCCACTGCTTAAGTCTGTGATGTTTATCTGTTTGCCATATCAGTGACCAGCCTGGACAGATCTCTTCATTAACACCTACTTAGTGCATACTCTTCTGATGTCTGACGGCTTCTTTAGTCTCATCCTTTTCAGGTGTTTTTGTGAGCTTGTTGATCATGTAGCCACATATAAAACATGCAGTATTTTTGCAGGCCTGTCCCTAACCTGAACCAGTGTCTGACAAAAAATGATTGGAAATGCAATTAGAAAGGTAAGAAATGCACGCAAAGCAGTCTTATATTTCTTTTTGATACCTTTTAAAATAAATAAATAAATAAATAAATATGTGATTTACCTACAGTAGCACAATAACACAGAATAGCGAGCCATTTTGGGGGTGTATGCCACACAGAATAATACGTTACTGATTCATTTTCAGATTTTTTTTGTTCTTTTTTTTTTGTAATGCAGTTTTAGTGAAATGTCTTACTTATTATTTGTAACTGTGACCACAATATTAATTAAATGAGTATTTATTTAATCACTACTACCTCCAATCAAACTGTAAATTAAAGCGATGCATCGCTTAAAGCTAACTTCAAATAAAATCATTCCTAAATTATGTATCTGTAATTGTGTCAGCTACCATAAAGTGAATAACGATTGCAGCTTAAGTGTTTCCGCACAATTACGATTTGTTTTTAAACTGTTTCAGCCACACTTACCATCTAACCAATATGGCATTTATGTGTGGGGACTTTTTAGCCGCAGACTTAGTTGGAATAGTTTGAAGAAAGCTGTGATAAACAAGAAAAAAACAAAGTGTTTAATTTAATCCTTGGCATTTCAGTTTTCTGCTATGTTCTGTGTGGTGCAAAAGAATGTGAGCGTTGACTAAGACACACAGTTGTCCTGTAATGCTTTTTTTTTCCTTTCATTTTCACAGGAGAGCCCTGGTTTCTTGAAGTCTGTCATGCCTTCATATGTTTGACCCTGAAGTATACCCGCCCAAATGGTAAGATCTGTGTTGACCTGTTCATTAGAGCACATTTGGGCACGTTTAAAGTTGAGAAAAGCAATTCAAGGAATGCTTTAAGGTGCTGCAGTGAGTGAATGCGATTGCCTGAGGGAAATATCAGTCCGCTGCACACCAGCATTTCCAGAGCTTGAGCTCCTGCCTGCAATGCCAGTTCTGCATGATATGATGGTGAGACTTGGCTAATCAAACCCACTGCTGTCATTCACTATTTTTATTTTTTATTTTTTTACCAACACACATTTTTGATCTCTTCATAATATAATCATAGATATGGATCTTATAAGTTATACTTGAGGCGTTGACTGGAAAATGCTGATGCAAGAGGCGCTCTGAATCTTCATACTGTTTTTCTATTGGATGATTGTCTCCACCCACAAGTGCAGTCACGAGGTCTAGCATCATGATGATGTCTGGGAAAAACAGGCTTTTCGTGGGTTATTTCTGTGCACATACAAACTAAAATCTGAGCCTGTTTCAAAGCATTGCTCTGTACAGCAGCAGCACCTGCCATTGTCTCCTGTAAATGGTGGGATGTTTAGCTCACCAGGCTTTTGCTACGTAATGACGCAGTTTCCTTTGACAATGGTGTGTCATTTTTTTTTCTTTTCAAATCAAGGTTTTCTCTGTATTTAAGATGTCTCCTGGCAGTCTGCCAAAACATGGATCCATTTCCCTTTTCTGCTCTAACAGCTGCACAGCTGTGACCCTCAGCCGGTCTTAGCCATCGATATCGCAAAGCCATCAACGTCCATCTTAGGTTTAGGCACTGGCAAAAGAGAAGAACTGTAATGTAGCACGTAGAAAAGGAAATCTGAGCTCTCAGCATAAATCCTAACAGAAAACGGCACAACTTGTATGAACTAAAACTTTCCAGTCAAAGAGATTTATGGGTATATGTGAAACGTACTTTTAGCGTAGTGGTAGTAGTATTTTAGTTTGTCTTTTAAAGTTTTAATTTTTGTTCAGTGCAGTGTGTTTTTTCTTATTGCCGTAATGCTTTCTTTTTTCATTTTCAAATGTTTAAATTGACTTTCAAATGTTTTTGATGCCACGTTTAAGATGATTTACTGAAAATGCTCATCACCTCAGATTTAAATCAAAAGTATTAATTAAGCGCCAGCGTAATATATTCTAATAACGTACTATTAAAAGTTTAACATGGAATACATGCTTTAAAACGTGCAATACACATATTTTGTTATTTGTTATTTATTGAAGTCTATCAGACTTAAATGACGATCACTAAGTCACGCCATGTAAATGATCATTCGAGAGAAGATTCTGAAGCAATAAATGTTTGTTTGATTTTTGATTTTAAATTTTATTTGCTCTGTAAATTGTCGAAAAGTTATAGGCATTCGGCGATAATAAAAACGCGCATTAACATAATACATTTACACGATTAATAAAATGTTTTTTTTCCAGCGTGTTGTGCATCTTAAACCTTTTATATTTTTTGTAATAAAATTTTAGCGGCATTAACGGTTTGATAGCAAATTTATTTCTGATTTGTACGATTATTACGCATTGTTCGTATTTATTGAAGTTATTTTTAATCGTTTATTTAAACACAGTTCGTTTTTATTTTATTGAGCAGAGTGTATAAATCTCTAAAATGTAATGAGTGTAATAAAATATTGTTTGTATATTATAGAATAGTATAGAAAAGTTATGCTTATTGACGCTAAATTATATTAGAGCGATATAGTGTTGTATTTTTGTGTGTGTTAGATTTCAGTCAGGCTCTTATAAGTGATGCATCTTTTTAATGAAGTTGTATTAGCTAATGACTGCACTGGAAAGTAAAGTCCACCCATTGCAACGTTTATTTTAAATGTACTGTATAAAACGATGTAGAACTGCTAGTTTGTCTTACGAAACTATTTAGTTAACCTTTACCCACCCACTAAATACTTGTTTTCCTCCACTTATGTAAAGCCACACTGTATTCTGATGCCATGTAACACAGCAGTGGCTGTCAGTAACATTAAGCTGGGTCTGTGCTTTGTTGCCATTAAAATAGAGAGAGGAAAAGGGACTTTGGATTTATGCATGTGTTTAGGTGTTATGAGGCCAGGAGGCAGGTCAGAATTACCAAACCTATAGATTAATGTCAGACCTGTTAGATTTTGTTAAAAAAATAATTAAATGAATTTTAAAAATGAGCCATGCTAAACCATATTAAGTTCAGCTTATGCATGCAGGTGGTTTAGATAGTTTCCACTTGAAATTATGATTACTAAAACGAAATTATTTCAGCTGAAATCCTGATTGCGTTGAACACTTATTAATATTTATTATTAGTTCATTTGACTGCAGATGCTTTTGTTAATAAGCCTAAATTGTTTTCACCGTTTTGATCCAATGTTACTTTTCAAAATGTTTCTTTAAGTGGTTCCATTAAACCTTAATAACAGAATAATAAAAAGCTGTTTATCTGGTGAATTTTTCTGTCGCTTTGAGCCAAAATAACATTTTTGAAGTATTGAATTGATCTTAGGTCAACAGTAGGATCTTGGCTTGGAGATAACAGACCTTTTTTTTTTTTAAGTTTTCTTTTATTTTAAATCACTAAAGAATCACAGTCGGCACACACTCACTGAGGTTGGGAATGTAATCTGCAGCCACAACATCATATCACATGAATATTAGTTCTTCATTAGCAGAAGGCTGCCTGCCTGAAATTCCACATTGACTTCAATGTAAATGTCACGGTTATTTCTGAGAGTTGTGAAGGTAAGTAAATAACCTCTTTTCGTTGACTGGAGTGTGTTTGCTTGCATTTGTTACAACTAGCTGTGATCCAGCCAGTCTTAAGATGTGCACACGCAGCATGTCTGTTCCCACTCAGCTGCGTTGCATTGACAGCTTCAGCAGTACTTCCTGGTTTCATTTGATTGCAAAACCACCTCTGACTTTTAAATGGAGTGTGCTCATTTACAACACCCTCATAAACGATACAAACAAGGTCATAGGGCCTGGTGATCACTGTTTGACTGCACTGCAAGGCTGTGTGCTTGCTTATAGTGAGCAACAGCCTCAATAAGTACTTACCTTCTGGGAGGAAACTTTTGGGTTGAGGTGAACTTCTGCTTGTGTAACTCTTTCTCTGAGATGTCAACACATAAGATTTTACAGTGGACTACGGCTTTGAAAATGACCTTAGTTATACAGTTTGTTTGTGTCAAAAGACATGTATGCTTTTACAGTAGTGTTTAACATGTTGCACAATGCTTTTTGGAGATTTTATTGTTCGTAACAGTATTCGGCTTTCTAATGAAGGTTTGAACGTGCAGTAAATAGTATACCAGTGCAATAGTCACTATATAAAGCTTGACTCGTATCATTATTAAAGGACAGATTTTTGTAATTAGGAAGACAAAACACATTCTTATTGTGACGAGTTATTAGATATTGTTTTGTGCATATTTTAATCAAGACATCTTCTAAAATTGATAGCTGCTTGGTTGATCAGCTACTATCACCATGAGTGAGTATAAACATCTGGTAAGATGATAATATGGCAGTTCGAGAGTCCTCCTTGCCTCCGTGTAATATAGTACACATTGCCATCGTCTACAAATTTTGGTTATTTTAACAAAAGACATACTTGGGGTAAAGTGTAACTTGTTGCATTAACTTTATATTCACAAAAATGAAGATGTAAGAATAAATCTGCAAAATACTTTTATAGTGAAAAGTCAGAAACGTCATTTGTGGAGTAGCCAGTAGTTTGGTGCAAATAGTATGTAGAGCAGATCGGTGTGTATGTTACTGCTTTATATTTTTGTCATTTGTTTCATATCTTACAAAAACTGCTTCGTTAACATACAAAAGCATTAAAATTTCACCACTGCGGTGGCTTTGGTAAAAGTTTCCCTCAAAGCTGGATTTCTGAGACTTGAGGGTGCACTTGCATTTTTCCCTAATTGGGTCTTATTTGAACACACCTGGAATACCTGCTTTCATTCTGCCATTTGACCTTTTGTGAATTAAGACGGCAAGACAGAGTTAGAGCTCATCAACCCTGCGGTACATCATACTGAGGGAAGGCTGCACCATGACTAATTAGTAAATCTCACTTCTCTCTAAGGTGAAAAACTGATTTCCTTTGCAGAGTGTGGGGGTTGATGAGTAAATACCCACCTGCACTAAGTTGCAGTAACCTAATAAGTCTCCCTGGACTTTGAAAGTGAATATTTCATATTTCACTTATCTCCAACAGCTTTTCTGCATGTCTCATATCTGACTCCCAAACCTTAAAAGATGGGTAAGACTGCACCCACAGACTGCAGGATCTCTCTGTCACACAATGGCGTGGAAAGGTCAGGCCTAATGAAGTCGGGGGTTTGACCCCTAGTATTCAGTGACTTTGCATGGGCTCCCATCCCACTGCTGCAACCATGCCGGTTAATCCCTTTTTGATCCTAATTGATAGGCATTAACATGATCCTTATCCAGGAGCTGTGTTTTGTCTTCCACAGCCCTTCTCTCTGGGTGTCAGTGACACAAAGTGTGAAAGCGTTAAACCAAATGTGAAATTGATATTTTTCATGTTTGTGTGCTTAAACTCAGGCTGGGTTTTATGAACACTCACGCAGAAGTCCTCAGTGTTCAATGTTTTGCCCTTTGAGACTCTTAACAGGACTTAGCATATAACCTCTGGAATCCGACTGTGATGTGAATGGTACCAGCCCATTTCCAGTTTGTTTTCCTTTGAGTCCTTTTATCTTCATTGCTAGGTGATTGCTTCCTTTAACTATTTACTAATTACCCTCTTTAAAATGTTTGCACAGTCTTTAAGTCAGGGTACATGTCACTTTTATGAAAGCACAGATGCTGCAAGACTTCAGAAATGCAGGCGGCATCAGTTCTTCAGGGTTTCTTTTGACTTTGATTTTATTAGTCTAGTATTATATAAGATTCGTTTTTTTAAATTCCAGCTGTCAATTTCCAACTCTAAAAATACTTAACTTTAAATATTAGAACTCTCGCTACACACTAATCATTTACATTACTTATTGTAGTTTGACTTTATTCACAATAGCAATCAGAAGTCATCGCACACATTTGTAAATTAGAAAAACGCCTTTACTAAACACTTGATGTACATTTGAGTAATTGCTCATTACATTACATATTTTCCAAAGGTGTGTCCTTTTAATTTCCTTGCATCTACAAACTAGCGGCACATAAATCTGTTGTGTTACACGATGTTTTACAAGCGACATTAAAGGGGTATTTTATTTGTATTTGTTTGTAAAACTACAGAGTAAAGCAAATAGCAAAGTTTTCTTTGGGCTCAGCAGTATTCGAGTTTTCTGCAAAAGTTTTGCTTATGTTAATGTTTAATGTGTATGAGAATTTTCTTCCAAATGCATTGAAACCTTGTGCTGTCATAAAAACACTGATTTAAAAAGTTAGGTTCTGACTGCTGTGCGCTTTGAATTAGTCACCTTTATATTAGATTTACACGTAGATGTTTTACATTTAATGTATTGGTGAACATTTTCCCACAGCTCCAACGTCACAATTGTTCCCCTAAAAACTGCATTATGCTTTTAATCTATGGTCTCTAATGTGAAAAACTTATTGTAGGAACCTTTTTCTCCCATTGTGCATTGCATGAACTTTACTTAAATGCACTTAAAAAAAAATTGTAGAGACATTTCATCCTTTAAAAACAAAAAAACCCCACCAGAAAACAAAAATCTGTTTTTAAATGTTCTATTTCTTTCCTAATATTAAGATTTAGTTCCTTCTTTAAGCTTAGTAAACCTCATCTGTCTGCAAAACCAAAAGAAGGCTTCAGGTTTTTTGGACAACCATATGTTAAATATTTATTTATTTTGAACACTACACTCAAATCTGCACAATTAAGAAGCATGTCTCGCCATTTCGCTACTGTGCTCAGCAGTGTGCATCAACCCACTTTAGCTGTAAAATGCCAGGTGTCATGTTGGTTCTTGTTGGTTTCACACAGCGACTCAAGTCCCTCCCTGGAATGCATTTCTCATGTCTCCATAGGATTGAGTGCTATTTCAGCTTGTTTGTTGCAGTCAATAATGAGTACTCTGTAAGGCCTGATGACATAATTTTAGGGATTGCTAAAGGAAAAAACTCATTATGGAGCTAAGACGGTACAGACTGGGACGGCGCACATGTACTCCACATGACTGGCACCACCTGCCCTCTATATGTTACACTCGCTTCTCTTATCCCACTGAGCTAGTTTCTGCCAGTTATGTGCAACCCCCAGCAGACACCCATGCAGTGACTCAGTGGTGGGTTGGGCTTTACTGTGTTGCTGTTATTTAGATTTGCTTTAGCCACAGGTAAACAAGTTTGTAGATGATTTGGTGGATTGAAAGGTCAGTCAACGACAGCAACAGGAAGTGTACTCTCCTTAGTGAGATAGAAAGATTAGAGAGTCAGTGCACTGTAGAGAGTTTTTCTCATGTTTGTTGTCTAAAGAAGCTTTGTTTTCTTGCATTTTGTCTGACACGTTTTTTTCTGAGATGGTAGAAATTTTCAGCAAGTGTGTGACTATTTGCTGTGCAGTATGAAGAGTTTTCTTAGTTCTGGTTGTAGCTGTTTTCTTTCTACTTATTTTTTTCTCCTAGTTGGAAAAATAATGGGGAGGTAGTTCATGTACAGTAAAATGAACAATGCAGTAACCAGCTCTAACATTTATGACAGTGTTGCACTGGTTCAGGACATGCAAATAATAATTATCTGTAATTGTCATGCTGTGTGGATGGTAATTGGCTAACAGCTATATCGTGCATGCGATTGGTGCACATTTAATGTAAATTTTAACGTTTCCTTGATTGAGAGGTATTTACGGTATAGCAGTAATTGCCATCCTGGAGCATGCAAACCTTAAAAAAACCTGACAGATTCCACATTTTGACTGTAGCTGTCCTGTAATTTGATATTCTTGTCTATAACTGCCTTTATTAATAATTGCAAAGCCAAAAAGTACTTCTTGAGAAAACAAAAAGCAAAGAAAATCAACCACGAATTTGTGCATGTGCATTTGTGTTTGCCTGTGTTATAGAGGTTTGACTTTCAGCTTGAAGAAAGCGACATCATTACACTTTTACAGCATTGGCAATTGAGTGACTGAGCCATATTTATACATGTCAAATTCTGGTCTAAATGCACATCAATGCAGTCTGTCTTTAGCATTTTAGAGCAGTTATACCTGTATGTATCAGAGTGACATGTCTGAAGTTTAAAACTTTGGAGTGTTTATTAAAAATAAAACAAACTCTTATTTTGATATCTTATTTTACTCTGGAGCTTTACACATCACAGTGCCTCACCACCTTCGTTTATTCTCTTCATATTGTTTCGATATGAACAGCTTTTTCTAGAAATGACACAGATGAAAATATCATCTTGCAGGATGTTGCTGCATCACAGCAGGGATAAGAGGAGCTTGTTGTCATGTGTGGAGTTGGTCTTTTAAGACATTGAAGTCGACGGTAATTTCCACTCCTCTCTGGATTTAGCTGTCAGAATTCCTACCAGCAGACTTCCATTTGCATTCAGTTCATTTTTATGAATTAGCTGGTGTATTTATAGCCTCTGACCATTTTCGACAGCTTAGATGTGGATCACTTAGTGTGCAGCCATATTTTTTAATTATTTGGTTGTGTTCACGCACATTTCACTTATTTGTATGATGTTTAAAACATAAAACTAGAGTGGGATTTAGGTTGAGTTCCTAAAAGAAAACAAGAAGAGTGAAGCATATGAAGAAAAGATGGAAAAGGTTGGAAAACAATCTTTGTATAAAACTTGCACTATGTAAGACCAGCCATATATTTGCAGAATGGCTCTAAAATTAAAAGAAAACTGAAAAAGAAACTTTATTTAAAACTTTTCTTCAGGTTCATTGGATATTAAATCATCATTTTCTCCTGGCACTAGCATTATTTCATATTTCCTACATCCCTTTTATTCATATTTAAACTTTTGGTGATTAAACCTTAAATAAAAGCATTAAATTAAAACACAATGCTAAGCTCTTGATCTGTGAAGATGGAGTTTAAAGAGGCAGCAATGCTAAATAATCAAAGTGCGGATTGATGGACAGTATTTGATTGGAGAGCCTTTTAGCAGCTTTGGGCCTAAACAAGTTATCTAATGTAATGACTAATGTTTGAAGTTGGGTTTCATGCTGTGCTTTTTCCACATTGCAGTTGCATTTTTATTTTAAAAAATAAATCAGTTTTCTTAACATAGCTGTTAGTCCCAAGTGGGGAGACTGCTCAATCTAACTTTACTTCTCAATGCTGCACATTGTCCTTTCTCCTGACAGAAGCATTCAAGATCAAGGGCAGCATCACCTTTGCCACTAATGAGGTTGTTTATTCCCCCAAATTTCCTTGTGGACTTAAACTGAGAGGAAAAACGGGCCATGCATAGCAGAGCACATAATTAGCATTAGCAAAACAGAGCTCCAAAAGTCCCATTTTATAGAATAGGTGACAGCAGGATCCCATGTTTCTTACCTAAATTGCCTGTATGTTTACACTTTGGACAAAAGTGTATTTAATTGTAATAGGTCATAATCTTTGAAAAAAAATAGTTTCAGAACTTCCCGTTGCTTTATTTTAGAGTCAACATTTTTAGGACTTTAATTAGAGAAATTAATTTCAGATTTTCCCAAATTTACAAAGATTTCTCAGTAATAAACAATATTTTTTCAATGGTGACTATCCATATAAGATATTACTGTGCTCTTTACTTGGACTCTGTAATAAATGACACTATAACAATGTGCTAACTGCTAGTCAGTAGCATTTTTTCTTCTCTTTCAAGGCAACTTGAGCTGCAAATAGGCCAAATCATCTTTGACATCAGCTGCATCAATGTTTTTTGCTTTGTTTGAATCGTGGGCATTCAAAAGTCACGACATGCAAAATAGAAACTCATCTGATGAAGACGACTAAGTACTAAAAACGAACTACTAGGGATACGACAGACAGAGTACACAGTGTCTGTGGTTGCAAATCAATTAGCAATCAACCTAATGTGTTGAAAATCCTTTTGAATTCCCAATACATTGGCTTTTTTCGTGCAGTGGTGCCTGACGTACTCTGCCCTGGATTATTTATCTTAATTTCTATTGACTAGATTGTATTACCAGTTCAGAACTGTCATATATTTTAATGTTTTTAATCTAATTTCCATTACGAATGAGTTTAACCTGATCAAGGGCCTTTGGCGTTGTATATCTTCCAATAATAGTGATGATGATATATGTGTGGCACTTTTCTCTAGCTGGTGCACAGGCAGAATACCATTTCCAGGCCTCTACTCAGAGCCCATGTACACTGCTTTATTTGCTGATGTAGATTGGGTTCCAATCTCTGCGTAAATGTGAGGCTTTACTGTATGTTTGCTTATCTGTCCAGCCATCCCATCTATTCAAACAGCTTTCCTTTTATTTAAAGCTGTGTGCTGGCTGGGCTTTTTATCCCTAGGACTTTTTCTGTTATTTTGGGACCAGATGGCGAGGGGCACGGAAGCGCCTCTTTTGTCTGGGTGCTTCTTTTGAAAAGAGGTTGTCGTTCCCTAATGTAATCAGCAGCACCGGAAGGGTCCATTTTGGGCCGTGAAAGAAGACAATTGGGTCTGGACACCTCTAGCTTACAGAAATGTAGAGTTCATCTCTCGACCCTGCCCCCTTTGACCAAGGCCCTGGCATGAAGGATGCTGATCTTTGATCAGTGGAGGGTGGAGGTGCTGATCCGACCTCATGAGGGCCAAAGGGCACCCCCCTCCACCCCGTTGCCCTGTTTACCCTGTACTTGGCTACTGCTGACACCACCTTCCGGAAGAAGCCAGGGGGTAGTGGGTTGGGTTGGGCATGGTGCGGGGGTGTACCATGACCTGTCTAGACACAGTTGTTGTTTGTTGCCCTGGTGTTGCCAAGGGGGACACGGTGAACTTTGACCTCAACTGTAGTTGGTTAGGAGCTACTTTGGTCATCCAAGGAAGACATTTTTTTTTCTTTTTAATTTCAGGGTTGGAGGTGGGGAAATGAGGCGGGGTATGGATGTGACCTACATAATGCGCAATCTGCTTTCAGAAACCACAGGCATGAATTTGTTGGCAAAACTGGTTTTATTTTTTTATTCATTTAATTATTTGCTAGTTATATTATATGATAATTTCAGTTGGGTCACAAAATGGAAGACTTGTATTGTGATTTTGCTGTTTACTGGATGCACTTTTGGATGTTTTCTTCATCATACACAGTAAGTAATCTTAAAATTTCATTTACAAATGTGATATTCAGTCAATAAATTGGAGGTAAAACCAATAGAAATATTAATTAAACTCTTACTTACAAAAACTGACTACTAACATAAGCTGTTTTTGTGTGAAGCATCAGTCTTTAGGCCCTTTATTTATTTTAATTTATTGGAAAGCACTTTGGTTTTAAATGTGTTATATAAATTCAATTTAGTTACTTGCTTAGTTTTAACAAATGCTGAGTAGCACTTGTCTGTCCGAGCGGCTTTAATGCCTTCTTGTTGAGCGAGAGACAGATTTTCTGTGTGGTTACACATTGTTATGCTCGTATGTTGCTCGACCTTTTTCACATTTTTAATTTTATATTTCAGTTGCTCAAATTAATATCCGGCACAGTGTTTCTCTTTATCTCTGCTTACTCAGAGCTTATACATAGATAATTCCTTGGAAAAGATTTAAACATAATCTGGAAACCAAAGAAGACAAACACTGAAAAGTAGTAATGAAGAGTTTGAATTTTAAAAACGCAAATCAGATCTTGTCTAGAATTTTTATGCCAATATGCACAAATGTCTAGATTTTTTTTTCTTTGTTCCTTTTTAAAAACAAACAAACCCCAAAACAAACTATTTTAATAGGCTTAGAAGAAAATAATTAGCACCATTATTCCTTAATGGGAATGTTTCGCCACAGACACAGTGAAATGTTTCTTTTATTATTTACCACATGTCGCTCTTTATCCTATGCCTACAGTCGCTGATTTTGGCCTGAACCAGAACATAGCCTAATGTGTGAACTGGCTTTGATGTTGAGGCCGTTTCTCAGGAGTGGGTGTAGCGATTCCACCATCATGGCCGCCACTTCCAACCCCGCCCTCTCGCCTGCCACTCAGGAACAGTTAAAATGGCAGCACGCAGCAAAATGAGTGAGAGGGAGAAAGAGGGAAACGCCCACTACTGTGAGCTAAGGCACAGTCGACTGAGCTGTAGCTCGCCTCGTATGCCAGCTCAAAGCGAGATCATTATTTTTTGGTGTTTTCAGTCGTCTGAGTACAATGTGAATCCGAAAATGTCTAGACGGGAACACGCTGCTGAAATCACTGAATAGTTAGCAAATTTTGTCACAGATTCATCCGCCATCTGTATTTTACTGTAATGCTCTATTTTGAGCAACAGTTTGTGAGAAATTTTACTCAAAACAATCATATATTCTTCTTTATGAGCTGATTTCAAAACTTGTAATAGGGCTAATATGATTAGCGAACCCTTCGTATGCAGTATTTTATTAGGCGTTACACTTACTACACTGTAATTGAACATGAACATGCTCTTTGGCGTGCTGCCATGCTTCATGTTTTTGGCTACAGGTTTATACAACTGCTTATGGGCTCTGTGTGATTAACACAGGATTTTCTGCTGTGTACTATCTAAAGATGTTAAAAAAACAAAACAAAAAACCCTAAAATATTCATATTTTACTCATAATATGTATTTGTTTGTACTGCACGCATTGGCCACTGCATCATTTGTATTCTGAAGTGATACAGTACAGTATTTCAGCGAGCATATTCATTTTTAATGTTGACAGAACAAAGTAGTGCGATCAGTGATTTTTGAAACCCTTTGCTCTTAAACAGCTCTGTGAATGTGCTTATTATGTCATCTAACTAATACCAATTAAAGGCTGTACGCTACACCAACCCAGTGCTGTTTCAATGAGCTTGAGACCCTTTTAAAATGGCTCACAGAGCATAGATGGATATAACCAATCTCAGTAAACTGGCTGAAATTAAGCATTATACCCAATCATTTTAAACCTTTGCAGGACTGGCAGCTTCTTCTTAACAGCTCTATTGCAAGGCACTCTACATCCAAACTGCAGTGTGGAAAATTTAAAGGTAAATGTCCAAATTTTTATTTTTAGCTCTTCCTACTTTCGCTGAATGACAGTTTATTATGATCCTCTTGGTGTGAATGTGTTTATTTCCTTTCCACAGTGCAGGGAGCTAGCTGGTGTACTAGGAGGAAGATGTCATGCTAAGGATGGGTTTTGGTGATGATGTTGCTACTGTTGATGCAGCATCGAGCTCTCACTTTGTGCCTCTGTCAGCTATGATCCGTAACCACAAAGTGAGTGACAGGCCAGTCCCTGGGGAAAGCAAGGGGGCCTGAGGTGAGTCAGATGTATCCTTGACCCTGTCTGGCTGTGTGTCAGCGAGCAACACAAACTCTGTATAAAAAAAAAGAAAAAGAAAAAAGGCCAAAACTGGCATGACTGTACATTGTACATCTTTATTTAGTATGTAGAAGAAGAATGTAGGAGAAACAGAACCAACCTGAGTTTTTCTGTTAAGTGGATCCGTTTTTTTGTTGTTGCTAGACTCATTTTGAAATTATAATGAAGCGCACATTACAAATTGATACCTTTGATACCTTTGTGTGCATTTCTCTTCCACCAGAGTGCTGATGTTTTAATCTTGGCTTTGTGATGTTGTTACAGACCTGTTTTAGACAAACTCAGCACAAATTTTGTATACACTGTTTACTCCAGTGCATTACATATGGCTTAAATAACACATTCATGCAAGGAAACATAAATCTGTTCATTACTGAGGGTAAATTTTACTCAGGTTTGAAGTTGCAAAGTGGCATATTCACTCAAATTAGCATTTTGATTTTTTTCACTTAAAATAACTGAAGCTGATGATTGAGAAAATCTTTATTAATATAGCTGTTGTACAGGATATGTGGTCAAATGGTAGAAAAATGTTCCACTGTTAATCAGCTGCAGCACTAGGTGTTGCAATACTTAAAGATGGTGTAACGTTTGTACACGATGGACTCAAAATGAGGGGCCTGGAAAATGTTATCCACATCTCAGGATTTCTTATTAGAGCAAATACCTGATCAGTTTGAGAAGGTGTCCAATTGAGAAGAAATTTTTGAATTTATTGAATTGCGATAAAATATCTGTTTTATTTCTGGCCTTTTTTTGTTATATTCATGTACTGACAAATTTAAAAATATATAGATTTTAGACTTTTAATCAGATAAAACTGTTAATCTGATGATAATGTTTAAGCATTTTGTGTTTGGGGATTTTGTGTATCTAATGTCTGAACAATAAATGATCAATGCAAAATTTAAAGAATATAATGATGATTAGTGAAAATAATTTTTGTAGTTGCTGCTTTTAGGTGTAAATGTACATTCAGAAATTGATATCTGCAGATGTTCCAAAAGAAAACATTGTGTTTTGTGCCATGCAAGATATTTGCTTCCACTTGCCAAAAAAGATGACCCATAAGACATATTAGGAAATTATTTTAAAAGTTGGTGTTTTTTTTTTAGTTCTAAAGTGCTTATTGTAATATTTTGTAGCAGCAATCAAAGACAAGAGTTCATCCAAAGCCGTAGTCAGTGTTACACCAGACGCATTCTGCAAAAGACATGATTCAACTTAAGGTGCAACTGCAAGAAATGATGTATTTATGTTAAATTAAATGTAAGATAACTATGACCGTAATATTAAATAACTTTTTATTAATAAACATTTCCTATTCTGTAATTGCTTCTCTTATTTTGTTCCTATATTTCTTTTACCATCTTTTTGTTAAAAATATATGACACATCCATAAATCCACCAGTATAGAGAACAAGCTGTGCAACTCATGCTGTGTTAAAAACAACTTTGTGAAATTTGAACGCAGCATAAAATTTGGTCTCGCTGAGCAGAAAACATTACTTTAGGAAACAAATATGGTAGCTACATGGGAAAAGGTGCATTGATGTTTTTTCTTTTTCCTGAATTTCTTCAAGTGAACAAAAAGAATCTTTGCTTAAAAGTCTTGCATCTTCTTTCTTTTTTTTTCAAGGGTCACTCAAACACGGTGTGTGAAATGAGAGTTGCCTGGGTGTGACTTCTCCAGAAAGCATCCGCTTGCTATTGTCTGCCTAGTCAACTTCTGCAGGCCCCAGCACCCTGACTTCCATACATGAGAGATCAAGGGTTACCAAGGTGCTTTTGAGAAAGAAGGGCTCAGTGTGAGAGGGGACAAACCAGTCCACAAAATACTCATTTCCTTTGCATGTTAGGTGCCCTAGTGGGGATTCAGCCGGGGTCACTGACACAGTTTTTCTTTTTTCCATCGTTGTTCTTAATGAAAACTGTTGCTTGCCTTTTCACTGCCTTTTCACTGCTATCTGCTGCCCTGTACAGTATGTGGCTCGATAATACGGTGAGTTTGTCCAAAAGAAAGTTTGTTCAGACTCTGACTGTTTATCCGGTGCCAGACAGAGGCACCTCGTGTAGAAAAGGTAAAAGTAGTTCTGTCCACCTCTCATTCTTGCCAAAAAAGTTCAGCCACTGAGCCACAGCATTAACTTGTATTCTAACAAGATTAAAATATATTCGTCCTGGGGATTAGCATAGTTAGGTGTCCTTTTGCCTCTTTTTTTTCCTGCACTGGTGCGGTGACAGTGGGCTTTGATCTGTGTTGCGAGGCAAGAGTCCTGGCTTGGACCTAGCCATTCGAGTGCCAAGTGTGAAATTGGCCTGATGTCATCCCCATTCTTCACCTTTTACATCTTTCACCACTTTAATTATGTTTCCGCCACAAAGCCCAGGCAGCTCTGAGCAGATTCCACTCTGGCCGTAGGAAGCATTTAGAAACTGTGGGTAAATGACACAGTAGGGGAGGGGGAGGATGGTGGGAGAGGTCATAGCAGGATGGGGCCCTTTTGTGTGTAGAGGTAGACATTGATACTTTCCTGATGTATCCTGCACCCACTTCCATTTTTTACAACATGAGAACTCTCTAAAATTGTCTGCAGTACTGAATAAAATTGCTTTTATCCCAGGCATTTTTAAGAGTTTCTGCAGAGATTTTTATCTCTGTGTTACCTCCCCAGCTTTACACGGTCATATATGGTATTTTGGCAGCAATGCAAGACTTTTCTGAACCATGAGGAGCCTCAAAAAAGGACCGCTGGTGGTCATTTGACCACCTGAATCTCTACTTCCCAATACGAGACAAATTATTCTCAGATAAAACCTTTTGTTCCAGGAAAGAAGTGCCCATGCAGCCTAACAGCTTTAGCTTTTGTTCATGCGCTGGTGTCCCTATCTGAACTTCAGGGGAGCTTCTCTGCCTGTGAATATTTTGATGAAGCTTCCTATTGATGCGCTGAATGAAGGATCAAAACAACAGGGCTGCGTGCGCATGTGAGGAGGAACACAATTGAATGGAGTATTTGGATGTGTGTGTGTGTGTGTGTGTGTGTGCCATGCAAGAATAAAATAAACCAAGTGATACTGAGATATGTGTGTGTGTGTGTGTGTGTGTGTGTGTGTGTGTGTGTGTGTGTGTGTGTGTGTGTGTGTGAGACAGAGTATGAGTTGGCGAGTGAAAAAGCTGTGTGTGGAGAATGGGTTACTGAGGGGCGGGAGGGGGAAACCAGCCACCTGCAGCCATGACGGGCTTTGACCTTCATTGCTCTCTCTCTCACTCTCTCTCTCCCCCTCTTGCACTCACCCCTCCCTCCCCTACCCTCTCTCGCTCTCTCCCTTCGACTCCAATTTCTTCCTTGTGATAGAAGCACAGGCTCTTTTCAGAAGCAACGAGGAACACTGACCGTCTCAAAGACAGTGCTGGGTGCAGCCCTATTTGCTCTAATGCTAGTCACTGGCCGTTAGACATGGCGTTCAAAGACTAGTGGTGCAAGTATGGAAATGCAGATAAGGCATTGTTGAGGAAACATGCCTGGGAATTGTTCAAGGCTTTCCCTTGCATAATATTTGAAGCTTTTGCAAATGTTTTAATCTCAAAACCCATGATTCTGATTTTCAGCGACGATTCTGAACATAAACAAGTGTGTGTTTGCATGGAAAGGACTGCTGTGCTGTGCAAATGAATAATGTCTGTAATTTTCTTTAAAAAGAGCAAATGCCATGTTTTAGCTTGTAATGTATTTGTTTTTTCTTCAAGTTATGATGTGTGCACACTATCAGGAGAGACCGAAGGTCCCGTTTGCTGTTCTATCCAGGCCTCGGCTAATGCTTATGGGTTTTAGAGCACCATACAGAGTTCAGAAACATGTTTGTGTATAATCTTCAAGGTTTATTTACTCTTCTTCTGCAGTTTTCAGGTGGCAGTTAATTACACAATTAATACATGATACAAATTATGTACATTTATACCAAAGAATACTTCCAACATAAAATAAAAAATAGCATTGTATTCTACAACTCTGTGTTGTAATTTTATTTAAACATGTTCATATATAGATAGATATACGCTGATGAGTAAATTCATAATGTCGTACCAGCAGTTTTTCATAAAGGCATTAAACTTGAGTAGTCTGCATTTGAAGTAATACTGCTTCTCTGATTCGGCACAGTTCTGTTTCATAAAAAGTTCACACTTGAACTTTAAGGCAAAGTGTGTTTTCTGTTTGGTGGATTTTAATTCACACACACTTTTTGCAGATACACAACAAAAAGACTTTGAAAGGCAAATAATCCACAATTTGGTATGGATACAGTCTGAAACTTAGCTCGATCATACTTTCGTTGATAAAGACCAAAGTTTTATAAACACAGTTATTTGCCCAAGTACAACAAATTGCAGCTTTCATGCAAAAGGCCCCATAAACAATTTTTCATTCACAAAAAAAAGAACCCAAAAGAAAACAAAAGAAAACAAAAAGAAGTTATTGCAAGATAAACAAGCAGTGTAAACACCTCAGATATCTACTCTAAAGCAACACTGGTCATTGGATAGATTTTTTTTGTCAATATAATCTATATAAATACACATATGAAGTCCTTTCAACAACGATAAGAGATTTCCAACATTTGTAATACAGTCACTGACGGATTTGCCTTCTTTTTATGATATATGGATATGCAATAAAAATGTATATAGAGAAAGATTTAACAAGAACATCCAATAACCTGCATTTCTAGAAGATACTCGTGAGAGTGCGCAAAAATCGGCGTCATCATTCTCTTTATGCTACGGAGTTGTTTCTGTGACGTAATAGGCAGCATTATAGCCTTCGCTTAGCTACAAAAAATGATTCGTATTGCTATTTAAAACTATAATAGCTGCACTGATGCATTGGTATAACGAATGGAATACGCACATAATATTTGTTTAAAGGCTATGAGATGACCACAAGCATAAGCAAGGCCTAAATTAGCATTTTAGTTAAGTGGTGTGTTAGAGAGAGAAAAATCCCTACCTCTCCCGGTCACTTGTAAGAAACTGTGAATTTAAAAAAAAAGTATCAAAATTCAGAGTCTGCCCGATTAGTTTTGCAGCTGACACGCAACACCTTCTTCTGCCTATTTTACATCAAACACAATCAACCCTCCCTCCCCCAAAAAACCCAACAAGCATGGAAGATAAAAACCGCGTTAGCATTTATTTAAATTCACAGTAGCCTGGATGCAGCAGAAAAATATTCTTTGGACTTAAAGTTTGCTTACTTCACTGACAAATCCAAACGTCAGGTGCCAGTTAGTAAAATGTGAAACGATGACAATCATGGGTAGCAGTAATCCTATACGGTATATAAAAATGAAGGGAGTAAGCGTTTGTACCTCAGGGGGGGTTGTTGGGGTTGAGCTTGGGCTGGGCTGGGTTGGGGGACAACAAACAATGAAAACATACCTTTATACAACATCTTTTATAGACGTGATATTGCAGAAATATCTCTCTTTTTTTCAAACAATTTATGCTGGTATACTCTATACACTGGCCCTTTATTCGGTGAAGTTATTGCATTGTAGGCTTGTCTAAACCTCCCATATAACGAAAAAGCACTATAATATTCCCATAGGAACATACAGAGACCTATGGTAGCATTAGAATTCCTGTAGGGACTCGAAGTAGTAGCGATCTTATTCTTACTTTTTTTTTTTGTAGTATTGTATTTTTAACGGTGCCCTGGACGCGATGTACATCTGTAGGCTACTGAGTTAGCGTTGAGTAATAGTAATAGTACTTTGTAGTATTTTTATCTGCTGTGGCATCATTAAATATTCCTGTAAGTAGAGTTTTTTTTCTCTGTGATATCTCTATAAAAATCTATAATAGGATTACTATAGGTTCTTTTTCGTCAGGAGGCTGCTTTTACTTCTCTGGAAATCAATCGCTGTCTGATTTTTCGTCTTTCGACGTGACGGTGGAGTGATTGTACAGTCCCTGTGCCATCAGGTGCAAGGCCAGAGAGTTTTTAGCGCCGCTAGCCTTCTTGATTTTGGCCCTCTTGTTCTGAAACCAGATCTTGATCTGGGATTCGTTCAGGCCCAGTTCCTGCGCCAGGTTCTGTCGCCTCTGCTCCGTCAGATACCGATTTGTCTGAAACTCCGATTTGAGTCTTTGCAGCTGTTCTGCTGTGAAGGCCGTCCGTGGTCGCTTGTCCTCTTTGCTGGTCGTTTTCTTCTTTGGTTTCCGAGATCTTGGCCCTGTAGTGTGGGGAGGTGGGAGGTGGGGTTCACAGATACACATGTATGGGTTTGTCAGCATCCGAACACGAGAAGAATAAAAGAGAATAAAATCATAATAAAAGATACACTGCCCATTATCAGAGCTGTTTTATAAAGTTCAGAAACTATTTTGATTCATTTTTTCTTATTTATGTATTCAAATCCTCAATCAACATATGATCTCTACACTGTTGTGCTAATTTGTATTCACAGCAGTGCCTACAAACCCGTGCGTAAAGCGTATTTTATAATAATCTAGATTTTATAGAGCTTATTTAACACCCCCCCCCCCCCCCCCCCCCCCCCCCATGCAATAAGTATGAAAACAAATGGCTCTGTGTCTTACTGCTCTGGTCACCGTGCCTTTTAAAAAAATCGCAAAATAAGTGTGAATTAACTGACAAAACATTTTTAGAAACTTGTAAAATCTGAACAGGGATGCTTGTTAAATGTTGACAAAGCAGAAACAAAACCTTCCCTTCCCCCCTCTGTTTTTATCCCTCTTCCCGGCTTACACATACTACGTATGGATACACACACACACACACACACGAACACACACAAACTCTGGAGCAATGTGAAATTATTAGCATAAAGCATCTCTGACACAACTCAGCCACTGTTTAGCAGGTTGGCTGAAAAAAAAAAACAGGATCAATTTCAGTGAAGCTACTTTGCATTTTAGTTTTTGTGGGCCACTTGAAAAGCTCCTCAGTGGACAAACGTGAACAGAATGTGAGCAGCACACATTAGATACACATTAATTTTCCGTCTGGATGGAGGCCTGTTTTGTGGAGCTGCTGGCTGTCTGTGTTCGGTCGCCTCCTCCAAACAGCGCGGAAAACATTAATGAAACTACTTAATACGAGTCGAACCTCCATGAATCAACGTGCATGATGTGTGTGCCCATACCCCCCCCCCCCCCCCCCGCAATAAAAACCTGCAGCTCTACAACTCGGTAGTAGTCGCCTACGCCACTCTATATGGCGTTACATAATGCATGAGAACAAGTTGTACTCCACTTTTTTTGACAGACACTTAGAAAAATACACGAGCTGTTAACCTTGCTTGCTAGATGAGAAGCGACTTTCCACGCGTTCTTGTAACTGAAGATTAGAAAAAAAATACCACCAAGCTCTCTACTGGCCAGCGTGTAGCCTACAAGTCCTACTGCAGCCATCATTTGAAAGCATATGCATATTTAATTCACCTCAAACAACTTCTGCAACGCGTTTAAAGAGCAACACGTCCACGCAAAGTGCACTAAATATTCATTTGGAGCAAATTCTTTGGAAGACACGCAGCTGCTTATTTTTAATGGAAGTAGGACTCCGATATTATCATATTCATAACAACGTGAAACTGATGACTGCTTGAATGTGAGATTTTCAGACAAAAATTTAAATTTCTGTGCAATACAGAAATTGAATATATACATTCAATTTCTGTATTTTTAGTATTTAAAATATTTATATCTTTTTTTAGGGAAAAAAAGACATGATCTCCGCTCTGTCATTTGCATTAAAATTGCCCCTCGCCAAAAGCTTTTCATGTTGTGTTTTTCCGCTCTGTAAATTCACACCTTGTTATTGTCTTCCTGTGGATATTATTCCTGCGTTAAATAATTTTTGATGATTTTCTTTTGTGTGTGTGCAAATTCTCAGCCTGCTCTGCACAGCACGGTTCGCTTCTCTACTCTCGAGAAGTCGGTCAAGGCATTCGGGGTCAGTGTTACGGGGTATTTCAGGTTACCGAGAACGCGGTATAGAAAATTTAAAAAAACGCACACCAACCTGAAGAAGGCCTATCCGAGTATCTGGTGCAGTAGACCCAGGCTGGCCACAGCATGGGCTGAGACCTGGATGGGTTTGAGCTGGCTTGGGAACTGTCTGAGTCTGAGCTTAGGCACTGGTCTCCATTCTCCCCGCGGGGTTTCAGGGGCTCCTCGGCGGCTATAGCAGGCTTCTTGGTCCCGGTAACCGTGTGTGGAGTGGAGGTCCCTTCTGCTGGCACAGTGCTCCCCACCGGTTCGGTCTGAGGGGCGGTTGGGCTGTTGTGGCTCTCCCGCGACGCAAGGCTACTCTCTTCGCGGTTTGCGCCACCGTCCTTTTTCCGTCCGAAATCCGGCCGCAGGATGTTGTCGATGAAAAAATTGGTGACCCGGTGAGGGATCTGCGGGTTCTCCGGCGCCTGTAAGAGGGGAAGGATGGCTCTGTTTGATTCGTCCGCCGACTCCTGCCGCTCCACCACATCTCTGTTGCCGTGATCATTTTCTTCCATACTGATTCACTTTCCCCCGCTTTACTCTCTTTAACCCTTTTATCGCTCTCCCCGTTGCAATAAAATTCGCGAACAACTTTAGGGGAATTAGACTGCAAAAACTGCACGAGTAAAATAAATAAAAAAGAAAACTCAAATACTAGTGAGTACCTCGGACACCATGCAAAGCCTTGCGACTGTGTCCTCTGAGAAAAGCATACTTTTTGACATATATCCCCCCAATCTCGGGTTACAACTGATCTCGCACAGCTAAAACATTTGCCATTTGCGCACCATCCAATTTAGTGTCATCCAATATCAGCGTGCTCGGTAATGCCTACACCTAAACTAAACTAAGGGTAAATAAAGAGGCTCCTAAACTGATGCTCTAATACTCTCACTCTGGAGTTTTGTTCTTATTTTCAATACGAGCCCCCCGAGTGACGTTTTCCCACCGTCCTCCCAGACACGTGCCTTGGACCAATGGGACAGCAGAAACCAGGCCACGTGACGCAGGCTCCAGAGCAGTCTACAAACGCCCATCCTCTCCTTAGTAAAAGAGAAAGAGTGCTGGACTAAAAGAGAAGAGACCTAATTTAAATCCAAGGCATGCACCCACATACTCACAATATTTCATCAGTGTTTATGAACCTGTGACTTATTTTATTCTATTTTGGGGCGCTTTGGGGTTTTCAATTTAAAAACGCCATGCATGTCGGTTTTTGTCGTGTATATTAAAACAATAGGACACTGGAGCATCGGTTGTCAAATTGAGCTGCGGGGACCCCCGGGGTTCCTTGCTTGCAGGGCAAGCAGGGATTCCCAATAACACAAGTAGCAAATTTTTACTATATAGGCCATTTATACACGTGTATATATATATATTTTTTTATTCAATAGCATTTTTATAACTATAAAGTTTAATTTTCGACACTTTTACGCACGTCCGCAATTAAATACAGTTTCATTCTAACATAATAAGAAGTGATGATTTACTCATATGAAGGCAAATGAGACGGAATTTTAACAAAATGGCTAACTGGTCCAATGCAGACATGCGTGGGGATGCGTGATATGAAGATCTTTGAGGCGAGTTTTAAAATGCCATCTGAAAACACTACAACAATAAAATAACTACTTGTTGAGTTTATACATTACAATTTAGCTTTATTGAATGTAGTTAGAGCACTGGTAAGGTCAACTAAGGCTTGAGAACACTCCGTCCTGGCCAAGGTTAAATGCGGATAGCCTTTTTTCTGGGTGTCTACGTGCTCATATTTTCACCTAAAAGTAATGTATGTGTGTTTACTTTAAAAATGCAACTTAATCTCCGAGCATTTATGCCCTTTATCCCCCAAATAAACAGCAGATTTTCTGTTTACTCGTCACTGATGTGCAGGGTGGTCGGATGTGTCATGTTGCTTTCAGTCGCCTCATAACTGGCAACAAATTGCATCAAAACTAAAACGTGACAGCCAAAAGAGTCTTCCCTGTCTGCTTTCAAACGCACGGGGAAGTGCGCTGAGTATTTTTGATGTTCTCATGTTCGCCTGTCGTGACGCTGCGGTCGACCAAGAACTGGGTCCATATCCCTTTAAAAGAAATCAGTGATGCAAACAAACTGTTTTGTGCGCGGTGCTCGGGATACAGAGTCGCGCCAAAGACAAAACTTTGAGTAACTTTGCTGACCAGCACCAAGTTTGCGCTTCACTTCCCAGGACGCCACCGGCTCGCGAGGACGGCTCTTCTCTGGCGTTTGAACCGGAGAAGTGCATTTAAAAAAAAGAAAGAGAGCCAGAGTGGATCGGGGATGACCCGAGGAGCAGCAAGACTGAGACTGAGTGAGGAGTTTTTCGGCTGGCTTATTTTTATTATTAGAAAAACGCTTTGTCTTAGTCACTAGGTTTTCTGGCTGGCGCCTCTTAGATTCTTCAAATTAATTCAGGACACATAACCTGTTTCCTCGTGTTAGCTAATTATTTGGGCACCACAAGCCGGCAGTTTGCTCTGATGTGATGTATTTGTTTGATTTGATTTGTGCACATGCTTTGGGTTTGGGAAAACTGTGAAGGTTGGCTGAGAAGTGGAGTCCAAAGCTGTTTTCATTTCTATTTGTGCAACACAAAAAATCTGTAATTTAAGCTGGTTTAGTCTATGCCCGTTTTTTCCCCCGTGGGAGACATAATTTTCTTGATTATTTTTTTTCTCACTTGTTAAATACAGGCTTTATGAATTTATTTTTTGCAAAGCAATAGCGGTGAAGCAGCACAGCAAAATATTTTCTTGGAATTCACACAGTGCGCGTTTCCACGGCTATGTCCAGCTCCTAGTTGCAGAGATTTGCAAAGTGCACCATCACATGCTTCTAGCTGATTTGATTTAAAATAAAATTCTTGCTTTGTGATAATGCTGCTTCTGTTTAGTATTTTTACACCATACCTGAGCAGCACCTTCTGCTCCCGTCTAACATCTCCCCAGTCACAAAAGGGCCCAATCCAAACAGTGAAAGTTGGGAGTGAAAGATGTAATTAGACAGGCCACTCTCACGCTGCGATTGTTTCTCACTTGTGAGGGGAAGCGCAGATTAATGTTGAGCGCTAAATAAGCAGCACACAATGGATTCACAGACAGGCCGCTACCGCCTGGGCTTGGCCTCTAACCTCATAGCAAAACAGGGATGTCTGGAGGAAATGACACCATTTCAGACTCTGAATTATAATAGGGGCCTTTGTGCACTAAAAAAATATGCACATCTAAACCAATCTAAGCCTGAAATATTATTTGTCTTTAGAGTGAAAGAGCGTCCACTAATATCACTCCATTGGCTCATATTGTTAAAGCGTTTTTAAATAAAGGACGAGATTTGTTTGAAAGTCGGATTTGGAAATAATGACTCTTTGAGCTATTTCTCAGTGCTGCTTCTGTGCGGTGCAAGGAAGTCATCTCAGCCTGGTGCAGTTTTTAGACGAAAACAAGGTTTTGACTCAAATCTGGAACACACATGCTTATTTCTTTATGCTGTACAAATCCATAATCCCGGTCATTGTGGGGGTTCCGATTCACTATTGTCTGCCCACTTTGGACTGGCTTGTTTTGAGTATGACTGATGAAAAGACAAAAGGATCGTGCTCTGTTTTAGCTCCTAATAATCAGTTATTGCTTTGCCTGCTGAACATTTCTGTGGTGCTGGATGCTAACGAGACTTTCTGGTCGACCTTTTTCGGGTTTTTGTCAAATTATATTTTCCAGGACGGTCTGATCTGATTTATTAAGGGTTAAAATAGTACCATACGATTCAGTTATCGACATATTCTCATTATTACTTTAAATATAGGCAGGCGTTAACTGACATCTATAAAGCTGTGTTTTATTGGCATGGTCTTTTATTCATGTTTGCCTGTTTTGGCACGCTTATATGCCAGAACAGCCAACGAGAGCTGCTATATTACTTTCTCTGTTTCGGCTCTTGTGGTGATTTGGTGGCGCCACTGCATTTTCTTCAGAATGCGCTTTGTTTCCCTTATTTACTGATTTGTAAAACGTGATTTTTAAATCACAAGCCTTAACGACGGTAACTTATCAGTCCCCCTTGCCTCACCAAGCCTGGGCCCAGACTTTCCACACGCAAGAAAATGATCAGATTACTGAACAATTACAATTACTTTATTTTTGCTTGTGCTATTTTCCCAGTCAATCAACTTATAATCTTATAGTTACTGTTATAACCTAACCATTGTAGTGCAGGGGTTATACCTTAACCCTAGCTGTAGTTTTTGTTCAAGATGACTTTTTATATTTTGACAAGAACAACAACAACAACAACAACAAAAGTCCACTGGTCAAAGAGTAGCAGCCATAGAGCCAGAGACAGCTGTTTTTTGGGGGGGATAATAATTTTCTGGCGAGTCAGAAACATCCCCTGCAACCATTTAACATTTTGAACACAACATGTGAAATATTTTCATTTCCTGGACCCTGTTTGCCATCATTTGCTCTTTAACACGCTGCCAGGTAACCTCCAAAATAGCCTCCAGCAGGCCCGTCAAAGCTCTAATCAAAGATATAAAGATTAAAAAATTCTTGATCCCGCTATAAGGATTTTTTCCTCTCACATATAGGCTCAACATTATTCATTTAGCTGGTTAGCTTTTCTTGAATTCTGCATCCCGGGTGCCGCCTTATGGTTAAAACATAGCCTATAAAATGGGCATTTCTTATGATTATATTCTGTTCTTGTTCACGGAAGCAGGAAACATTGATTACTGTACTTGTCATATCTGTCAGGTTCTACTAAATAAGTGAATGCTTCCGTTTTTTTCTGTCTTTTTGTTTGTCTGCAAAAAAATTAAAAAAAAAGCATTGGGGCATCTCTTCTTTTGCCCTGAAAGGGTTAATATTCCCTGTCTTTGAATGCATATTTTGCGTGCAGCGTATATACACACTAACCAGGTGTGTTTCATAATCACTTATAGCTCTATACCCCTCCCCTCTACCTCACACGCGCACATACACACACGCATATATACAGACATATACTCCTCCTACTATTATAATGTATCGCATGCATTGTGCGCATGTGCCCTGTCCTTGAGTTCCTATAACCTATTTTTTTTCCTCTGTATTTTTCTGGGTAGGATTGTCTTATACGTCACCAGCGCTCAGTACTATGGAGTACTACAAAAGGTGACGCGCAGAAGGAGGATTTGTGAATGGACGCCGTGATGTGTGCCAGCTCACAGATCAGAGGGCGGTGGGCCCTCTGCAGATGCACCCCCTCCATCACACCACCCCTCCCTCCAGATGAATGGGGGTCTCTAATATCAGCCCTGTCACCATTGCAGGGGTCTAACCAAATCCTCCAGCTTCCTGTGCCTTTCAAAACCTAAAAGCACCTCTCTTCTATTTGATGATCCTGTATGATTTTTTTCTTTCTTTTTTCTCTTTTCTTTTTTATTGTCGTGGTTTTGTGGGCCTAGAAGCTCGCTGCCCACTCTTTTATTATGGGCCAAGAGCATGGCAGCCGAATTAGACTAGATTAGAAAGCTGGCCGAGCTGCATTTAGTGGGCAATACAAAAAGTCAATCAGTTTTAGAAGTGTGGTTCATCGGAATATAAAATAGGTTAAATGGAGGGACTTGACACCAGTATCTATTTTTTCATTGTTTCCCCGGGATTTTCCAGAATCGGTCTTCGCAGTGTTTCATATATAACCATAACAGGATAAATCCCAAAGAAAAGAAACACATGGATAAGAAACAAAAGCAGTTTTTTTGGTATCTGACATCGATACATGGATACAATTGTAGTAACAGTCTTTACAAAACTGCCTTCTTGGGCTGAAATACTGTAGGTGTTCATCCAAGTTTACATTGTTAGATTTTTAAAGCAAAATCATGCTCAGGTGGTGTTTCTCTAAATCCGTTTGATTAATTTTATGCTCCCCTTTTCCAGTGGAAAAAGCGCAGTATATAATTTCCACAGCTGCTTATTCATCACAGGCTCTATGTAGATGATGTCTATATAATTTTTTTTCCCCGTGGTTTGATTGTGTTTACAGAGAAATCCTCTAGAGTCGCCACGTAGCGGACTTTGGGGCTGCTGAATCTTCTGCTTTCAGCCCTTTATAGGTTTTAATAACTCTTAATCCGTCTGATCAGTCTGGCGTAGATAAGTCTCATTTGAATTTGGATTGTTCTTAAGAGGCGGGTCGTATTTCTCCACAGAAGTCTACAGAGCTTAGCACAAACAACCGCACCACCCTGAGCGCAATTAAGGCTTCAGCTAAATTAGATGAAGGGTAATTGAATGCAGCTGACTTCCCATCAGCAAACTCTTGAATTAATACAATGAATAATACCAGTTGATGGTCACTGATTATTATTATTATTATTATTTTATCTGTATTTTTAGGGTAAAAAGTCAAAAAGTGCATTTTCCTTTAGACACGAAGCAGCAACACTCCAATCTTTATTTGCATCATTTTAGAGAGGAAAAATAGGCAAAACTTTTCTTCTTTTCAAGTTTTCTCTTTGCGCATAAGAGACACAGATTTGGAGAACCTCGCTGTGGTGCATACTGTGTGGGTTGCAGACATAGAAAGCTTATATCTTTGACAAATCAAATTTCTGTTCTTGCCAATCAGTGCCACCCTGGATTGTTTTGCAACTATTTAACTGTTTTCTGAGCGGAGGGGGAAAAGAAAACTGCATATGCTTACTGTGATCCAAAGTTGTTTTTTTTTCTTTCTTCTTTACAAGAGAGAAAAATAACATAATTCTGATCCGGAGATTAAGGTTTAAAGGAGAAAATTTGATTTTAAAATATAAATTTAAGGACAACCAAAATCTATAGCGAACAGAACAACCATCTCTAAGAATGAAACTCTAAAAAATAATGCAACAGATATATAAAGTGCACCAACAGCAATAAAAGTTTGAACAGAAAAACCTTTCCTTACAGCGGCTGCAAGAAAAAAAAAATCTCATGCATTAAAAAAAAGCATTGTCCACCTTCTTTCTTATATTTTGAAATAACTCAGAGACACTCTTAATGACCCATAGTGCCTCATTAACAGCCATAAAAGTTTTTTTTAAAAAGGTTTTAAAGTGGAAAAAAAACTTCACTATGCACGCAACTCTCGCTTTGTATCCCGTTAAAGATCAGAATTTCCTTTTTCTAGTGTGCTTTTGTACTTATATACACATCAGAAAATAACACTGTAAAGATCCTCATATCTTTAATAATAACTGGCTATTTTTCACAGAGTGTAAAAGCCTCTAAGGGTCCGCTCTGTAATCCTGTAGGTACATAAAGCGCACAGTTATCTGCGTGACGCTCAACTGGTGTCAGGCCCACAGAGCTCTTCTCCTACTGTAGTTTTCTGGCTGGTCTGCGGGACTTTTCACGTGTCGGGACGTCTTACTTCGGACAGCAAAGAATGAACTGCTGGCTATTTCTGTAAGGTTAATGGGTTTACATTCTCAGTCATACAGAACAAATAGGCTATGGTGTGGGTGTGGGTGGACAGGTTCAGTTTGAGAGGGACCAGAGGGGGGGGGGGGATGAAAATGTGCCGCCAAACAGACCTCAAAGCAAAGCCAGTGTAATGGCCCCTAAAGTTTTTTGGGGTCCTTGATTCCCCTGTGTGGGTCATCCGGGAAGCTTTGCGGTTTTTGGATTGTCCGCATGCCTCGTGCACCTGTCTGTCGCGGGGAAGCAAGGAACAAGTGGGACAAAGACAGGTGGAAATCCCTTGCTGAAACTCATATTTGTTCTTTGTCGTTGTATGAGCTAATTAGATTTTATTAGAAGAACCTCACGTCCGCAGGAAGTGCAGTTAAACGTGTGATCGTTTAACTGCATAACCAAATCTGTTAGTTTTATTTCCTTTAAAACGACGAAGAGGAGAAATTCCTCTTAAATTATGGCAAAATCTATACATATATATTTAAAAAATAATAATAGTACAAATCTTATTCGCGTTTATGTTAAGCTGAAAGTAGATTTACCCCAGCCAGTTCGGATTTTGCGTCCGGGCAGTTACAAACGCCAAACCCACAAGTTAGATGTAATCATATCGCATCACAGAGATTTTAAAGTTACACATTTAGTGCGAGTAGTAAATGCTAAGGGATTAAATCAAGCATCGGCATCAGTGCTTCTTCATTTGTTCATACCGAGGCTCTTTCTAATTGCGAGATACAATTTAAGTTATGTCCCCGCGTCCAGCAACTTTAATTATAGTGGAAGGAGGTCAGTCATAAGCGGATATTTGACCCGGCTCCTTGTGTGGCATCGCGCCCTTTACCGTTAAAGTCGCCAAAATAGTTCTGGACTCCGCTGGATTTACCATGTGCACCCAGTCCCACCCAGTGCACCTGAGTTGTTTTTACCCCCCAGTAACTTATATGTTGTGAATTTGTCACCTACCAGGAGAGGGGCTCGTCAAAGGACATTTTAGACGCAAGAACTTTCCCAGATGGGTTTAGCCTGCCAACTTTGTGCATTTCTCCGGAACTGCAATCCTGTTGCTTGAATTATGCTTACGTGTACTAATGAAGACTAATTAAAACATGACAAACATCGACCTTTAGTGCATTCTAAGTAGGGCTGCAAGCATGTCTTAGATTACTGGTATATGGAAATGAAGTCTGTTAGCCTATTTGACAATATACATACGGGCGACATACAGTAAGACATAAGCAGACTGTCCACATTAGTTGTAAAATCACGCAAACGTAAGGGCTTATATATATGTATATATGTTTTAATATTGTAATATTTTAAACGTGCTTCATTGATACAGCTAATGGCCACAACCAGCTAATCTTCTTGAATCTCAAATCCACATTTCATTTTTAAATGAATCTCCTACTATTTAATTCTTTTTTCTTTCTTTTTCTTTCAGAAAACTAAAGAATACACACGGATATTGACCTGTGGTGTAAATTTTAGCCTTCTCTCTGTTTGTGAGATGTTGTTGTCTGCCTCCCAGGATAGATCTCGCAATGGAAATGCTCACCTTGATTTATTCCATCACCTTTTATTCAGCTGTTATTATTATTATTATTATTATTATTACCCTGGTCGATTTACAGAGTCTGATCTGGGCGCTAGGATGCACTGGGTGTGTTTAATTTACACTGGGAAGGATTTGTTTGGATGGCATGCATAATGTGCCATCACCTGAGGTTTATGCTGTCATTTTATTATTGTCCTGCGGTGGAAGAAAAGGAATCAACTGGAATGGCACACAAGGCTGAGCATGTTGACTGAACTGATAAATCTCACACGACACAAACACTTCTAATGATGATTCTGTATCAGTCTGTTTAATGTTTTTAAGCGTTCATACTTTTATTTGTTTGGGTTTTTTTCCCCCGTGATTTCACCCACTGGAGGAACTGCGACCAAAAAGAGAATCACAGCCTCTTAAAGGGAGAAAAGGTGTGAATGGATCATTTCACCCTCAGACAGGAATACGCAGAGAAGGCAGAGAGCAGCCCGAGACTGCCATTTGAATGGATCTGAGAGGTAATTTGAGCTAAAATGGAGTCCACTTCTGAGCCACTCACTCAGCCCCCCCATGGCATCCACTGTAATTCATTATTCCTGGCCGGCACTGGGAGAGGCAATGAGCGAGGGCAGAGGACAGGAGTGGACCCAGCTCTGGTGTAATGAAGACTCAGTAGACCTAAACCAGTCTCGCACACACTCGCACACGCACTTGCACACACAAAATCTTTCATTATATTTCAGAGAGAGCAGGACATTAATGCCACTGAAGACCTTTTGGCAGAGAAAAAAAGTGCAATGATTTTCTCCACACTCAATCCATTTCATTGACCTTTTCTATCATGCATGTGACTCTGCCCGCTCACTGCACTGTGAGATAAATATTCCAAGGATAATATTCCTCTGCTGTTTTAATAAATTATCTTTCTGAATCCAAAGTTTTAAGAGGCTTTAAGGAGAATATGAGCGTATTTGTAATTACTTTTACTTTTAATTGCCTTCATTTTTCTTCATGTGCTGTGTTTTCTTGCTTTCTCAGATTCCAACACTCCGGTTGTTCTTTGTTCGACGCCTCTAAAGACTTGTTTTTTCTACATTTCCATACAAGTAGTTAGGTGAAAACCTCTACATAGATGAGGCCTTTCCAGACCTTCCTTTTCCTTGTCCTTCCACTAGGGGTCTATAGATGTCCTGTCCAGACAAGCTGGGAGGATAAATACTGTCATCTGGTGGTAACAAAAGCCATCACTACTGGGTAATCTGGTACTATACTGCATGTTTTCTTTCCCCAGAATATATGCATCTTAATATCTTTATCCACTACCACACCACAACGCGGTACTTTACAATACATTTAGTTTTTTTAAACAACAAAACGAATAAAGTAGTCAAAATTTCATTTTTCTTTGTCCTGGATGAAACAAACAGAAGTTTAGTGCCACAGGTGGAGCATGAAATAAAGCAAACAGTGCCTGTGTAACAGCAGCTCACAGATTTTAAATGTGTGTGACAGCCAGGTGAGATGACAGGCGCTCCCCCAGATGGGTTTACCACAGAGACGCGTGTTCAAAGCGAGGCAGGCCACCAGCGTTCAGTGAAGACAAAGTCAGAAGTTATAGAGGAGAGGAGAAGTTCAGCATTCAAATGTTTCGATAGGAAAAGAAAGAATAAACGTGAAAGTAGCTGATGGTTTCAATACATTTTTTCAGATTGCAGATGCATTAGTGTGAGACTAGTTTTTCTACTAAGACAAATCTGAATGCTTGCAAGACTGGGGTAAGAAAGTGATGAAAATAAAGTTTTACTACAAATTATGCACCGAGTTATGAACATTTTGTTTCTTGTTAAGTTTGAACAGCTGTTTAAGTGAAAAGATTTCTAAAGGAAATGTTTATTTTGATGGGCGGATCTGCTGAAAATGGTCACAACCCCATAAGATTAGTACCTGTTGGTTTAATGGTTTTTAATGTATTTTATAATTATGCCTTACGTGCACCATTGTGATATGTAAAGTCTTCAGCTGTTGCATACATTTAGAAGTTCCAGCAATTCACTAATACACATATTTAAAATAATAATTTGGCCAAATTTAGTCTATTCAGATACAAATAGAAAGAAGAGCTGTAAAAATTGTAAACATCTTCTAGTGACATTGTAAATGCAATCCTGTTTGCAAACTGTTCAATGGTGTATTCCTGAAATGCAATACAGTGACAGGAACAAAACCAAATCTGAAATATAATCCAGATGAAGTGTAAAGTAGCACAAAATAGTAATACTCGCTGCCTTCTACACTGTTGAGGGACGGTAAACGAAAGAGCAAATCTAAAGAAGCAGTTTAGTATAGGATTGCATCTTCTTTCTCAGTACACCTCTGAACACCACCTTTTTTTTCCTTGAAAAATTTAGTTTTTGAAATATTGCCTCATCACAAAAAAACTCTCAAAGGCAAATATATTCAAAAGTGCCAACACCACTAGAGTTGCTCTGAATTGCTGAAGCCTTTTTCTTCGAGTTCGAGCTGCTTTTTTAAAAAAAATTTTTATTTTTATCTCCTAAGAACTCATAAAAGTGAGAAACTAAGAAATACTATAAAATTACAGAACCACACAATGCAGCAAAGAACTATTATTATTATTACATTACATACATATTGGCCTTAAACTCTGCTGTATCATACTGTTATATTTTAATAGCAATACCACTGGTGTGTTTCATGAGCAAAACTCGTACTCATACTTCTTCCATCGTGCCAACTTATTCTGGAAAGCTGCACTAATCATTTTCCACTTTATTTTGGAGTCTCTCTCATTTCCTTTGGCTAGTTTAAAACAAATATATATCTGTACAGTGTAATTTTTATATGAATATACCTTCTTGTCTTGTTCTTTCTGCTGCTGTTTTCCTCCTCGGACCAATAAAGCTATTTTTTAAATCTGATTTTATCCATCTTGTATACCGTGATCTGTACTAAACAGACGCAGTAAGTGAGACTCTCATTTCAAGAGACAAAAAAATTGCAAAGAGAATGAAGTTAAATACAAAGTAAACAAGTTAAATTTGCTATACTCCAGTGTAGAGTTGTAAATCTTTGTCTTCATGTTTGCTGGCAGTCGACTCGCTGCACAAAATGCGAGGCCAAGTAACACAAATTTCAAAGTCAAAAAAGTGCTGCAAAGAGATGATAGCAGTCTGCCGGAGCAAACCTATAGGTGCCGTGAATCAATATATCTGATGTGCCCTCGCTTGTCTTCTTGCCTGGAAGGAAGGATAGAGAGACGGAGAGACGGAGGGGAGGGGGCGCTTTTGGCAATGAGGGGGGTTCTCTAATGGAGTCTTTCAGTTTGCTGTGGCTGGAAATGAAAGGAGGTTGAAGCCTGGCCAATTATTCTGCCTGAGAAGAGTAGGAGACTGAAAGAGGAGGGAGAGGAAAGAGATGGCGTGTGGCGCCGTTGCCCTGTTAGAGGATGGGTAGATGGATGGATGGATAGATGGGATAGAGGGATTGATGGAAAACAAAAACAGATGCATGCGAGTATAGAGGGACTTCCAGAACGAGGGATTGATTCAGAATAGCCCACAGCCATTGGCCCCGCTCCCAGAAATTTCCCCCCAGTGCAAAAGGTTAACTGTCAGTCCCCCGCTAGGTATAAATAGAAGTCTGCCCTCCAGAAAGGCGTGTTCAGAGAGGGGGTAGACAGAGGAGGGGAGGGAGGGCAGTTCCTCATGATCCCAGTGACACACAGCAGAGGGGGGTGGTTTCAGGGTTTTTTGGTGGGTTGCAGAGGGTCTTACAGAGAAGAGGAAGGAGAGGGAAGATGCAGCCAAAGACAGTACAAAGGAGGGGACAAAAGAGTGTCCTCATCTATTCAACATGACCGTGACAGCAGACACAACAAATGCCATCATCAGCACCCCAGAAAGCTTCATTCCAATTAAGCTGCAGCTGCATTTGACAACCAAATAAAATCTGCGGGCTAGTGTCTTACTGGAGCTGCAGAGATGTGTAATTAGGCAAGTGTCTAGTAATCAGTTTAATTATGAATGATGGTATCAGGTTCATATCACCACAGGGGAAGCTACAGTGTCTGTTATTTTCAACCAGATAGCATCCGTATGTCACATCATAGCAGTCACAAAGTCCCTCCAGTCCCACACGCGAGTAACACAATAAAATAAAAGAAATCACAAAGACGTCTTTGTCAAGTGTTTTTATTTTTCACTTAAATCCAAAGTAGCAAAAATGATACACAGCTGAATTATCAGACGCACGCACACACACGGAAACTCTAAAACATTGAGACAGAAGGTGCTTCACCACCTCAAAACATAAAGCTTCCTCTTCAGTTTTAGCACACCTGAATGTACGCAGATTCGACCTGAAGTGATCTGCCACAAAAAAGGATTTAAAAAAATAAATCAGGTTTCCTTCAGTAACACTACTAAATGAGATTTTTTTAAACAACAGTTTGACACAATATTTTTTTTTTTATGCTGTCTCTCTGGTTAGAGTCATTGGTATTGACTCTGAAGGCATGTAATCTCTGACAAAAGCATTGTTGTTTACAAAAAAACATAAGAAAGAGAGGATATTATTGCTGTTTTGAATGATCCACACTGCATATACTTTAAAGTTACAAATATGTTTTTTAGCCTTTGTCAGAAATAATAAATAAGGAAGAATAATCGGCTCATGTATGGTCTGATTGCACTTAATCCTCTGGACCCCCAGACACTAACGCACTGTAGGTCTAGTGTGGTAATAATACCTGTCTGATTACACAAGCAAGCCATTATACACACAAGCAGTAATGTCATTATGTTTTTTACAAGGATACAACTAAACTGTAATAGTGACAAAAGCACTACATTCTATAATACACAGGCAATCACAGATTGCAAATCTTACGTAATAACGTCCCGTCCTCTCCCATTTTAACTGGTGTCTGTTCCCAAACTATCATCTCTAGTTTGAGGATGCTGTTGAAGTCGAAAACATGTACGATCCCACAGTAAAGTGTTTTTCCAAATGGGAATGTAAGGTCCATTCTATAAAAATGCACTGGAAAGGGTTTTTTTAAACCGCTAGTATACCTGGTACATTCCTTCAAAGCATGCTTCACCTCTATGGTTCATCTCAACTCCCAGTCCCGACTAACGCTTCCTTTAAAACAGTCCTCTCTGTCGTTTTACAGCAAAGACAAGCTTGATAACTGATTAAAAATAATACTATTCGCTGGCAAAAACAACTAATTTCCATTCTAAAAAAAAAAAAAATGAAGCAGCTTGAATTTTGTGCTTCAGTGATCTTCACTGTTTGTGAATATATAAAGTTAAATTGGTAGTCAACTCTTGGCGCCTTCTTTAATCATGTATTATAATCAAGTGTTAATAAATCAGAAAAATGATTTGCTTTCCTGCTGGGAATAAGATGAGAAAGCAGTTTCCCCAAATATTTCCCAAGACATTGAACTAGTCCTTCGAAAAATGTGAAACACCGTTCATTACCATACATACATTTAGTTTGGGGGCGGCGGTCACTGGATGCTTGGAAAATAAATACTTCAATTTGGTTTCATTGGGATTCTACATTGGAAAACAAAAGGATCTCTTTGTGCAAGCGAGCATCATTTTGCCCACTAGAGCAACACTTCCCTTTTATGATCATACAAAAATGAAAAGAAAGAAAGAAAAGAAAACATCATAGCACCCCCATCATTTCTTTTCTGCCATTTCCAGGATACAATCACGCCCAGGAGCACGCGTCCACTTCATGAAATTAAACCCCTCTCCTGTTCACTTCAAACAAGGACACACACACACACAAAAAAGGCAAGGGCTGTCCGCCTGTGTAGTGTGAAGGAAGCCTTAATGCTAATGGAGCACAACAGAGGCGGGAAGGGGCTGTTTGGCTGCAAAGAGATGCAGAGGACATGGCACGTTTGATGAGGGGCTTTTCTGACCTGCACTTTTGTCATCTGAGCAAAAGATGAGGTCGTGACAAAGAGTCTTTCCTCACATCATTCTTCTCGTTCCTCACAGAACGTATCCATTTTTTCTCGGATGCTCTCGCCCGGTCGTCCACCAATCAGTCCATGTGGGGTTTCTCAACACCACCCTGGAGAAGAAAAACAAGGCCTATGTTAGTTATATATCAATCAATTTGTAATGCAGCAACAGGTTAATACTTGTATTTGCTCACAGTATAAAGGTAGCATGTTTTGTTGATCTGACTGATATTAGAATCAGTTCCCTTTTTCTTTCTCCCCAATGGCAACCTAATATTTTGCAGAATCGGGGGAAGAAAGTACTTCCTTCTCAACATCGGCTTGTTTAGTTACATGCTTAATCACCTTATTTGCTCATGAGCTCCTGCAATAGTTACATTTATCAGCCATTCAGCTTAAAATCACAGCTAATGTGTAATAAAGGGTGTTTTTTTCCATGGTTAATCCAACTAAACAGACTCTATCACTGTCATTTCCAGAAAAAAAAAAAAAAAAAAAAAGGTCTCGTGTGCCTCCTGATTCTTCTCATAAATGACCCACTGAAGCGAGTGAGCGAAAAAACACAGAACAAAACCACGAGTTCAGACTTGTGCCAACATTTCTCAGGCCTCATCGCGAAAACAAAAACAACAAGTAGCAAATGACCCTCTGGTCAGCCGAGTCCAGACTGGCTCTGTTTCTCACCACGACTGTGAAAAACAACAGCTCTTAATCTGCTTTCACGCTTTCAGTGAGTCAAACTGAGGCAGTGATGGGGACTGGTACTTTACAGACAGAATGAGGTGAGGCTTCTGGGCAGAAGCTTAATGAAGACATCAAAGCTGACTTGCTGGGATAATTATGAAGGAAGGGGGGCGTCCAATGCTCTTTGCACAGTTTTAAACCATTTGACAATGTTATCTGCTGCCGCGCCTCAGCAGAATAATTGCAAATAAAGCATGTGTGGCGCACGGGAAGCTTTTGAAGTCAGCTCTTTAGACACAGAGCGGAGGCTGATAACGATAAATGCGGAGGGATATTTTGCGCAAATACGACATACCGAAAACTTTTCAAACCATCGATGCAGAATCGCCACTTTATCCTCCAACTTTTAACATGGCCAATTAGAAAAACCTTTTGGATCAAGAGAGTCATGTGACTGGTTTCCACTGAAACTTGAAATCTTGGTAGCTCTTGAAAGGAACAGTTCATCTCAAAAGTGAAAATTAACATGTCAGCATCCAACCTCATCCCTGCTTATGCTGTTTTACACATTAAAGACAATAAAACTCCAAATATGCAAATGCTCCTTTTTTTAAAACCCTTAATTCTGAAATCTGGAAAATTTAGTAAATAAGCGAGAAAACCTAGCTATCTGACTCCAGAATAAATACAATGGATTCTACGGACTTAGCTATAGCCCCTAAATATGATGATCACAGGACAGTAAACAGTGGTTTCTTGCAGTGAGTATTGGCTTGTTTCAACTGGTAATATTCCAATAAAGCCAGGTAAGTGTTACCTCGTGAAATCAGCACTTCACACAAACATCAACATATCAGTCTGAACCTTCAGTTAAAGGATGACAGTGTGATCAAGACTTGCAGACTTTACCATGGCTAGTTGGCGTCCTATGTTACCCACAGTAACACCGCCGGAGAAGAATATGCACGGGAGCCAGGAGCGTACGTACAGGAAGTCTGGAGATGTGTACCTTAAGAGAAAAAGAGAAAAGAAGTCACACTTCAGAAAAAAATAAAAGTTAAGAAAGCCATCCCAAGCACAAGTATGAGTTGCAGTTATTACCAAATCATTACCTCCCCTCATCCCTTACTATTTTTCTATTTTGTAAAATCAGGATGATCTGCAGCTGTGTTTTTCTCTCTCTGCTGTACAGTTTTAGTTATTATTGTATTGGCTAACACGTCACTGACATCATTCCATATCCTCATACCAAAGCTGGGTTTACTCTCACAGCTGGATAACCAACTCCCACACCAAACACTGTCATTTTAGTTGTGGGTGTAATAAGAAATAAAAGAATAGTGATGACAAATCACTGCATTAGTTTTGTTTCCTCAGAAAAAGATACTCAAGAATGTTTTTGTTCCACTTTTAAAGGCTTTCCTTGAACACCCTGTTGTTGCTGATGGAGAACTTACTGGTAGACTCCATTGTAGACCAGCAGCTGTGTGATCACAGTAGCTAAAAAGGCAGTGGTGATGCCCAGTCCGAAGCCGCTCCTGGACCGGTCGAATGTCCACCACAGACCCAGGGACAAGGCCGCTAGCGTTAAGGAGAGCTGCACGTTGTTGTCGAAGTCTAGTTTCTGTGTTCCGGGAAGTTAAGGACAAACAAATCAAACAGCACGAGGATAACATCTGATTATTTCTTACACAAATATTTGGCCACCAACAAGTTGCACCACCTCTTTTTGCAAAAGGATAAAGCAGATTACTGAGCTGATGCAGACAGCAGCCAAAATTGAGTTAATTACTGGTGTACTTTTCCACTGTACTGTAACAAACAATCACAAAAGTAGCAAAAGTGCATTTGAGAGGTGTACAGGACATGGTGAAAGGATACAACACTGGCGTGGTTGATACCGACGAACACAGCGATACACCTCATGACGCTCGCCCACTCCCTCTTGAACTTGTGCGGCTCTCCCAAGTGGCTGTCGAGACAGGGATACAGCAGGCCGATAACAGCTGCAAAAAAAGCACAAAAAAAGGGAACAAACAGTATTGAATTGTGCCAGATAAGCAGAACTTCTCTGAAATAAAAATAGGGAAAACTGTGTCATAGAGACAGACTGCTGAAGGTGCATTTCCACAGTTAGCGACACACCTGCTGTACATGCACTTCAAAAATCCCCACATGACGAGTATGCATAAACATTAGCTTTAATTTTAAAGTTGTCTTTTACTTTTTAAGTTTGCGACTTTTTAATCTAACTCCCTACATACTGTCATTAAAAGTCCAAGAATTTGTGAAGGAAACTATGTAACCACACTATTTGAATGTAAAAAGTGGACACAGTGGATATCTTACAAGAAGAGTTGGCGGAGTTACAGGAATTAGTACCTGGGTCACGAGAAAATGAATATGAAACCATTTTGACATTCGATTCGTCACTTAAAAAAAACAAAACTGCTCACAGAAAGCACCAGATGCTCTTTAATACCAGCCTCTTAAGTCAGAGGATTTACTTTACCCCTCTAGCTTTTGTTAGTATATTTTTCACCTTATTCAGGCTCCAAGAAGCTTTTATCTGAGAAATACCTCCTTTGACTCGTCATTGACAATCTTTAGCTGCAATCCTACTAAGAATAGCATGCTTAGATGGGATCTGTGACAGTTGCTTGTTGTGGAACCTGAAATATCATCTGTTTCTTGGACTATTTATCAAGCATAAGAAGACATTTAATGACATCACCTTCAGGTGTGGGAAAGTAAAGAACCATAAGAGCCATAAGCCTACATCTCTTATTTCTCAGTTTGTTTCTGTCCTGCAGCATGCAATGACGAGAGGAGGGGGAGGAGCCCAGCATTTACGCGCTTCTTTCTTTCCCTCACTTCCCTGTTTCTGGCCTTAAAAGTACCTCCCCTCTCAGCTCACCCGTTATGACACCATCCAATGAGCTCGCAGCTCGCCTCGTGTCCGGCTGCCGCGACCAATCAGAGCGCAAGAAAAAGCAACATCCGTTCCAAGCCATTTTTTTTCTTTTTGATAACAGCCAGACTTAATGATGCCTTCAAAACTGATAATTAATATGAAACAAAAACAAAACTGAAAGGTGATTCATTGTCAGCTGATCATACAAATGCTCCTGACAGTGGTGATGAGAAAAGGGATGTGCTTCTGCTGTATGCGGTTTAAATTCCTGCTGCTTATTATGGCAAAATCCAGCTCACAAAGGGGGATTTCCTGACCATAAGAGCCCATTTTATATACACAAGCGGTAAAACACACCACATATTATTTAAAGTGTCATTTTCTCTTCATAAGGGAAGGCTGTTGTGCTCTAACTCCTCCCCTCTCTGCATTCCTTTGTCCCCAAATTAGCTGCAAACTACTGATCACCCGGGTAAAACTACCCTTGCAGGGTCGTTTATAAAGCACCAAGTAAGCTTGATAAAATCAGCCTTTTATTCACTCACCGGCTCCTGTACCGCAGCAAGGTGGGATCCACCATGCGGACGAAAACAAAGTTGTCATCACCTCCTCGGGGAAGAGGGTAACATTTCTTTGTATCTGGAGCAAGTTGAGCACCAAGGCCAGGAACACTCCGACCGTGAAGAGGACGACACCCCGGCGGATCAGGTTGGCCGTCTGGACGTCCTGCAAGGAGATGTAGGCACTGCTGAGCACCGATGTGATGATTGACATCATCTCTTCAGCTCTGGATGCCAACCAGTTTGCGCCAGAAGATGGGTGCTTAGTTTCGGTCTTTGATGAAGTGGAGCAGCTCCAACAATGCTCCTCCAGCCTGGGCATTTGGCACTTTAAAGCTAAAGAAGGAAACGAGACAGTCAACACACGAGTGCCACTGTTTTCATGTTGAAAGAAAAAAATCGAAGAAATTGTTTTAAAATTGTTCTGGCTGCTCACCTTGATCTCCAGACGTCTTCAGAGTCAGCTCCAAACAGAATCCTCTTCTCCTGTTCATTCGCGCCTCGACAAGCAGATTTAAGCCAGGATCCCTCCTCCTCGTTTTCCTGCTCTTTTACAACAAGTGAACTGCAGTCACGTTGTTTGTTCACATCATCGTCAGCAAACACACGCAGAGCGAGAGAGAAAAAACACACAGTGCTCCTCCATTCCACCGCACAGACCTCATACCACCGACGAGAGCTTCCTCTGCAGAAAACAATCACAGCTGTGTCGGGTGAGAATCGGCAGCCAATCAGAGCGCGGCGGCTGATATGACGTGACGCCACCCCACCGCCCACTTCGTCCGGGACAGACGCACAAACAGGGAGGCTGGAGAGCAGAAGTGAAAGTGGAAACGCCAAACAACGGCTCTTTAAAAAAAAGCCTTTATTCTCTCTATGATAGTTTACAAGAAAGTATAAAAGAAATCTAAGAGACAGAGGAGGCGGTTAAAAACATTTGGAATAAAAGCAGTAACTATGACTAAACTACCACAGTACCACAGCTGTAGCTTTAGCTTTATATTCAACTAGAATATTACTCATTTTTTTAAAGGTAAATGTGCGTTTACCAGGCAGATTTCAAGCTCCACCTCGCTTACGTGTTGAATTATTCACTGATATTCTCTAAACAAACCCTGCTTTTCTTCGTCTGTAACTAAACAAACAGCAGTCCTCTGCACCCTTATATACACTCAACAAAAATATAAACGCAACACCTTTGTTACTGCTCCCATTCCCCATGGGATGGACGTAGAGACCTAAAATTCATTCCAGATACACAATATAACCATCCCTCCCAAACAGTGGTCACAAATCAGTCCAAATGTGTGGTAGTGGGCACATCTGCTATATTGAGATAATCCATCCCACCTCACAGGTGTGCCACATCAGGATGCTGATCTGACATCATGAGTAGTGCACAGGTGTACCTCAGACTGCCCACAACAAAAGGCCACCCTGGAATGTGCAGTTTTGTCTCACAGCAAAATGCCACAGAGGGAGCGTGCAATTGGCATGCTGACAGCAGGAATGTCAACCAGATCTGTCGCCCGTGCATTGAATGTTCATTTCTCAACCATAAGCCGTCTCCACAGGCGTTTCAGAGAATATGGCAGCACATCCAGCCACATCCAGTGGCACAGTTCGTTTGTTTAAAAACTTTGGGTCACTTTTGAGGAGGTGTGGCTTGGAAGGAGGCTCGGGAAGGCGTGTAGTGCCAGCGCACGTCGGTTAGAGATAACGTGTATTCTGAAAGGTTCAATATCCCGATCACATGTAGACTTTTGGGGCTCGTTCGACAACAACGCGAAAACGTGTTTTGCAAGAATCTGCGTTGTCCAGTCGGTCGTGAGTAGGTCAGTGCAATAACAAACACCCTCCTGCTGGATACGTGCAGCAGGACACATGCAACTACCGGAGCACATTTTGCTTCTGCGCCCGAGGAAAACCTCACCTCGCACGTGGATGAAAATCTACTCCCGTGCAAGCTTCCTCACTTGTTGTGTTTCCAAAAAAGATAAATCAAACGTTTTCAGTTCTTTTCACTTTGTAAAAGCCCCACAAAAAACCTGAGTCACATTTACTTAATAATATCAGCTTCTGGCACTTACAAAGCAATACCATGGATGAATCATTTCTTTATGCAAATAAGACTTGGAAAAAGTGAGTTGATGCCTCATGACCTGGAGCAAATGTGGTAAACAAAAACAGAGACCGTATCAGTGTGACAGCATTTCATTTCAATTAGGTTTAATTAAATGTATTTTTTGGGGGTGTAATTAACAGTGCTCTTGATATTTTGGGGGTATTATATTAATCGTGTGTGTGTTTTTGGCACATTTGTGGTGTTCAAATGTAGAGAGTTCGGCACTAAATCAGGGTGCAGTGTTGGTTTTCACCCAATGTTCAGCTTCAAAGCTTCCACCCAGCTGCCGAATTTATCTCTTCTTAGTTATGGCTGATTTGATGTGCAGTGTGGAGAAAATCAATGTACGATTTATCAGGAGTATTTGTGGAAATAACTGTATTTATAATAACAATAATAATAATAATGGACATTGTAACACTGTGGGCACACCAAGGACTTTTTAGTTTTGCTAGTGGTTTTGGCTCTAGGGTTTGGTTGCTTCACCACTTTGGCTGCATGGCCATGACTTTTGGTGAAGACAATCAGAGTCTTCAGGGGTCAAATCATAATGAGTCTGTTGATTCTCTGACTTTTATTCTAGCACCACAAACAGATTAAAGGCAGCAGTTATCCTGTTAAATATGTATCAACATCTACTTGTTGGATTCACACTATTTTTCGTAGTTATGTTATTGGTCCCCCAGAATCTCAGTATTATTACTCAGTTAAATACACCGCCCAGTGAAAAAAACAAAAGGCACCGCTTGTATTTAACTAACCAGAATTTAAGCAGGGATCAATATGATTCAGCTGGCTGTTTAACCGTAACTGAAGCAGTGAGAAGCTTATCATTAAGAACTGTCCAGGTTTTAACTGTATTGTTAAAACCTGGAAGGTTATTGATGAACCGGCACCTTTGAGGAAGAAATGGTATTGGATAAAAATCCTGAGTGATCGTGATTGGATTTCACTTAAACATCTGGTCAAATTAAATAAAAACAGCAACAATAAACCTCATGGCCATGTTAAAAGTGATAGTAAGAGCATTTTCTCACAAACACACACACAGTAAGAAAAGAACTGAAGGGATTGGGGTGTGTAGCTGTACAGCTGTGCAGCCTTAAGAAATCCACTGACGCTAATTGGAGAAATTGGTCTGATTAGTCCAGACTTTACCCTGTTCCAAAGTTATGGGGACATTAGGGTAAGAAGAGAGGCGGATTCAGTGGCATCACTGAATCTGTCATTTCTAGGCTCAGCAACAAAAATGAGGTCTGCTGACTACCTGACAATGCTGAATGACCAGGTTTTCCCATCAATGGATTTTATTCTTCCCTGATATCAGAGTTCACTGGGTTCAAACTGAAAGAGTGGTTCAGGGAGAATGAGACATCATTTTCATTCATGGATTGGCCACCACAGAGTCCAGACCTTTACCCCACAGAATCTCTGGGATGTGCTGGAGAAAACGTTACCCAGCAATCTGATTTTCCTTACCAAAATAATCCCAGGTCCAATACATGCCTTCATTAAAAGCTAAAGGTAGTCCAACGAAATTATAGAGTGCCTGACTTTTTGTTGTCTAAGCAGTGTACTTTAGAACATCGTGGATGGAAAACCTCAGTGATTCACTTTGAGCAAGCACTTGGAAACTCCTTTAACCAGAGGAATCCTGTTGACTCCTGCACAGTCTGAGAAAAAAGAACATATAAAATCTTTTTCACCTTCCTTTTTTTCATTTAAGGAACGTTTTGAAATTGTGATCTACAGTCATGTATTTGTGTCATTGCACCGAGGTTATTGTAATACCCTGTTTACTGCTCATCTCTTCTCTTTTACACCTCCAAGCAATACAAAATGCTCCAGCGAGCAAGCTCACACTACTCCTATTTTCTTCTCTTTACATTGGTCCCGGTTGATTTTCAATCACGTTTTTAAAATTCTCACACTTGAAGCACTAAACAGACATGCTCCAGACTATATTATATATCAGCTTCTTGTTAAATGCACAGCTGTTTGCTATCTTCTCTCACAAGCTCAAAATCTATCAGTTTTCCCTCATACTGAAGACCATAGGAGAACAGAGCCTCTTCGTCTGTGCATCAAGGCAATGAAAGAATTTAATGCTTCACCCCTTGTTAGCAGATTCGGTAAAATCCTTTTAAAGAAAACAGTTGAAAACCTTTCTGCTTTATCACGCCTTCTGTTGAGATTCTTTTGGTATTTATATTTTTATCGATTTCTCCTAGGTATTTATTGCTTTGCACAGATAAAAAGCGCTATATAAATACATTTTGCTTGTTTTTTTATTCTATTTTAGCACGGTTCGGATATTAATTGTTGTATAGTAAGTGTGACTTTTTGTGAAAAGCACTTTGTAAATAAAGTTTAGTTTACTTTAAATTTATAGCGAGATAACAAACAGCACAGCCTATAGACTGCAGAATGTGTTGTGAGCAAAAGAGAAGAAAGGAGAGGTCTGCATTGTGTCACAGCTTGAGCCTATAGCTCATATATAACTAAAGGATGGCTCAGGGTCACATGATCCAGCTCCAAATAAAAGCATAATCAAAAAGAGGTTTTGAGATGAATCTTAAAGTAGTTGGATGTTTCTCTTCTGAACCCAAACTGGGAGTAGGGTCAAATATGCTCCCATTTTACTCTTGTGAACATAATCAAGAAAAACAAGGAAACTACACTCTAAAGTGCTCTATTGGCATCATACAGTTCTATGAGGTCTTTAAAGGATGACTGAGTTTGATGATTTGAGGTTTGATGATTACGGGCTTTGAAGGATTTAAAAGTCTATCTGGGAGCAAATAACGAGGCGATCTTTGTTTGTAGTCCTTTACAGTACTTGCGGTGTTTTGGATTTTAATGAATCTCGTAGACCAGATTTCCATTACTTCTTTTACTGTTATAATTAATTGTAAACTAGATGGATTTCTGCAACTATATAGACATTCACGTGCCCATCAGGATAAATTATAATAACTCTGATAGTTCCCCTGCAGCAGCAAGTACAACTTCCTAAATGATGAGTATGATTGTACGACACATAAAGTGAAGGCAAATGTAGTGGAGAAATTTCTTACTCTGCACAATTTAAAAAATAAATCAGGCTTTTCATTCGATCTAGAACAGCCTGAGAATGAGTCTTTAAATAATACTATTAACTATGTATTATTAGATGTTAAAGTCCAGACTGCACATTCAAAGTGATTGGCTCTAAAAACGCCTTCACTGGGTAGAATGAGAAAAAAAATGGGTCTGATAACTGAATGGGTAAATATATATGTCACAGCTGCACTTTCTGAGAGTTGTTTATATTATAAAGCCATGCGTGAAAGTAAATTGAGGGTTAAAAAGTTTGTCTCCCTGGTTTTATTTCTGAGTATTTAGAGCAATGTCGATACATGCAGTAGGCTTGGACAAATACTGCATGTCATGATAAGAAGTGTCAAAGAAGAACTCTTTTCACCGCTTTCTTAAAAGACACTTAGACATCATTTCACAGATCCTCACTCATTCCTCTCCCTAAACACACTTTTGCTGTCCTAGAATGACATTCAGAGACTTTTCACTTTCCTGCTGTCCGTAGATAATGTCATCAGTCATATTTACCACACCCTAAATTCAGTGCTCCATGTGGTTAATGCAGATAAATCGCCCGAGCCTCACAGTTTCATAAAAGGGTGGGGGTGGGGAGGTCAAAAAGAGAAGGGTGCACCTACGGGGAGCTCCCCAAGGCCCCAAACTAACACCACCCCAGTAATCCAACAATAGTATTCTTCTCTGCCTCAGGACAAAAGGTTGTCTCAGGGAAGGAGTATGTGTATATTCCCCAAATGAATAAGTTTCTTTCTGTGTAATTCTTAGCTATCCAGGTGCCTGAGGATAAAAGCCTACAGCAGTGAGTGTGTGGGGGTGTGAGTGTGTAAATCAGTGCCTTTGCCTGAGCGTGCATGTGTTACATATGTGTTAATCTAGCAGAAATAAAACGTGTAGTGTCAGATACGTGCGACCTGAGATGACTGTGACACAAGGAAACACATTACATTTCTTAATGAAGACAGGAAGCTAATTTTTTTCAGTGAGTAATAGAGAGATGCTATGGGATTTTAGATAGCGCTTCATGCTTCCTCTGACAGTAACATGTGCATTAATTTGAAGGCTGGAATCACGAGTCCTATGTTAGCTAATGCAGGGCCATAACAACCGTGAAAATGACTCGGCATATAGCAAATAGCTCCTAGCAACCAACAGTGTTGGCACTGGTGTAGAGGAGGTCTCCGCCACGTCAGGAGATAAAGCAGGATGCCACGACACTTCAAATGAATAGCAGATCAAGCGTGTCATAGATTATGCCGTTAGACTGGGAGGGATTTTATTATAGCTAAAGGAGAGGGCTGCTGGAACAGCTGGCAAATTGATCTATCAAACTCAAGCTTGACAATTTTTTACCTCAATCCTGTGTGAAATTATGAAAGGAAACATCATAATCCACCCTCTCAGATAGCGGATTAAGACGGAAACAGTTTCAGATTCATCCTATTTACCCCGTTTGCTCAGGTGTCAAAAATCATTGCGTTTCCCAAGTTCTCAGCTACACATTTGGGTAAGCGCCAAAGCGCTTTTAAGTTATTAATAAATCAATAGTAATAATAATAATAATAATGGTAAGTCAACTGTGGCATCCATCCATTTTTACTGGAAGATTAATCCGCAGTTTCTTTAATATTTCTCCAACTCTGCCTTCTTTTTTTTCTCCCCTAACACTGCTTCAGTGTGTTGTCAATACTCTTCTGGATACCCTTCACCTTCTCAGTGGTGAACCCTTTCTGTGTGCCACGGAAGATGAAAGGGGATTCTGGGTTATAGACTGTATAAACCAGCTTAAAAGGTTGCCATAAAGGCCCTGACTCTACAGCCCGAGGGCGTGGCACCAGGATTCTAACTCGCCCCTTTGTTCTTTAGTGCTCAGCTCTGAAATTGTTTCAGAGCAGCTCATAGCCAGATCCTACACACTTTCCGCTACACTGTGCTTATTTTCTGAGAGTATTCATGGCAAAACAGAAAGAATATGTTGGGCTTATACACAAATCCTGATTCAGAACTGCTGTCTCAAAAAAAGCAACCCCTGCTATTGAGAGTGTTTTTATTTCTGAGATGGTGACTCACATGTAATGGTTGTTTAAAGGAGTAGTTTGATATTTAGAGGAAGACGCTCATTCGCTTTTCTTGTCAAGAGTAAAAAAGGAAGATGGTTGCCACTCTCATGTCTCTATGATAAATATGCAGCTTGAGCCAGTATTCGCTTAGTTTAGCTAAGTTTACAAACTGGAATTAAAGAAATAACATTTAAAAAAGCTTAATAGTGAGCATAGCCTTCTAAAGATGCAAAACTGACATCGAGCCTCTCGTCTTACTCTCAAACTATTGTTTTTTATGTTGCTATAATAGTTTTAGGTACTTAAAATTGATCACCATTGCCCAAAATTTGATCTGCATCACGACCGCGACAAACATATAGCCACGGCTTTGAAGAGCTACAATAAGTCCTACAGCTAAACAAAATACCAACACAGAGCCCTGATAGAGTCAGTCTGGAACACTGAAGTTAAATTCCCAAAAGCTTTGACTTTCTCCAAAATTTCTGGAACAAGCTACCTGCCAAGTACCCTGAAACCTGTGCTCAAGAAAGAAGGGGCTGTCTAAAAGGAGAATATTGATTCTTTTGGCTTGTTTTTGCTGGTCATTGCAAGGAAAATGCATTAAAACAATGTTTGCAGTGCATTAGCTGTCCTTGTTTGTTCGTTTGTTTGCTAAGCTACACTTATGATTTCTGATCTTCTCAGTGCTAAGCTTATTCCTGCCTTTGACCCTCTAATAGATTTTCCACTTGAAAGCAGATGCTTCAGGTTCTTATCTTTCTTTTAAGGAAATTGCACAACAGTGGTAAGTACTCCATCTACAGGGGGGATGGTGGTTGTATTTTCAATTATTTATGAGTTTTCTGCAGTCTGGTAAACAGTTCACAACCACAGTGTTGAATCAATGGCTGTCTGATAGGAACTGAACAATATGAGCTTTTAAAAAGATATTGTTTTGTTGCAGAGCTGGTGCATTGGACTGCACAGGTGCTGCCCCAACCCTACCGGGCCCACAGCTGTATATGTGGCACGTTTACACAAAAGCTCCATTCAAGCCAGCTTACACTACAAGTGTCACAAACAGCACAGTTCCAGCAGCCAATGAGCACCCTAATTACTCCCGGCTGTCTAATCAGATGTCATTCTAGACCAATCATAGCCACTGCCTCAGTTGGCTGTTTTGTATGAGGGAGAAAGAGTAATATATGAGTAGTAAGTGCTACGAATCCTCTGGTTTCTTCATAGACAGTGAATAGGAGGATGACTCAGCATTAGAGCTGCTGTTAGAGGAATACGTGTGACATACAGCTGATAAATCTGGTTGTCCTCATTAGACAAGATGGGATTTTCTGCACCTGCTGCATGCATAGCAGAGATAAAGCTTCATTGTCAATAACATGTTTATGTTTCCAGGCAGGTCTTTTACTTTTTTCAGGTCTTTTCCAGTAAGTTCTTCCTTTTTCATGTTTGTTATGAGATCTCTGTTCCACAATTCATACACGATTTTCATTTAGATTTTGTGAATTAAATCTAACATATTATCACAATTATTATCCCTTTCTGTAAACCACAACAATTATCACTATCATAGTCAGTATTCACTCTGCTATTGGGACACATATATCTATGTACCATACTTGCCTATAATAAAACTCACTGACCTGTGGAATCACTTCTAATCACTAAAGAGAGAATCTTATTCATAACCTGCTTCCAAAAGAATCTCCTATTAGTGCCATTAAATTCAAATACATTCAAATACTGATGTTTCGTATACTTAACTTTACTATCTGGATGTGCAGACCACAAATGTGATGCTATCATCAATATGGACCAAATGTTTCTGGCACTTTGTTGAACTTATGTCATAAAGAATTCAGGCAGTTCTGAAGGAACAGAAGAGCCTAGCAAAGTGCACTTAGAAATGGCAACTATTTATTGTAAAACTTTAACATTGTTGAACTATCCCCTGATGTTTCTTCACCTTAGCTTTTGTGGTGAATAAACACAGGATTGTAATTTGGAGTGGGTTTTTCCATGGGTAAGCTACTTTTCAAATTCAGCCTGGCTACCTGCTTTCCATTCTGCTTTGTGCTAAGCTAATCCAAAAACCTTTGGCAGAACTTTCACATTTAAAGGTCTGTGTTTTACTGAGTGTGGGTCTAATTATTTTATACGGTGCCTTTCTTACAGCACCTGTTAAAGACTTACTTTCAATCATGCAACGTTTACCTGAAGCAACATTCCCTTGAGTTGTTTGTGGCTAAAGCTTAATGTTTAACGCGCTGTAGTGGGCTCATATCAGCGGAAGTACTGAACACTGTGCCAAAGAACATTAGTGTGGGAAAAAAAGGACAGCCAAAGTTAAAAAGTAAACTCAACTTGTTTACTGTTCTCAGATGATTTCCACATGTCCCCGTTTACAGGAAAACCCACGTCATTTTACTATCATGAGTTACGTTTGTACAAATGAGCAATACTATGTTAAAGTTTTCGTGAAAATATAACACATTTTAACTCAAACTCTAGCCAAATAAACTTGTCCAAGTCGTAAAAAAGCTGCAAGATAGTTAAACAAACAGCGATATTTTTTGCATTAGCATGTTTGTAAATCAACATAAATAAAATGTTGAGAGGGAAAGAAGAAAACATAGCTCAAACAGGGGCTCCTGATGTTTCATAGTTCAAAACCTTGATGTCACTGTGTGATTACACTACTCACGCCACTCACTCATGTGATTGTGAAAGTCATGGGATATGACAGAGATGTAAACAGTATGTCTCATACAGTCCTAAAAATGTCCTTGTTGGCATGCCCTGCACTTGTCAGAGCTGAGTCCTTTATTCCTCGTGAGCATTTGCTTTTCTTTCATTTGAAATGGTTTCCTTGGCCTTGAATCCCAGCGCTGCTTTTCATTTTTACACAGATTTTTTTAGGATGTCACACAAAGCCCTAAAAACATTCGCCAATAAAATCAAATGTGGTGAAAATAGTCTTTTACGTGAACACGAGCAGTTTTGTGGGTTTGCTTGTTTTTTGATGAGCAATTTGATCGTTGGATCATTGTTTAAATTATGCAAATGCATCACTCAGCCAATGAATAGATGAAAGATGATCAAAGATGTTTTAATATGATTCTTTTTATGGAGGATGATGGCAGTTCAGCCAAATGACACTTGACTGCAGCATCATGATGACTGCCTTCAAATAGTGCTAAGGTTGATTTTATGTAGGGATCCATTTCTGTAATTTATGGCACGCTCTACCTATCAAGTGGAACACCTTTACTAATTATGTTATGACTTTTCAGCTTTCTTATCATTATGTGTGAGGGGTTATTGTACATTGCGTCTTTGATAAAGGCAGCAGTTATTGCTGGGCGTAATACAATACAGGGACAGGAAGCCTGTGACTGATCTATCATCTCTGATAACTTGTGATACTGTTAAGAGCATGAATGACTTTATCTGTAAGATAACATAAAAAAACAAGACTTAATCAGGAAAGTATGTTCAAAACACTGCAGGTTATTACAAGCTGTGTTTGAAGGAATATACAGTATGCAGTAGTGCAGTGTCCTCCTAGTGGTAGTTTAAGGCTTTCTCTTCAGTTTTTGCACATTAATAACCAGCAGATGGCGCCCACATGACAGTGAATGGAAGTATAAATAGATTTACCCCCAGTTTCTTTCTTATGTACAGTAAGAAAAAAAGTGAGGAGACGACAGAACCAAGCTTCAGGCTGAAAGATCCAATCTTTGCACCTGCGTCTGACTGAACCAGAATGATTGTATCGATAAAGTGCATCACCTACTTAGCATTTCAGTTAGATGGCTCACTGGAGAATTAAATCAGGAGCTTTCTTCTTATTGTTTCCGCAATACTTGCATGACTATGTTGCTATAGCACCCAGACAAAAGCACATGTCCTTCATCTTTAGTTTGTCTGACACATTTATGAAAAACAAACAAACAAACAACTCTGACAGTACTGAAAAGGAAAATGCATGACGTGACTTTGTCAAAATTCAAAAGCCTCTGATACACTTGCTAATTACATATTTGTGTGCTTTCTGCAGCTGTGAACAAATGGGGGGATTTTGATGCACGACTGCCACTTTGGAATTGCTGTTGTCAAAAACTTGCTTATTTTCAGGTGTAAACAGAGGCAGGAGTTATAAATCCTGAGCTAGCTTGCCCTTGGCTCGTTTTACAGATTCCAGCAGGGTCCACTGAGGTGACAGACATATTTGTCGATAACCGGTCTTCTGGTGGCCGGAGGGGTCAAAGAAAAGTGACTCTCCAGCGCTGAATCCAGAGTGTCTATTACCTGTGAATGAACTTCACTTTACAGGGATAACATGTTTTAAATGCACACTCAGTCTGCTGCTGCTGATAGTCTGAGTTTTTTCATGACAAACAGTTTTAATTGTTACAAAACTTTCTGTCACTCATAGTCGTGGCCAAACATTTTGGCAGTGGCACAAAGCTTGTGTTTCATGCACTTTCATCGCTGTGTCATTATTTATTTCACAAAAACTAAGCCAAAATGGAAAAGTAGACCTTATGATTTAGTAGCTTGGAGAACCGCTTTTAGCAGCAATAGCTTGGAGTAATGTTTTTCTGTATGACTTCATCAGTCTCTCCGTTGTTGTGGAGAAATTAGAGGCCCGCTCTTTATTACAGCATTGCTTTCTTTCTTTGAGGTTTGTCAAAAATCATTAACGCACAGCCCTCTTAAGGTCTCACCACAGCATTTTTATCAGGTTGAGTTCTGGACTTTGAGTCATTGCAAGATCTTTAATCTTTTTCAGTCATTCTGTTGTGGATTTGCTGTGGTGTTTGGGATAGCTGTGCTGTTTGACCCAATTTCAGCCAAGCTTTAGATGTCAGACAGATGTCCTCACATTTGACTCTGAATACTTTGGTATACAGAGGAGTTCATAGTCGGCATAGTGACTAAAAGATGCCCGGGTGCTCTAGCTCCAAAGCAAGCTCCCCTCGACCGCTGTGTAGTTGATATGAGGTGTTTGGTTTTCTCCAAATGTGATACTGTGCATTATGGCCAAACATCACCACTGTGGTCTCACCTTTCCAAAGGATAAGTCAGAGGTCTTGTGGTTTGTTCAGATAAAAAGTTAAATATTATATGTTGCTGTTGCTGAGGCTGTATGTTAATAAACATTAAACCTGTTGAGGACCAGATGATTTTATTTTGTTATGTCCTGATATATACAACCTTATCACTGTATTGCTGTCTATTGTTTTATATTATTTACTCTCTTTCCCTTTAAAAGTCATTGTTCCTCATAGAACTATTACACTTGACGGTTTACAGGGCAATTTAAATCATGAAACAAGCAAAATGCTAATAGCTTTGGCTATCCGGTAATTGTAGGCAATTACTACAAAAGTTCTCTTGTTATTTAATTGCAGATAATGAAATCACGAGATGATAATTTCAGTGAATATTCATATCAGAAACCCTACTTTGGCTGTCAAGTGGACGAGCTTGACGTCACTACAGTTTTAGTAGAAAAACCTTTCATCTCAGCCTGAACATATCAGTTTAATAATATTTTTTTTAATGTGCATTTTCTACATATCCATCAGCCACTTACGCTTGCAGCACATTTAGATCATCATACATTCAAATCTGCGAGTGAAAAACTGAAAGGATCACATTTTTCTTTATGTTCTGCTAATAAGTCAGTTCAACCGCACTGACATACTGCAGTGAGACTCCAAAAGGAGCACAATGTTCATCTTTGCCTGAGTACTTGTGTCTCTCTTGGCTGGTAAAAGCCCCTAAGGTGGCACTGAATCCAGAAAGTCAAACAGATACTTTAAGATCCTCTCCAAGCAAATATACCAGCCTGTGTGTGTGTGTGTGTGTGTGTGTGTGTGTGTGTGTGTGTGTGTGTGTGTGTGTGCACAGTCTGTCATTATCATCCTGAGCAAACAGAAGGAAAAAAGCTAAACTGAGACATGTTATCCATGTCACGTACCAGAACACAAATTATCAAAGTCCTTGAGACAGAACAAAGTTTGAGGAAATGAATGATAGTACTTTAATAGATTAAAGAGGAATAAAGATGATTTTGCTCTTTAATCAACTTAGAGGTTATTAACAGATCGAGGAGATTACTTGTGTTAAGAACAGTCAATGGAAAATTGAAAATTATGTCTTGTGGGGACTCTCATTCTCTGCTAATTAAAAGTGGAGCCTTTTAGCCTAGGGTTTGAAATAATACGTTACAATTTGCCGGAATAATTCTTTTCATATGTCAATTGTCTTGACTAAAAGCAGGCCGAGGCATTGTTCTGAAAGGTGAGTACACATCAGTGCCAAGGAAGTCAGCTCCAACAAGAATCAGCAGTTTAATGAACATTTTTATTGGAACCTGCAGTTATATGTTTTTCACAGACTATCCAATTATAATATTGTGCGACCAGATCAGTTCATTCAGTCAGTTTATTATTTGGAAATCAAGTAAATTGCTGCCCTACTGAAATTCATATTACACCTTAGGCAAATATACACCTTTTAATTGATTTGGCAATGTTAGCCATTATGTATGAATTCCAGACTAAGGCAGATTTTTAGTGGCTGTTCATACACACTTTGGAAAATGTATACAGTCCTGTGAGAAACTAAGTATACCTTTGCTGCTTCTATAAAAGGTAAGGAGCAACCAGGTGCTGCTAATCAAATGCACTTGATTCATTGATCATCAAGCATCTCTAAAAGCAGACGTTTTGCCAATTTGCTTGTCTGGAACATTCAAGTGTTTGTTAACATAATGCCAAGCAATGATTGTAAAGAAGAAGCCATTGCCGCTCATTAGTCTGGGAAGGGTTATGGGGTCATTTCCAAACAGTCTATCATCAGTCTATCAAAAAGTCTATCATCCTACAGTCAGAACGATTATTCAGAAGTGGGAAACAATCAACATTCATTATCTTGCCAGGAGTGGACATCTCAGCAAATTCATCCCAAGGTCAGTGAACTTGAAACAACCCAAGCCCTGTAGGCTTCAGTTAGCATGTTAAATATTAAAGTTCATGATAGTAAAATTTGGGAAAGTTTGAACAAGTTTGACTTGTTTGAAGGGTTGCCAGGAGAAAGCCTTTTTTCTCTAACAAGAACGTAGCTGCATAGCTTAGGTTTGCAGTGCCATTTGAAAAACCACAAGAATTCTGGAATAATGTCCTTTGAACAGATGAAACTTGAGCTGTTTGGCCATAATGCACAGCACCATATTTGGTGAAAACCAACCATGTCATTTCAGCACATATCACAGCACATAGCAAAACCTCACACCAGCTGCACAGTATCCTGGCACCTTGCAGTCATTAAGTTAACCGTGTACCCCTCTGTATACCAAAGCCATCTAGAGTCAAATGTGGAACCATGTGGATCATCTGGGTCATGCAATAGGATAATGACTCCAAACACAGCAGCAAGTCTACTACAGAATGTCTGAAAATAAAAAGAAACAAGGTGTTGCAATGGCACAGTCAAAGTCTAGACTTCAACTCTGACGAATGCAGTAGCGGGACCTTATGAGAGTTGTGGGTAACAATCTAGCTATTTAATAACCACACCTCATATGAATGCACATAAAATGTAAAGAGTTTTGCTTCATTACTGCAGGTAAGGAAAAGCAAAGATTTGATATATTGCGCTATAAAATTATATGTTCCCGCTCCATTTAAATATTTCAGTAAGGCATGATGGTGAACGAGCACAAGAGGGCCCTAAAGCTTCAACATCTGAAGGCCATATTAAAGCACCTATACATTCATAGTCACAGCACATGTGTTTTCACTTAATTAGTTCTCTTTTCATCTCCGTATGCATGTGTACAGCTCTTTCGCATTCCTTCTTCTTGCAGCAGTTACAGATAACATTTTACAAGGTTGTCTGTGTCTTTAATTAATATTTTTTGACATCAAATAATCCCCAGCACAGCAGAGGTCTACGTAGCCTTTAACTCTACTTGGCGTTGGTGGAACAGAAAGAACATGAAAACCTTCCAGTTATTCTGACTTAGTATTCACACTTGTCCAACTGTTTGCCTAGTCACATAACTTAGCTACTTTAATTTGATGCTTTGAATTGGTTCAAGGACAACTGAAATCCAATACAAAGTGTGCATAGCTTCTTTCGCTTGAGTATGATTGATTGCATTGATTGTCCTTGGCAGTTTAACTGGAATTTTGCCAGTTATGACAGAATTTGGCAACATTCGCAATGTGAAAAGAAAATCTCCCGAACTAATGTTGTTTATTTTCTTCATATATGTGGTTCTGTTGTGAGAAATTGTTTAACTTAGTAGATGTGTTTGAAACAGTGATGTAATCGCCTGTTAAAGCCTGATCACAGTATAATAGCAAAAACAGCTCTGCATCAATGGATGCTGGTATTGTTACCACATACAATAAAAGACAGGTCAGAGTGTCTCTCATGAAGCAAAATATATGAATTAAATCTACTGGTCTTTTTTTCTTATGCAATAACATTTGACTGTCAGCCAATCAGGTTAGTGAATGGTTGTAAACCGACTACCCACAGCATCCTGGAGTGTCACATTCATCATATCTCAGTCCCTGATGTCAGCATTATGAACCTATGATACGAGCACTTGACTGTCTGCTCACGTTGCTGGTATGATGAGAAATGGAGCTCAGAGCAGGGGGTCAGGAGTCTGAGTTGTCCTTGGAGTATATATATTTTCTTGATGTTTTTAACTCTTCTTTCTAATATCAAGAATATTTGATTCATTTCATTTTGTTCTAATGATAATGTAAAACTATTCTGTCAGATATTCTAACATGTTCAGGTGCTTAAAAGGAGTGTGACCAGCTAATGATGAATTTCTTGAACATTGACACAACTTTTGATTTTTTTGAACTGCTTTTCAACAAAGAATAGAGAATCTGCACAAAGAGGTCTGCTCTTTGTGCAGATTTTAAGCTTTGCTCTCATCTTTGAGGTAACAAAGAGTCTCTTTCCTCATTAGGATAGAAATGTGTTTCACTGTGTGTGACAGTAGCCTAAGGTTTCTATTGTTAACTCATAATTATGTGACAATGTATTTCTGTTGCAGAATAACAGAAAAGTAATATAACGAGGAGTACAACAAATTACTTTCTCCAGGTAGTAATTTTATGCTCTACCTTTTAAAAAAAAGGTATCAGCAAATATTTAACAAATTACTGTTTTTGTGTCAGAATCCACAAACAAACATTTTTCCTTTACACATGCTAGTCACCAAGCTAATGCATACAGCAATATTATGATGTTGCAACATTTAGCATGCTATTCTACTAGGTTTACTTTGTCCACAAATAAGAGCGCTGGGCTTACTTTCATTCAACTCAGAAAGTTAGCTATGGTAGCCTATTAGTTGCTAACCCTTTAAATAGTAAATTAGCAACAAACATGATTGTGCTGCTCTTCTGACGCTTATTTAATTCAGGATCCAGGGGCGCTTTAGCCTAAACCACAGAGTACACCAGGCCAGTCTGTCACAGAGAAACAGGCAACCATTCATATTCGCATTTGCAGCCTTTTGCAATTATCCTTTTACTTTAAAACAATATACTAGGACTTGGGGGACACAGGTACCTAGGTTTGCTAGGCATTTGACCTTGACCTTCATTGTTAGCGATTGAAAATCTTGAAAAGAAATGACATGAAACTATAGAGAGTAATATTTCATATAAAAGGGCATGGAGAGAGCTGTACAGCGCACTTTTTATTTTTTTAGTATGACACCCAATGTTACAGTGACACAATAACAGGCTGATGTCATCAGATTGTAATAAAAACATAAAACATCACATTTTTAGTAAAGCCCTTGCCCTTCTGACAGGAGTTGTGTCCTCTGTCAGCTCTTGTTTTCATTAGTGATAATGATGAAGATAACAACGCCTGCAGTTCCTTTCGGTATCACGAAATAATCAGGTTACTAATAATCAAACTGCATATTTTGTTCTTGTTTTGTTTGGTTGCTTGATAAAGCAACAGCAGACCTTGCATGCTGTTACATTACGGGTTGAGTACTATGCAAACAGTTACCAATACTGAAGCCCCTCTCCACTGTGTCCAACATATATTTATTGCCCTGGCTGTTGTCCATTACATGTCTTTGGAGGGCATATTTGGCATAACAGGGACTTCACGTACCAAAAGGCAGAACCTGCCACTCGTACAAACCTGACTTGCTGCATATCTATATATACCAAGTATTTCAAAATTGGCCAAAATGGACAATTGGGCAATCAACAGAGCACTCTTGTGGCCAAATACCCTAACTACAGTAGCCAAATCCACCACGTGTCAAAACGCTATGGAGAAAAGTCACATGCTTCTACATATGATTGCTATCAATTTCAGTCAAATCTCCCAAAATACTCAATATCAGGTACATGTCCTATAATGTGATATTCCTAGTGCAAAAACCATGAAGGATGTAAACAATATACTAGAGTATGACGCCGTCTCCTCCTAATTAAACTCATGGGACACGTGTACTTTAGCAAAGATAATCCCACAAGATTTACAGTAATCTTTATATCCATCATATTCACGATATTGGTAAATTGACTCTTATAGAGAGGTTCTGACTTACGTTTTCCCAGAGAAAAAAAAACGTGCCTAATGGTCATTGCACTTGTGGTACTGGTGGACTGTTGTAAATCATGGGACATAACCAAATCCGGCAAACACTGAGAACAAAGTGGAAAACCCGTTGATGCATAAGAAAATTACCTCTATAATCATAAAAATGAAAACCAAAATATGAGGAGATTTTCTGACACATTTTATTGGCATGTCCTGGAAAATTACTGTCCTTCTGTGTGACTACAATTCCATCCATTTGTCAATAATAAAATGTTAGTGGAATTTGAGTGGAAGTTAGTGGCCAGACCAGGGAGCACTAGGATGCTGATTAAAGTTGCTGGCAACAATGTGGGAACCATTATCTGCAAGAGAGGTGAGATGGAACAGCCCATTCAGTAAATGGTGTCAACGACGTGCCAGTTAACCCTGCTTTACTTCAACCTTAATTTCACGAATCTGTCTAGCTGCCTGTCTATTAGCAACCCAAAAGAAAACTCAAAATGAAGAATAAAAACTGAATGCAGTGATTTGCAAAGCTTTGAAAAGGGGTCAGACTCAACAGACAGCGTCAGTACACTGACTGCAGTTTTAAAGGATTAATTGAACAGGCAACTGGAATGATTAGAGAGCAGGTAAGTGACTCGGGAGTGGTAACTGGCTGCTGGCCAAAGTAAATGCAGAGTAGAGAGGTCAGGCAGGTTTCCAGGGAGGTAAGGTTGATCGCTGGGAAGAGTAGGCAGGCAGATGTTTGGCTGAATATTCAAGCTGAGCTCCTTGAGAATGCAACGAGGTCAGAAACTAGAAATGCAAGTAGGAGGCAGACAGAAGCAAGGTTATCAAATGCAAGTAGCTAGAATATGAGGTTAAGAGAGCCTAATTACCACCATGGTTGGCATAGACATTTGGTGAAGATCTGCAGCTTCTCCAGCTACTAGATACTCCAGCTAAAGAGAGCTGAAACAGGTGTGGAATGATAACAAAGAGAGAGTGTCCAGCCTAAAGGCAGACCAGGAAAGCACCAGGCTACAACTCTGCCTAAACTGAGAATGGACTTAAAGAAAATGAGTGAGAGAGGAAAATAACGGAACCAAAACCTCAAACTAAGACAGATATTTTATTCACACTAGAATATAGAAAAGTGTTCAAACTGAGAAAATGTACCATTTTAAGAAAAATATGCATGTGTTTAGATTTTGATGCTTCACACAAATCATTTAAAATACAAACATAAATATCCAGATTTGTATTTGTGAGCTAATCACAGCTTGTAAATGGCTAACCAGACATCAAATAATATACACCAAATGCATATCCCAACATACATGATCATTGTAAACAAAATCACTAAGACAGCCCAAGATCCCATCACATATGTATCACTAATACAATAGATCAAGAAGAGACAGGGTTTAAAATTAACTATATTTTAGCAACAACTGTTGCTGTCTGTTTGAAGATTTTATAGTTTTAATAGTACTTTGAAGTTTATTCCAAATCTGTGGGCTTCTACTGATCACACTAAAACTTTAGTTTTTAGTTTATGTTTCTTCCCCCTCAGAAGTTTTTTTGTGAATGAAATTATAAATTGGAAAAAAGTATTTTCTTGAGTCTAAAAACTACATTATGGATCACACAAGAATATGGAAGATGTTACATTCAGTTAACTTTAGAACTTTATAACCATAACAAAAAGAACCAGAGGGAGCATCTACCTTGGACCATGATACGACTCTCATAACGTTCTTTTGTAAAGTCTGTAATCTCTCAAGAAATGTAGCATAAGTATTGCAGCATATTACACTGCAATAATTTTAATGAGGCTCAAACAAAGAAATTGGTATAAAGTAATTAAAGTAAAAATAAACCAACATATTTAGATCACTTAAAATTCAGGCAGGCCCTTTCAGCAGCTGAACTTTACTACTATTAAGCCAATCTGTTAGAATAGCTGCAATATGTGTTTTTGTATTGTGTTGCTGAAATATGCAAGGCCTTCCCTGAAAAAGACATCGTCTGGATGGAAGAATATGTTGCTCTGAAATCCGTATGCATTGCAAGCTGCCAATTCCACAGCCACTAAAGCACCCCTGTACTAGAGATGCAAGTAAGAAGTGAGAGCTCATAAAAAGCAGGATGATCTTTCTCCTCTTTAGTCTAGAGGATGTGGAGTCCATGTTTTTCAAATATAGATTTGTCTGAACACTTTTACCCTTCTCTTTAGTGCATTTTTAATGAGCTCTGGCTCAGAGAAGATGGTCATTTTCTGAATCTTGTTCACATATGGCTTCATTTTTGCATAACAGAGCTTTAACTTGCATTTGTATATAGCATGGCAAATTCAGTTCACAGATAATGTTTTGATCATGGGTTGTTACAAATGCTAGTACCAATATATTAGCTAATAGTTGGCCATTATGTAGCAAAATAGCAACAAATTAATAGAAAAAAATTAATTAAAAGTAGCTTAAATGTCTTGTGCAGTCTAAGTGCAATCAGGCTAAAATCAAAACGTAAAACAGCTCTGGCTAAAATGTGATCACAGCAGTTGGTGATTCAAATGTAGGTCTTTATATTTGATGGATTGTTCAGTGAAGGGTACCAGTAGAACTAAATAATAGCATTTTTAATGGTTGACACTGTTTTCAGTAAAGGACTACTTTCATATAAGTTAAAAATAGAAAGCGAGAGAAAAACTTTGGAGGATTTTCAATATTCTGCTCTTGTTTCTTTGATATTTTGAATTTTAGTTCATGTAACTCTCGAGTTGAGTCAAATATAACAATTTAATAATATTTGGAAAGTTCTGCAGAATTCTGGAAACTAAAAACTGATCAGTAAGACCAAAGAAAAGCAAAAGCGTTCGAGAGCTACATGTTTGTTCAAGCACAAGCAACAAGTATTTTGCATCTGTCCCTGAAACTCCCTAGAGGAAAGGACACTTTCCATCTCACCATTTGCACTTACGTGATGTGTTTGGAAGATGTCAGACATCACACTTCTTAAATGAGACACTTTGATGCATCATCTCAAAAGAACGCATGTTTTCATTTGCATATGTCACTCTCTGCAAATCACATCATCCTAAACCTTGAGCAGCAAGGTAATTACAAATAAGACCTGACAAGTCGTGATGTATGCATATAAACATCAGTCTCCAGTGTGCCACCATGATACAGGGTGTATAGTCCCCTTTTCCCTCAGTGAGCCAGCCATCCATGACATGCATCACACAGTCACTGGCAGGTGCAGAAATGCTCTACTTTTGATCTCTTCACGGAGTGCCTCTCTATGACTATCTCAAGCTCTCTGCCTTTGATTTATTTGGTGTTACACTGTGGAATCCATCTATTTAAGTCTATCTATTGCATGGTTTTCCTTGTGATTTCAGATCATTGTGGTGGAGAGCAAACAGGCCCAGTGTAGCAGTATTAAAGCGGTTTACACCTACACCTTTTCCTACACAGAGTTATGCTGTGAGAATTTAAAATAGCCATTTGTGTAGGCATTTCTGAGCAATGCTGTGTTTGAGTGGGTTAATGCAGGGAACCTTCCAAAAACATCAATTTAACAGACTAATTCTGGGTAACTTCCTTTTCATAATTGAACAGCTGGACATGATTAGCTTGGTTCATAATATTTAAATGAATGTGTCCTGCATGTAATTTTACAGTAATAATCAAATGATATTTTTACATTCCGAAGAACTGAAGAATTTTTACGAAGCGTGGAATAACATCAAGACAAACAAAACACGTTTTGGATGTGTAAATTGTAAGGGTTTTATTGATTCTAATGCTTAAAAAGCCATCCACTGGGTGGGTTTAGTTTCATAAAGAGTGCAGATGGTGTCTGTTTTGGCCCCTGAAACTGGTGTGAAGCAAATGAACATTTGGATGATGACTTTTGTTGACTTTGAGGAAGCTGCCAAAACTGAGCAGACCCAAAAAACTGCAGAGGAAGTAATGTGCAGAGGGGTGCATTACCAAGTAAATTTGACATACACTTTCTTTGCATTAGAAGGTTGCGGAAAAACCATTAAAAAGCCATTTAGAGATAATGAGTTTCACAAAGGTGGGTACCAATTTTCTTTTTTTCATCAGGCCTTGTGCGCTATTCTATAATAATGTGTGACTGACGCGCCATTTAACTCCTCTTCACACAGCATGACTTAACAGTGAGCTGCCCATTTCAGTTAAGGGACACAGGTCATGGAGTTCAATGGATAATATAGAATTTAGAGCAAGCACTTGGCGATGGTGGGGAGGAAAAACTCTCTCTCCAGAGAAAAATACAGGTTTCGGGAAGGGCCATGGTCTGCCATGACTGTTGGCTGACTAGGACTAGGGGAACGTGACTCAGGAAGGAACAGCCATCTGTCACAACTGGTGATGGGAGGAAGGCTATTAGATTCCCACTGGTTCAGTCCATGCTGCAAACCACTGCGCCTGGCAATTGCAAGACTAACAGTAGTCTAGTCTAATGGCAATTTAAACTCCCTTGTGGACACACTAGTATGTAGTCTGTTTGAAGAGCACAGTTGATGTGCTGGTCCCTTAGTTATGCTGCAATAGACGTAGGCTACCGGGGGGATTCCCATGATGCATTGAGTTTTTTCCTTTCCAGTCACCTTTCTCACTCATCTCTGGCTCTCTTCCACAGCATGTCTTTTATCCTGTCTTCCTTCTCTCACTCTAACCGGTCCCAGCAGATGGCTCCGCCCCTCTCTGAGCCTGGTTCTGCTGGAGGTTTCTTCCTGTTAAAAGGGAGTTTTTCCTTCTCACTGTCACCAAAGTGCTTGCTCATAGGGGGTCGTATGATTGTTGGGTTTTTCTCTGTATCTATTATTGTAGGATCTACTGAACAACATAAAGTGCCTTGAGGCGACTGTTGTTGTGATTGGGCACTATAAAAATAAAATTGAATTGAATTGGTCGCATAGTGACTGTGCAAGCAATAGGTGGATGCCTCCACAGAGCTTTGTGGGGGCTTTGCTGAAATTTACAACACACATAGAAGTGGAATAAAATGCAATCTAGGTCTGAAGTAGTATTTGCCAAATAAAATACATTCAGCAATAGCCTAATTAAATTAGCTTCATGATCAGCTGTTTAGAATAGATTCAAATGTACCAAGCTTAAAAGCATATTTATGCATTTGTAGCATCCCAGTGCATTGGATGAGTGCTGGCATGGCTTCAGGTTTTTGCTTTTTTTGTTTCTTGTCTTCATCTTCTTTTTTCTGTTGCGCTTTAGGACTGTTGAGGGGTGTGTGTTCATGTGTGTGATGGGTTTTTGCCTCAAAGACAGTACAGAAGTTGCACAGCGATACAGATGGGATTTTTACCCTCGCTGTCTCCGATATTCAGACACAGTCCTGCTTAAATTTATAGAACATAACAATGTGAAACACATCAAGTTAAAGCCTAAATATGTTTTCATCTGTTATAATGTATTCATAACAGCATGAAAAATCTGATTGAAAATCATTTTAATTACAGCCAAGAGATAAACTAAAAAGGCTTTTGTGAAAATATAATAAAATCCAAATAATCAGAATTTCATCATCTTCAGTTTGCCGGATTATAATTTTCAGCTTTTGGAAAGGATCAATAATTGCCCTGCAGGTAATCGCATCAAATGGCCTCATTAGGGTTTCGACTGATATTGCCTTTGCTTTGGAGCAAATCTCTTTGCATCTCCAGTTTTTCCCTGTTCTGTCTTTTGTTAGTCTTTTGATGCCAAGGAAATTTCCAAACAAATATTTGTGCATGCCACGCATCATTTTTCGATCTATGTGAACAAATTTTATCAAAATGAAAGAGAGAGGGAGAGATATTTCCTTATCTGTCACTTGTGAAATTGACAGTTAAAGTGTATAATTTTAACGTTTTAACCACACTGAAGGATAGAAAGTATCCTGCCTTTTCATCTTTTCTCATGTCGCTCTGCTTCTTGTGCTCAGATCATTGCTAGCGAAGAAAAAAACGCTTGCTTGTAAATGAAAGACTCTTCTTTGTGAACAGAATCAGGAGAAAACAGCACCACGAGCCCTTTCTTCTTATCTGTTATTTTGAGTGCAGAACAAATTTTTTTTTGCTGTGTTTGTGTAGAGTGCATGGCCTGTAAATTATTTTTCTGATCAGTTAGGTTTATAGGTATAATATTATATAATAATGACAAGAAGATTACCTCACTAAAAGTCCTTAAAACTAGATTTAAACGAAAAATAAATTTCCTGTCTCTTAGGAAATCTGTATTTGCTTGGTTGATTATTTCTTCTTGTAACAATGCCTCTTGGCAATAAATCTTATACTATTGGAAATCCTGTTTATTTCCACTTATTGTGTCACATTTGTAAGGAAAATGCATTTGTAGGTTAAGCAGCAGACTATGAAAAATTTACCAGATCTTCTCTGCCAATGCCAAACAGCTTATTCTATACTGACTGTTGTTTGGTGTCGTTTACTGGATTGGATGATTGAAGTCTGAAGAAACCAGACATATTGGCAATTTAACAATTTAACAAACAGAGGCCTGAGGAGCATGTGGAAGAACCATACGCAACTACAACAACCTGGCACCTCCTCCTCATGCTGGTCACCAGTTTGGTCACACGCTGCTCGGGCATCCCATTCTTCAACCAGCATTTGTCACATATCAGCCAATGTGGTTGTTTTGGTCACTCAGGCATAGCAGCACCCACAAGCGGATTCATTAAGGTTGAGGTCAGGACTGCAGGCAAATGGGGGTAGTCTCTGATAAACCCCTCTCTATGTGTTTAAGTGTTGTCATCTTGGAGGATAGAGTTCAGTCCCAGACTGTGGAGATATGGGATTACACCGGTTACAGAATGTCATTTCGATATCTCTCTGCATCGAGATTCCCTCCAATGATGACAAGCCTTGTTTTTCCAGTGAGGGAGATGCCGCCCTACACTATTATACTGCCTCCAGCAAAAGCTGTTACCTTATCGGTGCAGCAGTCAGTATCTTTTCTACCCTACAGTCCAGCTGCTATAGACAGAATCTGGACTCCTTGCCGAACAAAACGTTACTCCAGATGTTCAGGTTCCACTGCACATGTTGCAGACCAGTGCAAATGGACCTGATGGTGAAGGGCAGTGAAGGCAGGCCCTGTGAGACTGGAGGCTGGCTGTGTGCAGTGTGTTCCAGATTGTCTGGGTAGAGAGCCATTAGCCATATTGTTCTGCAATGCTTTAGAAGACTGCTTACGGTCTCTAAGTGCTGACAGGGTGAGGAAACGGTCTTCTTGTAGTGTTGTCTTCTTACGACGCCAATTATATGGAACTTGGTCTTCATAAAATGATTAAAAAATTGAATTGCATACTGCGAAGATATGTGAATGTAACCTTGAGTACAGTTTCTGCCTAATGCACTTTCATTCTTTTAGTGGTGGCTCTTACGCCTCTGTGCACCTCCACGATTACCCCCACTTTATTGTTTGTTTTATCATCATTATTAACCTGTTCTCTCGCTCTGTCTTTTATCCCTGCTAATCACTGGGTGGATGAGGTCTCTTCTCCATCAGCACCTACCTTTGTGTTTAGTTGCTTTCTGCAGTGTTATCCAGTAAATAATTAATTTTAGGTTATCAAAATGTATTGGAACTGTAAAAGCTTTGTGGAGTCATATATGCTGGCTGCTTTTGAACCATAGGCTCAGATGGTGAAGCCAGGTCCGAACTCCCAAGGTACTCAATATTTAAGCTTTTGCTTGTTAATATTGTTGGCTTATAAATTTCGCAATGGATCAAATGTTGTTTTCAAACCTTTTGACTGAAAGCCCAAAGTTTTAACAAAAATGGAAAAAATAATACAAACACCTGGAAACGGAGCATTTAATTAAACAGATGTTGTTGTTGTTAATTTGACTTGTGATTTAGAGATTCAATATAAATATCAATTCTAACCATGCAAGTGAGGTAAAAAATGTTTTGTCTGGATAAAAGTAGGGATTTTGCTTCAAGGATCAGTGGCACCTGCTCCTCACACTTCAGAGTTCTGACTCAGATTTGGTGTCTGCCAACTCATGAGGGTTGTTGGAGGAGGTTTACAATGTTCCCTCACCATATTTGAATGCAGAGGCTGGGAAGGACTAATTGTAGTTTTACTTATGTGGCTAAAGACCTACAAAATATAACAGTATGCTAGAGGAGAAAAGTAGAGAGCTCACAGGTATTCGTGTGAGGTGGATGGACATTTGAACTCTACCTGGACCTTTAGACTCAAGATATGAAGCATTATACATAAGTGTTTTTGTTAGATTTGTATTGTTGATTGTCATTTATGCTTAGAAATATTTACTTATATATGCTTAGAGTTTTGTAATTAGTTGTAGATTGGTAGAGGTTTTGATCCTTGATAGTCTGCAAACTTTGTGTGTATTAGACAGCACTTTGGGAGCATGAGAGGTCATACCGTGTCTTATTGTTTTATGGTAGGATTAACGTAGTTGCGTCTGTTCGAGTCTAAGTGCTCTTTGTTTAGATTAACTGCAGGACTTCCTCACCGTGTTATCTAGGATGAACCATCTAGGGTGAGGGGGAGGCTACCCTCTTCCTGACCAAGGATGTTTGACCCTTTGATCAGCAGTCCACACACACACACACACACACACACACACACACACACACACACACTCACACACTCACACACACACAAGGTACTCTTTGTGTGTATGTAGACGTCATATGTTAATGAACTTATGCATATTCATGTAACCTCAATAAAAGAACAGTGGTACGGGAGAACGGACGAGAGCAACTGGGGTCAAGCGAAGGAACGGTGCCTGTCCGGTTCTCTCCCGTGCACGAGAAACATGAAGAAGCTTGCCTACTTGTGTCTTGCTTTGCAGTGTAATTATATTGCCTTCAACGTTCCAGCGGATGGGTTCAAGCTACAAACCTATCAGTTTTCTTTGAAGAATTGGTCCCCTTCACTAAAGAAGAAGAAAAGTGAAGGAAAGAGTCAACGACACTGGCATCTTACTCAAATGTTGTCCTGTTCCTTCTCACCTCAAGCCTCATCTTTTTTTTTCAGCTCTACATTTTCACAACTTCTTCCACACTAAACTCAAGTTGGTAGAGTTGTTGTTGGGTTAGTTCTTAGTTTCACTGCAGCATGTGTTCATTAAAAGCTACACTTCAGCTATTAGCAGTGACTCATGGCCAAAGTAGCCATCCATTTTACTTGAATCCTTGAATCTCTTCCTTCCTAAATATGTTCGTTCTCTATTTTCTTACCATGTGAACTTCATCTTCCTCCGTCTCTTCCTCACTTCTGCACCAAAAACTGTGACAGTTTTATAGATATTTAATACCAGTAATATATCCACAAGCAGAACAAGCTGAAAACAGACAGGTTAACTGATTTTTAATTAAGTGAATATCACTTTTAAAATCCCGGTACAAGCGAAGGATGATAGGTGTTTGTATCATCTCTGCACTTTTAGACCCATTTAGCAAAAATCAACCTGTTGAAAAGCTCTCATAGCTTTTCATTGTGACTCAAGACAGTTATGAGATGCCAGGAATTTCTCACCCAACAAAACTAGAAGTTTAATACATCAGTCTGCTCTTCATTTTATGCAATTAATCACAGCTTGTGAATTTTCCTTTTACTCATATAGATTAAATAAAATTCAGGGGCATCACGTGGATCACATGGGTTAGCAGGCAGTTTGAATATGTGCTGATAACATAAAGATTTTTTTTTTTAACTTCTTACCTTTTTGAAAATGCATCTCAAACTCTGCATGGTGCAGCTAGCATAGGTTGCTAACTTCCTGCTCCATTAGCAGCTAGCTTTAGCTTAAAATTGAACAAGACTCATTCTAAAATGAAAACAAAATGAGCTAGAAAGCCTCCTTGAGAGATTTTTTTTTTCAACTTTGGCACAAATATCCACCTGGACTCAAGGGTGCAAGTGTCATGTAGGATAAAATGATAAACTGATGATATTTTCTACCTAAAAGGTCAAAAGCTATTCCTTTCTAAACCATTAAAATGGCAACCTTTCAACTCAGAAACAGACAGGAGTGATAATGACATATGCCACATGTTGTTGGACACTGAAGCATGTGAAAGATTTTTTTCTGTTTGGTGCATGAGCTTTCACACTAATACAACAGACCAACAGCTGAGGTGGTAATTGCAGTTAATTGTGTGGCAATAAGTGGTGAAGCTTGAATAACGTTAAAAGAAATGCACTGTACATTGAAATCTATTTTTGTCTTTGGAAGAGAAAAGTCGCACGATAACAGAAGACATTAAGGTGTAACTGATGAGCTGTAGAACTGGATTTAAGCAGAATTTAATGGCCAGAACAGGGAGCACTGGGATGCTAATTAAGATTGCTGATGACAATGTGGGAACGATTATCTGCAACGGAATTGAGACCTATTCAGTAAAGTGCCAGTTCACCGTGTTTGACTTCGACACTGATGTCTTTGCACATCTGTCTATCTATTGATCTATCGATGATCTATCGAGCAGCTGCTTTTATTGAAATCTCAAATCGATAATGATGATAATTATGTCTTACAATTACACTGACACAGGCCCACGTAGATGACCGTGACTGATAACGGTGCAGACTCTGGAGACAAACACACAAATCCACATATGGTGCACTAAATAGCACCGTGAATCTCAATTAAGCTACACAGCTGGGATCTTTTGCCATGCAACACCCACCACGCTGGACATTTTGAATTATGGCTTTAAACTGCAGGACAGAGATCTAAAGGATGAATAATGTCAAGATGATATTTTGTTAGCTTTATCATCAGTGCTATTTTCAAATCAGTAAATTATTTTAAATATTAAACACAGTTATATTGTATTTATTTACATGCTGGCCTTTCCTTTATATGACTAACACTTGCAGCCTTGCACATGTGCGTATGCACACTGTTCATGTTCTCCGCAGACTTTAAAATTAATGTGCAGTTGCATTAAAATCACAGGATTAAAGAAAATACACAGAGATGAAGAGCAGAGGAATAACATTCCCATTGTCACCTCTGCTCTCTGTTTGACCATGAGTGTTTGTGGAAGAGATAAGTGAACTGAAGATAACCTTATTGGAGTTTATCACAACTTGAATCAGTTATTGGCAATCTATCAGCGTGACAATGGGACCAACGGACTATCGAGATTGCACATCCCCTAGAACTGGCAGATGTGCAAAGCCAAGAAATTTATGCTTTGGCAGTGACAGATTAACAGCAAACAGCGTTAATGAGATGGATTGGTTCCCAGTAGAAGGTTTCTGCACATGATAGCACAGGGGGGGAAGGAGCATTTCAAGATTCTTGCCTTTAAGTTGATGCTTTCAGGAGAAAAGCTGCATTATCACCAACATAATACAGACATCTCCAGGAATTCCCTTCAAATGTTCTGCACACCGATGGGCTTATTAGAGGGGAAAGAAGAGACACAGAGGACGCAGCTCCTTTGATTATTTTTTACCAAAACCTACTCTGTTAGTGTGAGCTGCTGTCAAACAGGCCTCAAAAGCAAACGTGCACAGCAGGAAATCTGAAACTGTGCAAACATTAGTGGATTTTACGGTTGTAATGTGAAAGTCAGAATACTAATATAGCTTTTAATATTTATATATCCCTTTTGAGATAATGAGCTTTTAAACACAAGTTTTAATATGAAATGTGTTAGATTTTAATCCATTTCTTTGGTATTTATATCATATTCACAAGCACCGTAGGCTGATACTGCGTTAAGCAATAAGGTAACACTTTAGAGGTTTGGCATATATTTCTTGGGAGTCCCTGCATGCGGCCTGAACTGGTTCAACACGTTATTAATGCACACGCAGCAAGTAGACTGATGATGCTCAGTCTGCTCTGAAGATTATTGTGTGCTTGTCTGTGCTTTATTGTGTTGTGCATACATTTCCTGTGAATCAGTGGGCTGTGATGAAGGTTTGATTGGCTTCTGTCTGCCAGCTCCTTCCTGTCTTGATGATGAGAAATGAGTCACATGCATGTACACATACAAACACACACACACACATCCATGCACACACACACCACACACACAATGGACAATTTATACCCTGTATCAGTGTGTTAGGTAATTGTTAACTTTATTTATTACTTTTATGATGGGCTTAAGATTAGCAACTCCATATCTCTCAAATTTGGGACTGCATTCTTTTTAACTAAGTCTGCATGAAGGACAAAACAAACTTTGCCCTGTGCACTGAACATTAACACATTGTACACGTTCAAACTGGAAAAAGTCTTTTGCTACTACTCGGCTTCTCTCTTTAAGCGTTATCACAGCGGATCATCTGCCTCTGTTACACCAACCATCTGCACAGCATCCATGAACCTTCTCTGTGGTCTACCTGCCTGGTACCTCCATCTTCCTTTGTCCAGTATATCTACTATATCTCTGGACATCTATTCAGTGATCTTCTTCTCATTCACTCACATGTATTTTGTCTCTCCTTCTACTGAATTTCATTCCTTTTCTATCCAGACCATACTTCCACCTCCTTCCTATTCTCACTACAGATCAGATGGCCAGCAGCATGATAGTCCATGCATCAGCATGGCAATATGATAAATGTAGCAGTGATTGATGGGCCTTTAGGTGACTAGATTATCAAACAGCTAATTGTGTGTTGCTGCTAATATTTCCAGTTCTAAATCAACCACATTTTTATTTTCGAACACAAAATTAGTGAAATCCATCACATGGGGAAAATGTTAACAATTTCCTATTTAAAAAGGTGTTTTGGAAGCAAATGCTTATTAATTCCTACCCTTATCTAACTCGTATATATCTCTAATCTTATATATGTTTTGATTATCCAGTCAAAATTATGTACATGTACTATAAATAAATATCCTTATCTTCTACAGTCCCATGTCATATTAATGTATACATTTATATGCATGGATCTATAATGATTTAAAAGCATTTCTTTTTAAAATACGTAATAATCCATTTTTAATGTATAGTACTGCCATATAAATATTACATTATATGGTATATTATATTACACCCCACTCCATCTATATAATGCATTTATTTGTAAATTTTTCCAAATTTTTCTCTATAAAATTCACCTCCTCCCCCCTTTGTCAACATTTAAACATCGAAATTAATATTAGAGAAACTTTGTTCGCAATTGGCTGCTTTGGCAAGCAAGTCCAATCTAGGAGCCCTCAGACTTGCAACAGACAACAGCCAATTCGTCGAAGTTTCCTCTGTAGCCAGAAGATATCTGGCCCATAATTCTAATTAAACCTGACAGTCACTGTTTACAGCTGAATGCAGCTGTACTGAAAAAGGGAATGTAAAACTGAATCAGCATGAGATTATAGGCAGCGGTTATCAGATCTATTTTGGCACACATCATCACTCTTTTGCTCTTCACATGGACTATTTACCAGCATGCAACCAAGGCCTGCTCAGCTGTGATATTTCAGCAGCATTCAGACAACCAGCAGTTCATAAAAGAAGGCCAAAAAGATTCTCAGATTCTACATAGTCACATGCAGAATCTCTTTATAGAGATCATACCCGCTGACAGGCTTTGTACGTCTAATGATATGTTGTGTGGGATAAAAGGAAATGACACAAGATGTGGGAACAGTTGTAGTAGTTTAGAGTAGAGAGAGTACATTGACAGACAATGCAGTGTTTTTTTTCTGCAGGGAGTTTTGAAATATAACTGAGATTTCAATGACTAAAGTGTGCAACACTGGATTTGAGGGGTGAACAATAAGCAGCTTGACTGTCGAGTTAGCAGTGGCAAACTTTCAGCTGACAGAGTTGGAGGCTCTGCTGTACATCCACTGCTTTTATTTTGATACGATTTCCACTGATCGGTGCTACGTCCAACCCCACAGAGTCCACATAGTTTAGCTAATGGGACATCTCCCTCCTCTTGATTCTGCTCACTCAGCACATTGTGATCTTCCTAATTGAATAATCAATAATGTAATGAACACTGCAGGATACACTTAGAAACTGCTGAAACAATATAACCATGTAAAGAGTGGATACAGAGAGATCTATAGTTGGTGTCTGGCCGGCTCCCAGCAGCAATCTTACTATATAACATGAAAATTCCCCCTTTTTTTGTTCCTCAAGGACTCATTCACTACCTAATTTTCTCTTTTGTTATCTCACGTTTAGTTGAGCCTTTCAAAGCAGTGATTCAGATTCTAAGCTTTCCGGTTGTAAAATACTCAAACCATTTTTCATGGTCATATCTGAAGAGCGCAACAATTGGTGGTTTCCTGTGCAGAATATGCACTACATTTTAAGTTCACCTCTTTATTTGTTCTTCTGTAATTTAGGGGATATTCAGCTTTCCTGGGTTAGTAGAGTGAACATGTTGCTAAGTGCTGAAGCCCAAGAGTACATTTTAAGTGAGAAGTGGGCTGTGGAAAGTGGAGTTGGCGTGGACCAGCTGTGGCTATGAAAAGCACAAGACCATGGTAGACAACAGTCTAAACACAAATTTTCTTAAAGTTTGCCAGCAAATGTTAAGAAATAATTCACAGCAGGTTGCGATATATTATTATGACATCACAGTGAGGTGTTGATGAGCCCAAATCCCTTAGCTTTTATTAAGCAATTACCAGGTATGGTAATATGGAAGTTTTACACAGCCCAAGGAAATGTTAAATTAGCATATATATTGTAGACGTGTTCCAGTTTTTACTGCTTTTATTAACTTGTACACATAAGCATTCATAAAACAGGGCTCTTACAAAGTAATAGCCCCTTCTGGGTGACTGCACATAGTAGGCTTGGGAGACGTGGTTACAATAGTCAACCAGCCTGAGTCAGTCGAACAGCCAGTATATTTGTGGAGATGTGTGTGCTCAGCTGCCTGGAAAACTGCCTATATGGCTCATACTTTTTGTTAGGTTAAGTTGTATCGCCTGCTGTGGCAAAGATCTTTGCTCACTTTCTCCGGTCCTGCTGTTTTAGTTGCCAATATCTCTTAAGATATGTTTTGCACTTGTGGCCACTTATGGCCGTAATCTTTTTTGTGTCTGTGTAAAGATATGTATCAGATAGTTTCAAAATTGTGGTCCTTCAGAGGCAATAGAGAGTTTGTTTCTGTTGCAGTCTTGCGTATTTGACACTGTAGGGCAGTGACTGATGCCCTCTGGCTCTTCTGTGTACCTGTAACAAAAAGCAAATGAGAATTTTTTTTTTGAGCTGTAGTGTTGCCCATTAAAAGCCAAGATGGCCAACAAACGAACCTATTTATATAGTTATATCTTTCGATAGAGAAAACAGGGCAGAGAGGGTTGTCAGGATTGTCATACGTTTCTCTTCTTGTGCTCTGTTTATTGGTCTCATGTGGGTGTTTTAATTTCTTTGTATGCTCATGGAAAGCTAGTGTTGCATACTCTCTCAGTAACAAAAAATGAGTCATTTTGCCTGGTGTGTAGCTGAACATCAAACAGCACTTAGTATCCCCTTTGCTTACTATCCCCTCCAGACTGTTAAGATACAGCACTCTCTTTGTGCTTTGATGTTCAAGTCACTTTGAATCTATTCAGTTTCATTTACATTTATATATAAGTATAGACCCTGGAGAGAGAGTGACTCCTCTATGATGCACTTGGCGACAGTCGGGAGGAAGAACTCCCTTTTCATCAGAGCAGAGAGCTCTATAAGGGTGCCATCAGAGGTTGAAGGAAAGAAGAAGAAAAATAAAGAGACCACCAATGACAAGCACAAAAAACACAAACTATGGGAGACAGTGGGCAAGAAGTCATCTGACACTGACACATAATGAACTGTTGCATTGTTCCTTGTGTTCCAGCAGTCTGTTTGAGGAGACACCAAGACTGAAATCAACACGTTTCTTGCCATTTCTGACAGTAGCACAAAAAAAGCTTCTTTTCCATATAAACCTTTGTTGAGCTTTAGAGATTTTATTGAGCAATGAAAGATTATGTTCGAATCTGCCATTGCATTTGACACAATTTAGTTATAATGTGCTCCTTACTAAACAGCAGCAATATGCTAATTTAACATTTCCTTGGGCTGTGCGAACCTCTCAAAAACAGCCACAGCACAAATGGAAACTAAGAGGCAATCAGCTGTCCAGAAACACTTTCCACTGCAGGCCTTTCAGCAATGCACAATTTGTCGGACTAATGAAAATGCCACATAGATATTTCTGAATCTTGTGGATGTGGCTAAGGATAGACAAATGAATAAAATGGAGATGAAAATAGCGTTTGTGGAAAAGGAAATTATGCTGGATTCAGAAATGGGATTACCATTTATAAAACAAGGATGTACTGATGTTATTGCAGCTTGCATACTGGAAAAAAAAAATAAAGGAGGCAAATTTTACACATCGCTGTTTACATCAGTGGAGCTGAGGTAGAGCAGATAAACACTGTCAGAGAAAATTCAGGAACACTTCTTAAGTTAACTAAGGAAACTAAATTTACTCATTTAAGCTTATAACCTCATGCTGCACAGCGATAATTAAAATGAATCTTTAATCTTAGAAAAAAGGCTCCAGTTAAGCTTGTACAAATATATTTGTTCTGCAAAACACCATAGCAACAACCTGGGGAAAATGTTGCAGCTTCTAATGATGCTCATCTCTGTAAAAGACCATAAATATGTCTTCAGAGGGTTTCAAATGAAGGAATATGGTGTTTGGCGCCATGCAGTCAATTTCAATATGTGTCACTGTGCTATAAGCTCCCCTGAATATGAATGCATTGAAACAATGGAATGCAAAACAAAGGCTGTTTTCCCCTGGGGCTCGTGGTGCTAACATATGAGCTGTAGTGCAGGCTCCGCTTGTTCCAGCAGAGGTTGGGTCAGCATGGCTCCTAATGCAGCACTGAATCCTTGTTAGAGTACACACCTGGGAGGATTTTCTCAGTAAAATCCTAAGCAAGTCACACACACATGCGCGCACACACACACAAAAGCCACTGGAGCTCCTGGTCACGCTGCTTCCACCCTTGTCCTGATCATCAGCCGTGGGTAATCAACCACAGTCTGTTCCTGTGCAATTGATCTCATTCATATTGTAATGCTTCTTCAAGGGAATTCAAAACCAGAAGCTCACACACTCAGTGCATATAATGTGAGTAATGATAAAAGCGCCAACATGCACATCATCAGACTTCAAAGAGGCGCCTGCAAACATCCTCTGAACTGATTGAGAGGGAGGGCAGAAGGAATGACAATACATTCTGTTCTTTACCAAAGTGCCACGCACTTGTGCCAAATGACGTCCCCCTCCTCCTTGATTCCAGTTTCAGAATGGCTCGCTTGCCAAGAGAAGTGCCTTCACTCAGGCTGTTTCTGGGATTGTTTTATAAAAAACTTTGCCAAGGATTTCAGCTCTGAATCAAACCCGAGTAGACTGCACAAAACACATGCTTGCAGAGGTGGAAATGTGCACAAATTCAGAAATGTAACCAGCAGATGGTTTCTGTTCTTCCTGTTTGTGTTTTATACAGGGAAATTGGAAGTGGCAAGTTAAAGGAGAGCAGACTTGTTGGGCATGTTTCAGGACTTTCTTGGTGAAGAAACAAACATTACCACATGCCTTTCTTTGACTTAGCACTATATAACCTACTGACTGAGAATCTTCACAGATATGTACTGAGCTTTCTTTGAGCCTTGGTGCCATAGCAACAGAGCATGAGGGCGTTTAGGTTTATCGTTTGTGAACTGATGAAGCGCTGAAGAATCAGGGAATCACCTGCTTCTGCCTTCGATCTCCTGCAGTGGAATGATTGAATATCAGCGACGCAACCACTCCTCATCTGTGTTTGTATGCATAAATATATATGTCTGTGTCTGCCTCCCTGATGAACACACACTGAGACTCCCCACATCTTGCCATTTACCCACTCTGAGCAATCACCCCCCTGAATTAGTCTGGTAGTGCGTTCAAGCAATCTCGAAATAACAACACCACCTGCCTAATCTCATCGGGAGCCAGCATTTAGACTCATCAGCCTGTAAAATGTCTCTTTTACATTCAAGTCCTCTCAAAGGTCTCTCTGCTCTATCTCCATGTATGCATCGGTTGAACCAAGCCCAGTCGGGTGTTAAATTAAAATGCAGACAACCAAACAACACAATGTATACAGCTATATTTTTTTGTTCTTTTTATTCCACCTCAGCACAATTAAAAAAAAAATTATCTTATTGCCGTGATGTTACATGAAAAGGATGTTTCGAAAGAACTGAAGTTGGCTCATAATGGAGGACATTATGAGAAGAGGATGCAGTACCACTTAAAAAGACTTAGCAGAACAATGAAGAGAAGGAAGTAAAAATATTTAAATGTCACAGTCTTGTCAAAACTCATCAGTGGCACTGTAGCTCGGCAGTATCTGCTTTATAGTGTATTAACTATTCATGGCCTTGCAGAGATTGTTATTATTGTGTATGAGTGAAAGAGGTCAGAGACAAAAAGAAGCCCCAAAAATCCATCAGTTCTTAGTCGGAGATGACGTTGAGGACATTACTTGTGTTTAGACAAAAGACAGATGAGTCAGTGCACAAGATTTCTTGGCAGCGTTTTCTTTCAGGTTTCTAATCTTTTCCCTTTAAGTCTTTACCAAAGCATTTTACATTCACATCCCATATACTTGACAATAAAATACCAGCTTCATTAAAACTGTTTAAAACATAGGGCGCACTTTATTGTTAAAGTGATGCCAGCATGTTGGCTGGTTGGGCAGCCACGGCAGTACAGCCAGAAATGTTTAAATATTCATTAGACAGTTTATCCTGAAATTTTGTGCATAAATTATGTAACTTTGGTATCCTTGGTAACGTAGTTGCTTGAATGAATGAGTTGCATGTTTTGTTACCCGCATATAGTCTCATTCTACAGATTGCATGTAAATCATCGCAGTGATACCATCACATCCTAATGGTATCACAGCCATCTTATCTTTATGCATCACATGGCCAACAAGAGCAAGATGATGCTTGAGGATGATGCTTGAGATCTTCAGGCCATGACAGAGGTGCATGTAGGTGGTTTAGGGTGGCACGAAGCATGCGAGTGCAGGCTCTATCCAATTTGTTGCTCTCAAATTTGGTCAGGGCCCATGATTCATGCCTAAAGAGCACCACGAGACTTGAACACTAAGTTTGGCAAGGGCACGAAAAGCTCCCCAAACTTGACTAATTCAGCAGTTGAAGGCACAGGCAGTGTAGCCATCTACAGGTTTGACTGGAGTAGAACCGGGCAGTGAATACCAGGCAAAAATTGTATTAGCAGTCCTGTTTTCACTTTTGTACATTTCTGTGTTTGTATTATTTATTTTTGCCTCCCCAGTGGTGGCAGACATGCCGAGATACTTTATTTTTCCTGTCTGTCCCACATCCCACGTCCCACCATTTCTCCATCCCTGGTGAGCACAATACCTTCTGCAAAAAAGACTTTTTCTATTATTCACTGGCACAACTCAAGGACAGAAGGGAAGATTGTGACAATATTTCATATTTACTGACTTGGGTGCTCATCTGGAAACTGTACACAGATTTGTGTTCTATCATAATCATTTTTACTGGTCAGACATAAACACACTTAATTTGTTTGATTTAATGTCTTTTGAGTATTTGCAACATACTCAGCTTACTGTGTAAGCCTGGCAGATATTGATATAAAATGCAACTTGACTGCTTGGCAATGTAATATAACCACAAGATGATGCTTTTTTCCTGCCTTTGGGGTCAAATTTTCATAGAAATTTGTGCTGTCAAATAAACAAAATCTACAAACCCATAATTATTAATTTATACCGCTGAGTTTTTCATATTGCATCAAAAGCTGATTAAAAATTCCTTAACAATTTTTTTTCTTTTTGGTCCAACACCGTGCATCACCAGAGTTCATGTAATGAAATATAAAAAAAGAAAACAAAGAAAGCTTTAAAAAAAATGTAAAAAAATGCAGTAAGCAGTGTCCATCCCTTTTGTGGCTTGAGGCGAAAAAAGATTTATCAGCTTGTACCTCCTCTGGAGTATTTCAGAATTTCCAATTTCTTCATTCTCCCACAGTCACTTCTGTTTTTGCCCCCAGAACCTGAATTAAAAGCAAGCAAAAGGGTGAAGCGGAGGGCGAGAAAGCGAATGTGATGTCATCCCGGTCACACATACGTACATGTGCTCTCTCCCTCCCTCACCAGGATTTTCTTCTCCGCAGTCCTGCTGTGCAGTTTCCATTTGGATGAAACGGAGCTGCCACGAGATAACAAGTGGAACAAAAACACAGTCACAGAGTCAACTTTGCCTCAGAAAAGAAGAGACTGAGTCCAATTTGTTGTTGAGATAAGAGAGTCATGGCAGTATAGGACATCTCGTCCTATCTGGTCACTCTACGCTGCGAGCCACACCACATGCAGTTCACCCATTACCTCAGGTCTGGTCTATTGTTACCTTAGGCTGTGGTGGCAAACTAGGGACAAGCTTCTTTACTGGTAGACACATATATTAGAGTGGAAATAGCAAGTTTGAAAAAAAAAAAAGCTCTAAAAGCTTGCACATATGCATAAAATAGCTGTAATATAATAAATAGGTGTTGGTTGCAAGCTCCAACCATTTTTCCATATAATTTTATATATATATATTTTGCTTTGCTGTGGTAGGAGAATACATTTAATCACTGTCCACGTGTCACGAAGGGGCTTGCTGCAACTATTACTGCAAAATTCAGTAGCTAAAGCACAGGTTTGCCTTGCCAGAGCTTCTAATCCTAAGTCAGTTTAGGCAGGCCACATTTTCATGTATGCTGTCTTCCTTGGACACGGATGAATATGCTCCTTTGAACAGCAGCAGGCTCTCTGCTGGCGCTCAAATATGCATGCTGGCAGTGGCTCCATAGAGAGTTAAAGACATGCCAGTGCCTGTTTTATAAAATGACCCCAATGGCTTGGCAATGATTGAATTCTTACCAAAACTAAAATGCTGCAAAATTCTTTCTTAATGATATTTTCTTTTCCCCAGCTCGCTTTATGCATTATTCCAGGCAAGTGCATGCCAACAGTTAACAAATACCTAGCAGTGTGCCTCGTGGCTCAGCCTCTACAGCTGTTACTTTCATAAATTAAACAGAAGTTGTGAACTTGACTTGCTTTATCTCAAACGGAGTGTTTGTTTGTTTATTGTTAATTTTATCATCCAAGACTTGTGTGCAGCAGAGCATGCGCATATGAAAAAAAGGCTGACACGGTTGAACATGAAGGTTTGTTTTTTTTTATTCTTTTTCTGAATAGGACACACGGAACAGATGGTAAACAGGGCCACTTTGCATTTCCTGAGCTGGGTCATAACACACACAAAGAAAAGAAAAAGGAGGGGTGAAGAATCTAGAGAGCACTTTTATTGATTAGCATGAAGTTAATCGATGAAAGAATCCCAAAGGATGATATTTACCAAAGAATATCACAATGAATGTAATAACAATCAGCATTTTTCTTCATGCATTTTCTTTATTCATCACAAAATATTGTCAGCTGTTTTTTTTTTTTTGCACTTTATCATCTTACCACATCAGATTAAACAGGGTAAAAAAGTGAACATTTTATGGCAATGGTGCAAGAAACCTTAAAGATGTTCTCCAGTACTGTGCAAAAGTCTTCAGCCACCCTTATTTCTTTATATTTTGCTTCCAATGAGATAGACGTTGCTGCAGTTTTTTAAAGTGGTCTTGCGAATAACTGAGATAGTTCTCCAGGCTATCTGAAGATCTTTCAAAGTTTTTTCTTTGGCCATTGGCTGTTTTTTCACTCATGTTCAGTTCAGTACAGTGCAAGTTTCAGAAGAATGTGTTTTGTTTGTTTGCTTTTCATCAAGCCACTGAACACTGACCTATGAATAATTCAAGCATAAAAAAGGCACCTAGCTCAAGGGAAGAACCAGTGTTGTATCTACAGATAGCAGACGACTTAGCAAAGAACCAAATTTAAAAGGTGTCTTTAGGCACTTTGTTACTAGCAGCCTGTTGCAAAAACTGTCAATCATGTTTCCATTTCTTTTGCTGAATCCATGAATTATGCCCAAAATAACAGTCTGACTGGTAGAAAATAGTATTTTTGCACCAATGATGTGATTCTCAGCTGAAACCTTGGCAGATATTGGTGTATATACAGTGTGCTTTGTGTCCTTAAAAAATTTGAGGAAACTGACAAAGTGGAGGACTAAATAAGTGTCAGGCTTAAAAAAACTACTGAAAGCAGATGAACGTTATGTTAAAGTCATGCTGTTAAGAAATAAGGAACAAATCCAGCAAAGACCTGACCTGAGAGATGCATCTGGCCGTTCAGTGAATCCATCTACTCTTCACTGAAATGATCTTAGCGGAAGTGTGGCTAACAAGAAGCCATTCTTAAGGAAGGGAAACAGGGGAAAACGGTTCAGGTCTGCCATATTGCACCAGAACTGGACTGAAAATCAGTGGCAGCAGGTCTTAGTAATGATTCAGATTTGAAATTTTTGGTTCAAGTTATCTTCAGAGGTCAGGAGAAAGGTACAATGTTGAGCATCTACAGCAGGGGTGGGCAATTCCAGGCCTCGAGGGCCGGTGTCCTGCAGGTTTTAGATCTCACCTTGGGTCAACACACTTGAATCACATGATTAGTTTGTTACAAGGCCTCTGGAGAACTTCAGGACATGTTAGGGAGCTAATTTAGCCATTTAAATCAGCGGTGTTGGTTCAAGGACACATCTAAAACCTGCAGGGACACCGGCCCTCGAAGCCTGGAGTTGCCCACCCCTGATCTACAGCCATCTGTAAAACTGTGGAGGAGCTGTCATGGCTTAGTGCTTGATTTCAGTCAGTGTTGTTGTCGATCCAGACCAAACTGGTGGAATTATGAAAACGGAAAATATTTTGAGCCACGATGCAATATTATCTGGACAATGTCTGGCTTCTTTCAGCACGACAATGATCCCAAACATTAAAGCTCTTTGGAGCAACTGTTGTGGTGATTTGATACAGAAATACAATTGAATTGAACTGAAACACACTGGCAGTGCAGTATAACTCGGACAGAAAAACACAAAGAGGAACACGGATCATTGATTTGTGTTCCTCTGACACTGATCATTGATCCGTGTTCCTCTGGTCATTGATCGATCTCCACAGAGCCCGGACCTCAGCATTACTGAAGCAGCGTGGGATCATCTTGAGGAAATATAGAAGACAAGGTAGCCAACATCTAAAAAAGAGCTTTCAGGAAACGTGGAAAACTATTCCTGAAGAAATGAAAAGTTTCCCAAGAGAGTTCAGGTTGTGCATTCAAGCCAAATATTGACTTTCAAGATCATTAGAATTAACTCAGATTTCGCATTAAATACTGTATTTTCATTTATGTTTGCACATCTCAATAATTCACTGCACCTATTTCTGACATTTCCTAACAAATTCTTTTAAAAAACTGTGGGGCAGCTGAAGAATTTGCATAATACTGTAGGGCATTTTGGTTTTTTTTTTATTTAAAATCCATTTCTCATATTTGATTCCTCACAACACAGTCTATTTCACAAAAAGTAAAGGTTCATTAACCGATTCCACAGTGGGGAATGATTATGTAGAAATTTATGCAGGAAAACAGGGGAGTGATACAAAAAGATCTAAAAATGGAAAACACTAAAATCAGCTCTATCATCTCTGTGTTTTGTGTCTGGTTTTTTTGAGCTGTTCATGGACGTTGGTCACTTGACAGGTTTTCTTACTCCTGTAACCCTTATACTACAGTATAATCAAGTTTAACGCCCCTATTTTTATAGCTCAATTCAATTCCGACTGACGTGTTGGAATCTATTATTGTGATAATGCTTTGAGCGGCTTTGCAACAGTCAAAAGATCTTTTGTATCCATCTGTTATTGGAATAGGAGTAAGATGTGATCATTTGTGGCTGCAGCTTCTCAACAAAGGATTTATTCAAACAAATGAAAATAATGTCTTGTGTGGCTATTTTTCTCCGCTTTCATTAAACCCTCACTAGTGTGTAGACAAAGTGCAAGAAATATTAGTGTGTAGCTCGTCAGCACTAGAGGACAGAATGCACATTTATCAGCAAGCATGTCTGAATGAATTTTATGTGATACCACAGCGTGTATCTAGCTAAAAGGTAGACGGTTTTTCAACAGTTTTCCTAGAGGGTTGTGTACTACAACCCATCTTTTCTATAATTAGATAAAATCCTTTGCTTGAGATGTTACTGACGATGAGTATTTTGATGTGTTACAGCACAAATTCCCCAGCTGGTTCTCAATTTATCATTTATGAAGTTCAGCTCGCTCAGCTCTACCCGACTTTTCTGAAATTTTATTCCAGCTCTACTTTTTAATCTCAGCAGGCTCACACATGATGAAATTGTTGACAAGCACGTTAACACGCATTTCTCGTTAACAAGCTTGAAATGAGCGAGGCGGGAGAAAGCTAACATGTAGACAGCGCCGTACCTGCTGCTGCCGCCGCAGCACAACCAATTTATTTTCCTTCTTGCGGACATATTAGCTCAGTCCAGCTGTGAGGTTACTTTCTCTAATAGACAGACCAAAAAAAACTGAAAGACTTTTCTTTCTTTTTTCTTACAAACACAGTTTCTGGTTATCATTATAGACTACATAAAAATAGATGGGACCTCTGGGTTTTTATGGCTAATTTATGCTCGCCAGATTGGTCTCTTTGCACAAAAAGAGTGATGCCGCTACAGCTCCTTACCATCTATGGACCCAGTATGCTCGCCGTAACCTTTAGTGTTTTTCCATTGCCGCAAAATCGTCATATGGCAAGCGTAAACTGATGCGGGTGTGCGATTTCTGTCAGTACACAAAGCGACCAATTTGGCAGGTATAATTGGGCCCTTATATAAGTGCTGAGGGCACAAGTACTCGCCACAGTGTCCTCCTGAACAACAGGTGTCGGCCTTCAGAGAGAACCTCCACTGCAGTGCTGGTATAAGAGGAGATGTCAAAACCAGAAGCAAAGAAGCCTCCCTCTGTAAAATCTGTGAATCGCCAAGCTTCTGTACTTATATATCATTAAAATGCTGCTAAAAGATTGATTTGTGTCTTGACCCTGGCTGCGGCACCTGGTTAGAAAAACCCAGAGGTACTCGAACAGCTGAAACAACACCAAAGGGTGAGCCAGCACTGATGATGACACTTTTGGCCCATGGTGCCATTCGTGGCTGTGAGAACTGTGTCTAAATGCGCTCTCATAGTGTTTGAATTCCTTAAACCTGCATCTTTCCTACTGGCCAGCAGCGAACAACTTCTCTGGTTGTGGCAAGTAGTCAGACTGTACAGCACTCCATGAGAACCCACCCACCCCCACCCAATGTACACTTGAGATACAGGCTCAGTAAACATTTGGCTACTGAGTTCTTGGTCTCTAATGCTATTTTTAAATCCTCTCCAAAGCAGCATGGTGTTCATTTTGAAAGTTGTGGTCCCATTTATAGCAAAAATAGACAATAATGCTGGGTACGGTTTTGGGCACTGCTTGCATAGCGTCCTGGGGTTCAGGAGTCCCATCCAACACTTCTGCCACTTCTGGTTTCCAAAAACCATACTTGCAGTCACCAAAACACTGAACTCCCGGCTTCAAAACATTAGTCTACAGCCCATTATGGTGACTGTTATATACAGTGTTAGGCTACCGTCCACCTGATAGTGATGGAGTAGCCGACACAGATTCGTCATGAGAAGTAGGCTAACACTGTGGAGCAGATGCTGGTGTAGAGTGTCGGCCAAGCTTGCAGAACGGCTTATCGCTGCCTGGAAAAGAGGTTCCTCAGGGCATTGTTGTAGTTCTTATTAAATGCGGTGTATATAAGTGGGTTAAAGAAGGAGTTGGAGTAGCCCAGCCACAAGAAGATGCTCTTCCAGATAGGTGGGATGTCACAGGAACACAGCGGGACGATGAGCTCGGTGATGAAGAAGGGGATCCAGCAGAGCACAAACACGCCAATCAGAATGCCTACCATCAGCGCAGCCTTCTTCTCCTTCTGCTCGCGCCACGTGTCCCCGTCTGTCTGGAAGGTCACGGTGGCGTGGCGCACAGTAAACACCATCTGGGGCTGCTGTGTCTCCTCCTTTACCTAGGAGACAGCCAATCAGGAAATAAATCACTTAACCCATTGAATTATTAATCAATCTGGGAAATCTGATTAGCTCTTAAATAAGCAAAGCAATGTCTTCTACAATGCAGGTCAGAGATAAGCAAATGTGGAAGTGAAAATGTTGAGGCTGCTCAGCAGAAGATGGATATTAGGCTGGTGGGGAAATGATGTGTGGATCAGCTGGTTGATCAACAAGCCAAAGCTTATTCTTTCATTCCACGCGCGCACACACACACACACACACACACACACACACACACACTGAGAATCTAAAGCCAGAGCTGTGTTTTAATCTGCAGTTTCCAGAAGCCCATTTTCTCCATTTTGCAAACACAAGCACAGCCAGGAAGAGAAATGTCAACATTTATCCTCTGACTTTCTCCTCTCTTACTGTCGCCTGGTGGATCTCAAGGCCGACGTTATTTCTTGTTCATCCGGTTAAGTTCAGGTCGCAGCATTTATAAAGACAAACTATCTGTCGAAATGTGTTGGAAGAAAAGCAGAAAGGACAACAGTCTACACTGTTGTGTCCTGTACAACATTTAAGCAAGAACCTGCACTCCGGTACAGGAACTTTTACTCTCTGGAGTAAATTTAGTTGAATCAATACAGGTCACTGTACAATATAACGGATGAGATAGACGAAGCAAATCCTTTTACAGCAGAGGCCAGGAGTTAAAAGCATATTGCCGCTGGCATGGGGGCTTATAATTTAAGAAATGGTTCAATATAATAGTAAAAGATGCAGCTGCTAAAATGGGCACTTATATAACTGCAAGTATGCCTTTATATACAGCAGGTGAATGAGTCTAAGATGTGTAAAAAGTTCACGTTTTTAAGCGTTTAATCCAATGATTAATCCTTAGGTAAGTTTAAGCGATTGCATGAGGTAAATATCAGCGTATTAGTTTAGAATCTGTTTCGTGAGTGCACAGGGACAAGAAGCTGGCTTACAGCTAATGTTTGTGCAGTTATTTTATGTTTGGGCTAAAATATAAAATGCTGTCAATACAGTTTGACAGTAAATTTTTACTGAAAGCTTGAACACAGTCCAAAAGACTGATGCATTAGGATTTGTGGAGTCATTCAAGCCATTTTCTTGAGGCTTTTGGCATTCTCAAGTTATCTGTGCAACTAGGTCAGGAATCTTACCTCAGTGAACTCTATTTCTGGTGCATTGTGTGTTTATGTATATGTGTGAGTGGGTGTTTTTAATGGATCAGTGTAGGAAGTTTATTATCTTGGATGCTGATGCCACTTGCTCACATCATACATCGGTGCAGGCACACTGGAGGGCTCGGTGTATGCTTGGAAATGATTAGAGCAAACTTTGACGAAATACTGAGCGACATAAAACGTAACCAGTGGTGGATATGTCTGTGGAAAACAAAAATCACAAATTAAACATATTCCGCGTTGTATAATTGCTATAGCTGGATGAATGATTGTCTGTGTAATGAAACTTGACACGAATGTTCATCAAAGCAATAACAGATGTGGATAATTTACTGGGTGATCGGCCCTCCTTGACCAAGAGTTAATAATTTTGTCACGCTTGCATAACAAATGTGTATCTTGAGGAATTGGGAAAATTATGGACATTAAATAAATGAAATTAATAAATGAGATAAATAAAATCCCAACACTTTGCATTTTTTTGTTTTTGTTTTTACTTCTGTGGCTGCTTGCTAAAGCCTGAGAATCCCTGGATGCTAAATGACTTTATAAGTAGCCTTTCATAGTTTAGGGAAAAGGATTGTTTTTGTAAGACTGTAAAAGTAGCGTAATCTATCACTGATGTGTTGTAAACCCAAGTGAAAAGAAAACTTCCCTGATTAAATGTTTGCTTAATGGAGAGACTTTTTGTATCTGCTGATTATAATAACACCAAAGCCAGATGCATGTTTCATGAAAGATGCCGGAGGTAGTATTTATAGTTTTCTACCTTCTTCCTACGCACATTAACAGTCTGATGATGATGAGCAGGATGGCTTTATGCTCACACACCGGATACTTATGTTTCCCTGATCACATCAGAGTAATTTATCAGCCAATATAAAAAATAACCGCACAGCAATCCATATTTGCAGGTCAGAGGCAATAGCTGGTTGATGAAGGAAAGGGAGAGCGGTGATACTGTAACCTACGTGAGGAGTTATTATATAAAATTAAAGTAATTACCTCAGCCATGGGTGTGATTGTGTTGGACTTGCGGGAGCCAATCCGAAATTTGGCAGCCTTGTAGATCTTCCAATAAACAAAGAGAACCACACAAAGAGGGAGGTAAAACGCCCCAAAGGTGGAGAAAATGGTGTAGGAAGGCTCCTGGCTCACCTGGCACTTCATCCCCTCTGAGTAAGTCTCTCCCCAGCCGAAGAGCGGTGACAAGGAGATGATAGAGGACAGCAGCCAAGTGAGCGCTATCATCACATTGGAGATCTTTTTGCGTGTCTTGAGTGTGTACTGCAGGTGCCTAGTGATGGACCAGTAGCGGTCCAGCGCAATGGCCGTCACGTTCCAGATGCTGGCTGTGCAGCAGAGCACGTCGAATGAGATCCACACCTGGCACAGGACGCGCCCCAGTTTCCACAGTCTGCCGTTCAGCTCGTGGACAAGGCTTAGGGGCATGACCAGAGCCGCCACCATCACATCTGAGATGGCCATCGAAGCCACCAGGTTGTGGGGCACTCGGTGAAACGTTCTCACCCTCAGGATGGTGACCAGCACCAGCAAGTTCCACACAAAGGTGGCCACCACCAGCATCGCCAGTAAAGTGAGAGTGAGAACGCTGAAGACAGAAAAGGGGCGGTAGATGTTTCCTCCGGAGTCATGGCCGTCCAAAGCTCCAGTGAAGTTGACTGTGAGCGTGCTGGTGTTAGGGTACGTCATGGTAGCTGCTCACAGCCCTGCAGCCAAAGACGATTCAGCGACAGCGTCTGCAGACAGCTCGTGCATTCTGCAGCAGGGTGAGAGAAAAAGACACAGATTTAAACCTTAACAGTGCCCTACACACTAAAGGTTAAAGATGCAGTGCTCAAATAATTAGTAGCTTTTACTTCTGGGTTTGCACGAGTGTGCAAATGCACCAGTCTGCACCTATGTGTCATTGACCAAAGAGGTAGTTCAGTGATTTGTTCACAATAGTAAAAGGCACTTGAGCTCCTCATTTCAGTTGTCGAGCAACCTGCCTACAACTTTCAAGTGCAATTTCATCTGCTGTTAAAAAGGCTCAAAAGTACTCGGGGACATCTCTGGTTCAGGAAAAGGCCATAAATATTCAGTTTTATCATCCCACTGCTGTCCTTTGATTTCCATCAGAGTCAGGCCTGTTGCACAATGGACAGTTTTAAGTGGAGTCTTTGTTGCAGACTCATTTGGGAAGATCTCATTTTTAATTGAGAGATCCAACCGTTAAGTAGAGCTGGGCGATATGAGATTTTTTCATATCACGATATGTTTTTTCATTTCAGGCGATAACGATATATATCACGATATAAGCCAAATAACTATATTTGTAAGATTTAAATGTGCCGTTGCTCACAAGTAAAATGTGAAATAATCAGCAGCTTGTTTTTATTTAAATATTTATTTCCCATAATAAGTTCAACAGGGTAGATGTACTTAAGGAACATGAGACTTTTTCAGATAAATAAAGGCAAATATTGCAAACTACACAAAAGGCAGCCGCTAAAGCGTTTAAGTTTCAAAATAGAACAAACGAAACAGACTAAATTGTCAATTCCACTTAGAAACAAAATATTAATTCTAAAAATAAATCTTAGTTTGTTTTACAGAAGAACAGACAAAACTGACTAACTTTTGTCAATATCAAATAAACTGAGAACTAAAAGGAAATTCTCAATCTCTCCTTGTTGTATAGCTTAGTTTTCAAACAGTTTTAACAGTTACTTTAGTCTGACAAAAGCCGAATGACGAATTAGCGCTTCCAGTCAGAGACTGAGGCTACGTCCACACGTACACGGGTATTTTTGAAAACGGAGATTTTCCGTTTTCGTTTTAAAAAATAATCCCGTCCACACATAAAGGCAGAAATGAAGGAAAACGCTGCTATGAACATGCCAAAGCAGCAGGTGGAGCTAGATTCCTAACCGTGCAGAAATGTTGGCCAATCAGAAGTCTAGAAGCCTCGGTGGGAAAAAGTAAACAAAGCTGGGGCATAGAAGCAGAACCGAGTCGTATGTGTGGACGGACAGTAACTGTGTGTATATGTAAGCATTTAAACACTGCAGAGAGTACAATTAACAGTAACAGTATTGTAGAAATTCATTTCACCGAAACAATAACGTGGCGCACAGTGTGACGCATGCACCAGTTTATTGTATTTCCAGACTTGCTTTCGGCACAATTTACAGTGCACGCTACTCTGTTTTTTGTCAGACTTGAAATAGCCGAAATACCTTCACACTACGGAACTTCTATGGCTCTTCCGTTCGACAATCTCTCCGGCATTGGAACCATCATCTGTTTTCTCTTCGGTCACGCTCGGTTGATTTTTCTAGTCGGCACACTCATTTCCTCCATTACCCGCTGGCTGCTTCCCAAACAAACACACGTGCGGCTTGGCACTTGTGCTGTACGTAACAAGTCACGCGACGTGACGCTGCGGCTGTGATTGGTTCGGCTCTGCGCTACTTAATTTGGATTGGCTGACCTTTTAAAAAAAAAAAAAGAGGACAAGAGCGGCGAGGTCTATCGCGATAGCTTAATTTCTCTATCGAGTAAAAGTTATATCGCGATACATATCGTTATCGTTCTATCGCCCAGCTCTACCGTTAAGCATTGCGGAGCTGTGTGCTTTCTGTTGTCGCAGGAAGGGGAATCTGTTTCACTTTGAACGAGACTGTGTGGTTGAGAGACCCTGCGCATTACCATACAACTGTCTCAGTTTCAAGCTCGGAATGAAAAGATTTGACATGCCAGCTCTATCAATAGATTCACAGGAGAGGCTCGGCGAGCTGCTCTACACAATTTTCAACAGTGCAGAAACAATGAATCCTAAAACACCAGCCACTTCAATTCTGACAGCTGGCTGTTTGTAAAGTATTGATCTGTACAGCTCGCAACTACTGTAAACACTCTGAAGACACCAACACCCTCACCAGAGAAAAAGTTCGATAAATGGCCACATTACCAACAAACTTGAAAAATATACAAACGCATTTGCCTAACATTAAAAATCTTTACTGGTTTGTTTATCCACAGGACTCTGGTATGATAGCCAATACACATCTGACTCACAGGAGCCTCATTTTTAGCAGCATCTCTCGGGGCAATAATGATTTCATGCATCGTGTTTTGGGACACATATTCAGACAAACCTAATTTAGCAATGTTAATTTTAGTCATTAATCGTGAGTCCTTATTTATACATTCACAGTTTAAATTACTCTTCCTGCTTTAGCATATTCCTATGACTTATTCTGTCTTTCGGGAATCCTCCCAAGCTTTTTAAAAGCACAGATCACAGTTTCTGAGCTTGACCCAGTGTACCGGAGCCATTTAAAGCAGATTTGTACCTGTGATGTGGAATATTGAATAAAAGCATTCATTTTGCATGGCTCTCCTTCTAGCTCGGGTTTTTTTTTTTGTTTTTTTGTTTTTTACAAGGTCTTGAAGCAAAGTGTCGATAATGACCACAACTAATGCACATCATACTGCTGAAATAATTGGCTGTAACTGAGGGTTTTTTTTTTATTAATTTCTTTTTAATTACAGAATTTAATGAGTAGGATGAAAGTTTTCTGGCTGTTTGGCTGCATTACTTTTGGCTATATTATGAAACAATCAATATGATAAATAAGCTAAAGTTTGCCCAAATTCTACCTTTTTTTCCCTGTAGTACAACCAACCAAGAAGGGCAACTCTGTGAAATGCTTCATTCATGCTTCTACACCCAAGGGACCGTGTCAGATTGAGTTACCTTTTATCAATCACTGGGCTTTATGAGTAAGGCCCGATGGGTAATAACAACACCGGCCACGTCTCTATCAGTTTCTATACATAAGTGACATGTGACACCGTCTCTTAGCATCACAATCCATCCCCTCTAATCAAAGGTTCCACCTCAAGCACACCAATGGGCTCTGTGCTCTCTCTTCTCCCCGCTCCTATTAACAAGCCTAATAGCCATGAAATTGGACAACTGTTATGAAAGGAAGAGGCAATCAAAACATGCGGCATTTGGCAAAGCAATGCTGCAGTTTCTCCAGGGACATCACAGGCCAGGTGTCTCAAAAGACGGCTGTCACTCACTCAAAGTCTGAGGCACATGGCAGAAAGAATAAAAAAGACAACAAATTGTATGTGTAAGCATATGGGAGAAGAGCGAAGAGTGAGACACTGGCAGAAAAGTCTAAGATGGCAAAATCAAAGCATGAGCGCTGAATAGATCTCGTTTTTAATGTTATTCCACACAGCTGTGTTGGGAAAATGTCAGTTCAGGTCAGATGTTGTCTTAATACTTGTGCCAGCTGGTTCACTGAGCATATTCGCTTGCCATCCTTTTGGGGATTTTACTTGAGAAAAGATCTGTCTGAGAAGATCTGTACACAGCGTACTTTGTGGTAGGAGGACCAAAGAGAAATGATATTTATAACCGTGACGAATTTTCATGATTCTGACAGACCTGCGAAAGATAATGCAGTTCAAATGAACAAATCTATCTGCATTTGAAATCTGTTTCTGAACTTCAGACTCTTTTGAAGGAGAACCACACTGCAGCCAATACTGCAGCAATCAAGAAGCCATTCCTTTATTTGATTGGGGGCAGCAAAAATAGGAGAATGCCTTTTATACGTTTGCTATGATTGCTTTTTATTGTTGCACTTATTTCTGACCTCCTGCTGTAAAAGGGAAAGAGTTTTGCTTTCCCTTTATTTATGCTGCTTCTGATTATATGTGTTTTTTTTAATACTACTGCAATCAGCTTGCAATTTTAAACAATATATTCCCTGGATTACTCCAGAAACAGAGTTGGGTAAGAAAGGAATTTGTTTTGTTATTTTCATTTTCATCTTTGTGTCCAAAAGCACTTCCACAGCCTTTTGATTAAATCTGCAAGAGTGTGGATGACATACTCGTTGTGTTAAGCTCGCCACTCTGAAACTGTTGTATATTCATTTGTTATACAATTTTCCCCATGGGGAATCTCGGAGCTGACATTTGGAGGTGTATGGAGGGGAGCTATGTAGATGTGTCCTCTGACTTGAGTGATAATAAAAGCGCAAGGCAGCATAAAGCAAACCTCTAAATCTCTTGTGCGTTCAGCACCTCTACCATGATTTCATACCAGTCTAATCTCTCTTTCTCTGTGGGTCTCCTGTTTTCCAAATCCTCGGATCACATGATCTTTACAACTCTTTATGTGGTTCTGTGAAATTTACGGCAATTTGACAAAAACAATCAAACTTTACCATTTTAATAGTCAGAAATCTCATCTCAGTGGAGATCACTTGTCCCGTGAGGTTTCCTATCTGCGCTCGTCTCTGCTTGCAGACGGTAATCAAGCCAAAGACACTTGTTACACACCACCTCACAAAACGCGTTCCCACTTTTGAACTCCAGTGTAAAAAGAAATTATAGCCCCGTTGCTTGTTAGAAAATAAGAAAGGGGAAAAAAAAACACTGGGCGGCCAATGATTCGTATCAATTCATTGTTAACTCACCCCGTTGCCAGATACGCGTCCAGCACAAGACCAGCTCTGCTCGCTCTCCATCGTATTTCACTTTGCTGCTCTGTCAGAGGAGTGATTGAACCGCCTCGCTCAGTGCGGATGACAGCAGAAGCACACCTCGCACTGAGGATACAGAGGCGCTGGAATGAACCACACTGGTGGTCTGGAGGGGGAACTGAGTGCACTCAAATGATAAGCACTGGCTTTCCGGGCGTGCGAGAGACGTGCGCGCGCGCGTGTTTTTACGAGGGAAGCGCTTTATTTTGAGATGCGCGTGGTGCGCGAGGAGACAACGTCTCGGGCCCGTCAGAGTTTTCATCCTGCTCAGAAAACATTCCCTCTCGCTAATTAGTCTTACTCTGCAGGGATCAGATGTGGCTTGAGGAGACACGGCTCATGCTGCTTTATGATGGATGATATTCGTGCCACCACCACTCCCGTGGCATTTCCTCTAACCCACACCATCTTGATTAATCCATATTTCGCGGAATGTAATTCAGATCCAATTTGTGCGCAGGATCGCGGCTGTGTACAACTTGTAATCGAGTTTCTCTCGACTGGGCTTTGTGGAATACCCACTGGGAAACTTCATTTGTCCCGCGAAAATGGCCTGAGAAAATGATTAATTTAATTAAATCATCACAGTCAGCACCAGAACACTGCGAGGCTGTTTAGCCGGCCATCTGTCACTTAAGAGTCTATTGGTGATGCTTCCATTCGGATACAAAACAGCTTTTCTTCTTAATGGTGATTGCCTGCGAAAAAATAATAGCGCTGTAGGTGGACAGAGAAAGGTGCTCCCGTCAGATTTTATAATGTCAGGCTGTGAATGAGACTGACATCAAGCTATCGAGAAATACATTAGAAGTCGTCTGAGCAATGCCTTAGCTATAAAAAGACCAGCAGTCCCTACAGTGACTGATAATAGGTGTACCCATATAAAAATTGTGGTTTCAGCACCATGGTCAGCAACATCACCCCCACATTTATTCATTTATTTATTTATTTATTTATAGAAAACAATATAGCATCATAAATAAATCCAGTTTGTTTCAGCACAAGATTCAGCATCTTACAGGTAACACTTACCTCCTCCTAATCCTTGGGATTAGCTTGAAAATGCTCGAGCAGAGTAAGTGTGGTCTATCACTAACCCTGAAATATGCAGCTGTTTACAGCCAGAGGGACTCTTGGAGTTTTTTTTAAATTTATTTATTTGAAATCACACCATCTTCTGCTCAAGGAAAACATTTATGTGACTCTACTACGTCCCTGCCTCCTATCCAATCACCCCATCCTCCCCTCCCTCTCCTTCCTCCTTAACAGCCCCTTACAGGTGAGGCAGAAAATCAAATCAGCTTAGCGGTGGCTTCCGCAGTCACTGCTGAATAACCTGTTTTGCAAAATTGTATCTTGCTAATTATAGAGCTACGAATGCATTAATGCAGCCCACTTAAAGTGACACTGCAATGTGCTCCTCATTAGAACAGATGATATACTTGCACTTCCAGCTGTTTAGTTTCAAGCTGATGAAAATACACTGCAGTTAATAAAAACAGAGCGCCGGATGGGTCTCACATCATGCAGTGTAATCTGTTCTTCAGTTATTTTCATAACTGAACTGTGCTTTTGAGCGTGTCACTGGATGAACTACTGCATCCTGTTCTGAGCTGCTGTGATTCACCTTAAATGTAAACATCAAACTTCCTCCGCTCTCTGTTCCCTCTTATCTGAGGCAAAGGGTCCCCTTTTTTTTCTCTTTATTCTCCAGGCACTGTCCTGCAAATCACATCTCTGACCTTGTTACGCCAGACTGCACCCATCCCCATAAATAGCCAGTCATCAATTATTCCCATTACTACAAGAATTTTATGCTCCCAGTAACTATAACTTTAGGTTGTGGAAAACGGCCAGGGAGAAATTACGATATGGCCTTGGGACAGAGGCTTTGCTGTTAAATCACAGGCTGTGCCTGCGTGTCTGGTTTGCAGTTATTGTGCAGTGAATGATGGAATGGTATATACAGAATAGACATACAGATAGACATAGAATTTCATTTTAGAGCAACTTCCCTTTGCTATATGATCCTACAGAGTCACATGTGGGTCATTTATGTCAATGAATTATATATAATAAAAGTGGAACTGCTCAACTGAAGCAGTGAAATGATTTATTGAGCCTTTCAGAGGGTCATAAATGTAATATAGGAGTCCACGTCCCCAACCATCATATTAATAGCTATTCATTGGCTACTCAGTACTTTCGCATAATTTAACATGCTATAGAAAGGCGAATGTGCAGAATGTCCTTGCCTTTTGCACTGGGGGGGTTCAGCACACTTCCATAGGTGACACTAAATGATGTGACGGGCTAAATATACTGGTGAATGTAAAATACTAAACTTACACACCTGTACACTGTCAAGATTCAGTGCCAGCTCTCCTTGAAAGTTAAAGCTAAAGGTCTGCACTATAACACCCACACCTAATTAAAGCATCTGTATGTCAGTAGCTGGCGAAGCAGGACTGGGTTCAGACAGGCAAGGTGTTCAGCTACGATGTGCTGAGGCGAGCAGCAAGGACCACTAGATGAAGGAAAGGAAGAAGTGATTCAATACATCAGGAAGATGAAGAAGTGGCGGTTCTCTTTCGACAGGCTGTTGGCACAGCACACAGGGAGCAGAAATTGCTGCTCGTGAACAATGGTCCCAGCTTGTACTAAAAATACAGCCACGGTAAAACGAAAGTGCACGCTCCTCCTCTCAGGTTTTACATACCCAGATATGATAAAAAAATAATAATAATAAAATCTGTAGGTGAGTACAACTTGGCAACACATGCCATATTACATAGTGCTGTTGTTTATTTAACAAAATCCAAGCCAAAATTCAGAAGGAGCCCAAACCATCACCCCTCCACCACTGTGCTTTGCAGTTGGTATGAGGTGTTTGTGCTAATGTGCTGTGTTTAGTTTTTGCCACATGTGGTGAGCAAATATCTCCAGTTTGGTTGCATCCAGCAAGGTTAGCGGTTTGTTCCAGATTTGCTGCCACAGTCTTTTTAGGGAGAAGACACTTTATCCTGGCAGCTCTTTTAAACAAGTCATACTTCTTCAGTCTTTTTTCTAATTGTGATGTCATGAATTTTAACATATCAGCTGAGGTCTGTAGAGCCTGAGATGTAGCTCCTGGGTTTTGTTGACCAAGGTGCATCTCTTTTGCATTATGACAGCTGTGATAGACTCCGGCACCCCCGCAACTCTGAAATGGATAAGCAGAAGGAAATGGATGCGTGTCATAATACAGTCTGACCTTGTGATGAATTTGCTGGGATGTCCACTCCTGGGAAGATTGACAACTGTCTTGAATGGTTTCTACTTGTGAATAACCTTTCTGACTCTAGAAAGATGGACTTCAAATTGTTTGGGCATGGCATTGTAACCCTTCCTAGATTGATGAGCAGCATCAGTTGCTTCTTTAAGATCATAGCTGATGTCTTTCTTCCATGGCATCCATCCATCTTAATTTTTCTGAAAGCAGTAAGGGTGCACTTTGTTTTTCCACACACTGCATTTTGACTTAATTTGTGCTAAATAAATAATGACATGCTGTAACATTTAAAAGGTCGTATTTTTACACAGTTGTAGCCTAAAGCTGTTTGAATTTTGCGACATGTTTAACTGAGAAAAAGATTTGTCATTATTAAAAAGCTACCCTCTAAAAATAGGTGTAGATGTAAGAGTGGATGCTTGCAGGTCTCCCTGCTTTGGCCCTGTGACTGACACGTTCGGGTTTATCCCACTTATTTCCTTATTACAGCCAAAATAGGTTGCAATCTTCTTCGAGTCTTCATTCATCTTCATCATGATTAGTGTGCGCTGATCATTGTAGTGACTTCATTTCTTGATTTGTTTGGATCTTTGTGTTTTCTGTCTAATCTTGGATGTAAAGTGTTTATTTAGAACCTTCTGTCTGCATCAGTGCAATTTTATTCTGTCTTTGTTTTATAATAGCTTGTTGTCATTAAGGCCCCCAAAGGAATGGCTGTGATATATCATCTACAGCTATAAGCCATTGATTTCAGACAATCACATTTTATTTTATTTTATTTTTTAGATTTTGGTTGTTATGGTTGTTTACATATCTTTGCATCTAGCATTGAATTTTAAGTTGTTATCGACACACTACCTTTTTTATTCCATCTATATGATCTTCTACGAAATATTTGGTGGCTTGTTAGGCGTTGCACATACCGTGGTGGACCGAGGTGTCCTTATTGTACAGCAATCATCATGATAAATTACTCTGACTGTAGAGCTAGACTAGAAATCCTGTAACACACTCCTATGTTATGAGAATTTCAAGCTGCTGCAAATGACAGAATGAGGCTTTTCTTTTCTACAAATGCAATTTTAAGGGTAATATGATATAAGAGGAATGTTCATATTTATACATTATGACTCCATGCAAGCTAACCATGTAAATCTGACCCCTTTATGCTTTCACAGCTTGTTTCCAAGGGAATAAATATGCACTAAACTGTTGTTTCCCCTCGTTGTTGCTACTAATATATTTCACTTTATATTTAGATCTTACAAAAGGCAGTAAAGAGATTTAGTATATGTCAGTCAGGAAAGGAGTTTTCAAGCGCCACAATGCAGATGATCTTCAGCCTTATTCACACATTTAGAGAGATGACACATGGAGTGCAGCGCATTTCAAAACACAATGAGTCAGTGCGAGAACTGTGCATCCTCGGTCACTTAACTCCTCGAGTAAACGGCATTATAGCTATCTGTCAAAAAACGAACACACATCTCTTCTCTCCAAAAGCAAACACAGTTTCTCATTCATAGCCTTCAGCTGAGAAACCAATTGTTCCAGCACAGTTTATCCTCGTTGTGAATAAGACTTCTAATTCAAGTGGTTAAATGCCAGTTTGAGTGAAGCATTTTCAAAGCATCTCCACTTCACAATTGGATTATTCCGCAAGACGATCTCTCCTGCGTTTATCTTATTAAAGTCCTATCTGTAATCCAGCATGGAGGTTTTCCCCTGAACGATCCTGACACGATTGGATGCTAACCAGACTTTGGTCACCAAAGATCTTAAATAATTCCAACCTTTTGACTAATTGAAAGGGAAGCTTTCACATAAAGCAACGAGGCTAATTTGATAATTGTAATTTAACTATTCTTCCGCCAAAAAAAATATATAATTAAAGCAGTTAATGAACTATTTAAGTCTTTTTAACTGGAAATTGTCTAATTTGAGATTTAATGCCTCAAGTGATCCCCTGACTCATCTTTTAGGTGAATAGCCCGAGGTCTTGCCCTAAAAAAATAAGGAAATTAATAAAGCACTCAAGGTCATGTGCCACGAAAGCATGAGAGAAGCCATCCATACTGCTCCCAGGGACCATCCAAGGTAAAACAGGCTGAAGCTTCATATTATTTTAAAATCACATTAGCATTTTTGAACAGAAGCTTGGGAAGCGCCGTGGTTTGGACTTCCACCAACTCATCTGATATTGTTTTGCTGCAGCCAGGAAATTCATTAAACATATTCTTTGAGGAGGCATCCTTGCACTGCTTAGCAGCTGAGGCACATGCATGCAGTTTGCTGTCAGGGCATAATTATTTCCCTTCATTTTATATATCTGACACATTGGCTGCTTCACTCGAATCCCCCCGTCACCCTGCTTGGTAAAAAAAAATAAATAGTGGGAGGAAGAACTAAAGCCCGCTGCCCTCCAACAACACACACACTCTGATACACACCCCAACCCTGCCCAGTGCATCACATGTCATCACAGACATCAGCCAGTGTGTCTGGAGCACTTGTGTAACAGTATGAAGGACCCTTTAAGCTGTAATTTGCTGCAATCAGAGACCCTGGACCTTTGGGGTACAGTGAGTCATATACTTGAAATTGATCCCTCGCTTCTGTTGCCAGACACCATACAGCGAGGGTATACTGTCCTATTTTTTGCCTCCATCTGTAAGCTCCTTGCCTTGCCTTGTCGGTAGGCTTAATATGTAGTCACCAATGACACATCTAATTTAGAAAGATGAGCCGGTCTTCTTTCCCAGCATTTCTTACGGCCTTTAGTACAGGTCTCGATCCCGCGAGCGTGTAATTTTCACCCTACATTAATCTTACAGAAATTTAAATTAAATTATGCACCACACTGACACAGCTCGGAGCCCTATTTCAAAACAGCATCCACTGAGCCCATGAAAATCGCTATTTACCATAATTCTCCCAGCTCTAGGAATATTTCCCTCGACATTAAAATTCATTTAAAACAATAGTGACTGTGGCAGAAATCCATTTCACTTGTAGATTAAACGGCCGCTTCAACACAATCAGAGAAATTTGCTGTATTTGGTTGGACAAACAAAATTTACGTTGAGGAAAGGTTCCTGCTAAATCAGGAACAAATCCTGTGTTGGTGAAACGAAATGAAACGGAAAAGAGTGAACGTTCACACAAACGCTTTACCTGAACGGGCTCCAACGGAAATGTGTGTCCTTGGTGGCAGATAGGGCTGTTGAGATGCTATCACTTGAATACTAGATGCTTTTGCAAATATGGCGCTGTAACTAATTGTCTTCTGTGTAACATGAATAAAAATGGGCTACTGGCTGTTAGATTGCTCATGTACCTTATTCTCTGCTAGATTCTCATTTCCTGCTATTTTTAGTGTCTCCTGACTTGGGTTTACCATTTGCACTGAAACAGTTACTTGGATTTATTTTATCTTTGTTTCTTTCAGTTTGAAAGAAACCTATTCCAGCAGATGGTGCCTGGTTCTTCCTGTTAAAAGGGAGTTTTTCCTTCCCACTTTCGCCAAGTGCTTGCTTTGAGGGCATCTAACTGTTGGAGTTTTGTATGTTTTCTCTCTATTATTGTACAGTCTTTATCTTATAATATTAAGCGACTTGAGGCAACTGTTGTTATGATTTGGCACTATATAAATAAAGCCGTGCTGAACTGAATTCAACTGAATTGGTTTCTGCTTTGATGATGATGATGACCAGAATGCTCAGTTTCACAAACCAGCGGCTGACATCACAGTGGCTACATCCATATTTTATACAACATATCAGCATGTAATTTTCTGCATTTGTTTTTCTACATATTTCTCTGTAAGATATTTAAAAGAGTTGCCTATAGTAGAGAATGGTTGAAGGGATGTAAAGAATGTTTTTTTTTTTTTTTTCGTTTTTTTTTTCTTTTTTTTCTCGTACTACCACTTTAAAAGAGCCTGCTTAGATCTTTAGAGATCTGGAGACAATAAGCATCCTTTTATGTTCTAAGTGCTTCATATGACAAATATGAAAAGGGAGCCAAGAAAGAGCTGACAATTTTTGCGTCGCCCCGTTCCTCAGCTGCACAGAGCTTTTCAGGGAGAAGTCAAGCCTGCAATCTTTTAACATTAGAAACCTTGCAAAGAGATAGACCCCTCTCATTCAGGGTCTTGCTGGGTCAACGTCATTAAATGGAACTTCATGTACAAACAAAAAGCATTTCTGTGGAATAAAGCCTGAATCTTGAATACTCTGTTTGCGCACAGTGCAGTGTGAGTCTTTTTGTGCAGTTTGTGTTTATGAAAAAGAGACCATTTGTGTAGTAGGAATCACATTATTAGATTATTGTGTTCCCCACTGTTTTCTGCTGGCTAACTGAGGAAAGGCCTTGAAGGTTTTTTGTAATAAATTCTAATGTTGTAATCTGTTGTGCACAAGCCACTCAAGATAAATAACTAAGCTAGTCAGTTTTTTTTTTTTAAATCAGTAGGCTTGCAGTGAAGTGAGATGCATAACAGTAGTTTGACATATTACCAAAGAGATGGACTATATTTAAGTGCTATTAACCTAGGGAGAAGTTGATTGGACTAGACCAGTGATGACACAAACAGTTTGACAGTGTGGGAAAGTGGAAGTGATAAGCTTAGATTAAGCTGACAGCACCTGGGAGCGGACAAATGTGAGGCCATAGATCTATCTATCTGAACTTGCGCATGAGCTTCATTAGTTTACTTGTTACTGGACACTTTATTAGCCACAGCTTCCGACTACCCAGCTGGACTAGTTGGACCCATCTCCCTTGGCTTAATTCTACAACATGCAGATTCAATAAGGTGTTTTGATCCATATTAACACTCACCAGACCAGGCAATACTTTTACATTGTCCACTCTCTTCTATTGTAGAATTTGATGAGCTCTTGTGATTTGCACCCTTAGTTTATTGCTCTTAGCTGACAGAAGGGGTTTTCTGCCGCTGATGTGATTAAGGTTCAACGTGTTATGTATTCAAAGATGCTCTTTTGCATACCTTTGTTGTAACAAGGAGTTAACAAGTTCCTGTTTCCTTCCCATCAACTTAAAGCAGTGTGGCCATTTTTCACATTTTTCACAACGCACAAACAGCAAATGGAGATTTTCTCTTTTTCAGATAATTTTCTAAATTGTAGAAGTGGTTGCATGGGAAAAATCACAGTAAATCAGCAGTAATACAAGATCTTTTAGCATTAAGAACCATGCCAAGTTCAAAGCCACTCAAATCACCTCTGTTCCTTACTTTTTTTTTTTTTTTTTTTGCCTGTCCCGTTTGGCTCTTTTGCCATCAGAATTGTTGTCTAAAGGCAAAGAAAGATGCCCAACGGATTTACTTTACCAAATTGACCATCCCAGCCTTGCCATAATGGTCCATTTGATTCACCTTTTATTGTTTATTTTATTTTCACTTACTGAACATGGGACAGACTTGACTGGGGGAAAGAAGGGGAGAAAGAAAGAGGGAAAGAGAAACAGCTGAGAAGAGGGACGGGGGAGAAGGGCAAAAAACAAAAACCAACAGAACGGGCAGAGAAAAAAAAAGCATATATCAATCACCTGGGTCACCTGCTGAGAAAGAAAAAAGAAAACAAGCAGAAGAGAACAAGAGTAATAGAATAAACAACATCACAATGATATATGGGAATATGACAGTAAATACTAAATGTTAAACATTATTGTGCAGCACATAAGATCAACAGAACACAGTGTGCTTTGAGGTAGGAGCCAAAAAGGGTGTAGTTTGTGGGTGTGATCACCCGTGTGTACACCTGTGAGCATGGACGCGCTTGTTTTTTGTTTTTTAAAAGGTTCCTTCATGTAATGATCTGCTAGAGGGTGTGGGGGGGGCACAGCCCCGTCCTCCAGGGCATGAAGCAGGTATGGAGGAGATCAAAACTCCAGACATCCAGAGGCCCCCAGAACACAAGAGACCAAGGAAGACCAACAGAGGGGCAGCCGTGCCACTGTCCCAGAAAGAGCTGAGGAGAGTCCCAGATGAGGGCTCACTCAGCAGCCGCGGAGCAGAAGCCAGGGGGAGTTGCAGTGACGCGCCCGTGAGCTCCGCCGGCAGCCAGCTGCACCTGAGTGACCGAGTAAAGAATGGTTTTATTGCCTACATAGGACATTTTGCTGAAATTTCCCAATTACAGTGGCTTCTAAACAGAAACAACGTATTTATCTGACAGCTTGATTTACTATTCCTAGAATCACAATAACATTAGAGGCCCCATTTTGGCTGCAGTAAGTAATGAAGGACATCTAAGCCAACTTGTGCCAACATTTCATTAGACAGAATTGACCTCTAGGGCCGTTAATATTCAAGTATGCAGTGTGCTGAGGTTATAAGAGAGCAAAGATATTTTTCTAAAAAAATAAGTACACCCCATGATTCAATAGCTTGGAGAACCAGCTCTATCGACAATAAGTTAAAGTAACTGTTTTCTGTATGAATTTGTCAGTCTCTGACATCACTGTGGAGGACTTTTGACCCACTGTGAAGGACCAAGCAGCAAAGGCAGTGGTTTTTTTTGTTTGTTTTTAAATCTTGACCCCCCCCCCCCCAAATGGAGTTAAAAAAGACAAAGTTCAAAATATAATGAATGGGGCCATAAAAGAGATCAGCTAAATATAACTCTAATCAAAAAGTGACATATAAAACCTTAAATACCCACAAAGTTTACACAACTAAACTCACAAACTCACCTAAACACAAAGACACAGGAGGGTAACCTTTTATAGTGGTTTGGCCAAATCATTTATTTACAATAGGGGACAGAACAAACACCAGTACTAATTATGTGTGCACTTCATAATATCTGTTAGGTTTAAGCAGAGAAATGAATGAATTATATTACTGAAATGCATGTTTAACTGCAAACCAAACTAATGTGGTGAGTGTGTGGACTGCTTTTACCCATGTGTGGCTGAGGCCATCACACCCAGTCATCTTTATAATGTTGCTTCAGTTCATTAAGTCTTGCAGACATTAATTTATTCACAGCTCTCTTCAGGTCCCACTAGAGCATTTTAGTCAGGTTGAGGTCTAGACTCTGACACGTTTTACACCCTGATTTTTTTCTTTTTCAACCACTCAGTTGTACATTTGCTGCTGTGCTTGTGATCATTTTCTTGTTCTATGACCCAGTTTCCAATAAAATTTGGTTGTGCATTATGCCATGCCATGTTCTTTCTCCTGGCCACCTTTTCAAACAACTGTCATCATGATTTACTGTCATGAGCTACATCTCAGACTCTGTAAGAATCTGAGATGTAGCTTTTGGGGTTTTTGCAGTTTCCCTGAGGATAGCATGCATGCACATTCTGACCTGTCCGGGGTATGCCCCTCTTGCCCTGTGACAGCTGCGACAGATTGCAGCGCCCCTAAAAACCTGACATGGATAAGTAGAAGAAAATGGATGCATGGCACAATGCAATCTGTCCAATCCTGGGTGACTGACAACCGTGTTGAATGTTTTCCACTTGTGACTAACCTTTCTATTTATGAAAAGCTGGACTTATAACCCTTCCCAGATTGATGGCCAGCAATAATTGCTTCTCTAAGATCATTGTTGATGTCTTTCTTCCTTGCAAAATGATCAAAACATCAGCTTTCATAGAAGTGGTGACGCTTTCTGAAGATCAATTAATCAAAGTCCATTTCATCAGCAGCACCTGGCTTCTAATTATCCTCTTAATTACTATGAAAGAATTAAGATTGTGCTAGTTTTTCCACACACTGCTTCTGCATTTTGGCTTATTTTTGATAACAGCATTTGTTGCTATTCACCGGAGGTCTTAACTGATTTTAAGAACAGCTAAGAGCCTGATTACGTTTTATTTTGCCTGTTTATATAAAGTCTTAGACTTATAAGAGGGTTTACTTTCTCTTTTACATGAAGGTCACACAACAAACCCCTGCAAGAAAGTTAACATATCAACAAAGAGTTACTAGTTAGCAATTCAACCAAACTGTAGAAATTTTTTTCAGTAGAGTGAAATTTTATCATAGACTTCACATGATAAACCCTACAAAATACTGGCACGCACTTATAATTGCATCACTTCAGAATTATTGAGAATTTAGGCCCAGTTTTGCTAACTTAAAGGGATTCCCTCACCATAAGGATGATTGTCTAAACAGTGACACATTAAAGTGGTTTGTATTTTAACATGATTTCCACAATTTAGAGCCATGCAACAAATTTAGTCAACCATCTAGTTTTGCATGGAAGCAATGTGATAATGAGCAGATTATACTGAAATCAGAGTTGAGGAAAGCATATAAACACATAACAGCATAATTGTCAGCTCTTCAGCACTTTAGACGCTTTATAATGAACGAATTACATTTCTGTCTTTTTAAAGTCATTTAAAGACCACTAGAGAACCATGTTCACTATAATTATTATCCTCTTAATTACAACTGTAAATTAAATCTATATCTTTTGATTAACATCAACATGCTCCTTGTTGGTTTGCCTGCGTCCTAGAAGACATCTGTCAATGCTCATTTGCACAGACAGAGAAGTAATGCCGCTAATTAGCCAGATCTATTTTTTTTAAACCCATTCATTTAAAGGAATAATTATTCCTACAGATTCCACACTTTGGTGTGTGCTGTCCCCATATCTGGACTGAGTGGGTTTAACATAAGTATGGAGCAATCAGAGTCAAGGATTACCAGCTAATTAGTGCATCCTCGTCATGGGATTAATTAATTCACAGCATTTACACATATATTCTAATTGTCTAATTGGCAAGGTAATTGGCATTACCATGTTCAGTTTTAATAATGAGATCTGACAAAATTTGTTTGCTTCCAGCCAAAGCCAACATAGAGTCATGTGTTCAAAGTTTGATCTTTACAGCTTTAGGTTAGGCCCAGTAATTTCAGTAGAGCCATAATTACTGCAATAAAAGCAGAACATATAGGGTATTATTATGTTGTTTGCACTGTGCTAATATTATACTGAGTACTGCTAGACTATAATACTGCTAAGAACTGAGCAGATATATTTAATGTTTTGTCTCAGTTGTACAAAATAAATATAAAAATCCTTTTAGTCATGAGTTATTTAATGACTCATAAAAGAACTCATAAAAGTGAGTTTCTGACTGATGAATTTAACTTTATTCTAATTAATAGCAAGCACCAAACAGAAAAAAAGTCATACAAGCTAACAATGGCTAAAATTTGAATGATTTATAAAGGCAGCTGAGCTCATAATATTTTGATCTTATAATTCTCTTTTTAGACTATAAATAAATCATGCAGAGCAGGAATAAAACACTTTCGCACGGTTCTCAAAAAGTGTATTATTTAAATAAACTGTATGTAAAAGAGGGAATTAGCTTCCAGGTAAGACAAGTGAAGGTAATCTGGAAATGTTGCTAAATATTTGTATAATTGCAAGGAAGAACAGCCGTTCAGCTGCTTCTATGACCTTAAAACACTTTACTGCTGAGTTTATGGGCTCAATCTAGTTTCAAGTCTTACTGAATACAACATGGAGTTCAATTTGTAAATGGTGGTGCCAGCTAAAGTCAGTAAGTCCAGTACAGCACAGCATTATAAAGGCAGGTCTACTTTGTTATTGATGACCTGTTAACTCATGAACATGAAATGAAATCCACCCTTTGCTTACCATGTCCAGTTTCAAAATGATTTGATCAAATCTTTAAGATGGGACTGCACTAACTAGTGGGTGATGGCAAGGAGATCACCTCCATCTCATATATACAGTCTATGGTTTCTTTCTCATCCTGTAGCCATCTTTAAACTCCTATCCCTTTTATCAGTTAGAGTCCATTAAACTTTTTAAGGGGCTTTTAAACTGAACTTTGATGGCAAAGCAACAAAATGTAGTAGTAGTAGTAGTAGTAGTAGTACACTGCAGTAAAATCAGCTCAAATAGGCCTCTATGAAGTTGCAAATTAAAAATGGAGCATTAATAAATGCTGGACATAGGGTCACGGGTCGTGTTTGTGCATTCAGTCACTGCATTTAAACTTACGCTTTTATTGATTTCTACCACCAGCTCACAGTTTGTTGATTGCAAATGCTGAAGACCACTCATTAAAATGTTAGCGATAATTGATGCTCATCTGTGTAGCCGAGCATGCTTCAGTATTCCGAGCTAATTTAGCTGTACCCTGCAGAGCGAGGGGGTTTGAGTGGGAGGACAACTTGGCACAAGGTGCGACTTCTTTTCCAACCCAATCTCTTTTCTCTGCATAATTATGTGAATTAAATTAATTGGGAATGCACATTTGCATATCTAGGTTATTTCTCTTATGGAGAAAAGGGTCTTTAGAGATTATAGAAACAATTACAAGGCAGCCAGACAGTAAAATACCTCCATTTCTTGCTTCACATCTACCATTTCCACTCAGTGTTTTACTCCAGGGAGGATTTGGCCTCTGGAGGAAAGATGTGATAACGTCACTTTGCAATATGTGCAGGAGTCAGAGGCATGAAGCAATTTAATGGACTTCACCTGACATCTTTAAATTACTCGTAGGTATTTATAATTTGTTTTGCCCAGGAGGGAACAGTTGAAATTAAGTTCTAAAGAAAATTTGATTGGAACTGTCTGATCTGATACTGGCTCATAAATGCTGGGAGAAAGACTTTTGTAAGAACACTGGGCCAAAAGCCAGAGCTTTCTAATCATCTAAGGTGGTACATTAGGCTGTCAGAGGTGAATCGACTACTGGAACATGCTGCTCGAAAGGAAGTTACTTATTATTTTAAGTTACTTATATTTTTGAATTGAAAATTGCTCCAGTAGATGTCTGGAGACAGTCACAGAAATGTTTCTTTTTGAGAAACAGTTATTATATCTCACCACAAAAAGGCAATTTTCACTGCACTAATATGAGCATTTTTCTAATTCATTTTGCCTCCATTCTTGCAAAAGCGATTCAGCAACTGCAGACACAGCCAGTAGAGACTATAAAAACCGCCGCTCAGCTTCTGGGTCTGAAATGTGAAGCTAGTGTGGAAGTGCACGGGCATGTGACTCCTGTGTTTGCCAAAGGACGTCCCACCTCCCTTGCTCTGTGACCTCAGTAAAAGCTTTGTTTATGGGCTCAATCACTAGTTTCAAGCCATACTGAATAAAACATGAAGTTAATTTGGGTAAATTATTTGTCATAATTAGCATAAAAAATAAGGATTAATCAGGGTATACTGATAGACCCCTGATTGAAAAGTTATTAACCAGTAAGCATCTGATCATCCACGCACTCTGCTCACAGCAGGTTTCAAAGCACCAAGGGTACGATCGCATAGTCCAAATATCACCTCCTACTTAATCACTCTTCCTTGACCTCAGTGGAGCTAAAGTAATCCTTAACAGTGTTTCTGGTTGTCTACCATATTAAAACTAGAACTAGATACGCATCTAATTTCACTCCGTATTTTCTCATACACGCAGAATTTGACTACCACATCCCAAGATGGCCAAAAATGCAGTGAGAGGCTTCACTAAACAATGGCTAGACTATAAGAAGTCATAGAGTGGTAATAACTCTGGAGTATAACATGTAAAAAATATTATATATATTTTAAAAAAACTCAAGCCAATGGTCCACAATATATTCTGTTTCCAATCACAGAAACGTGGGGAAAAAAGCTCACAGTTGTAGCTGGAAACAAAGGCCATTGATTGAATGATTAGTCCCAATTAATCTCAAGAGCTCATCAGTTAAGTGACTGTCACTGCTCTACAAAGCTTTCTCAAAGACTTCCTTAAGGTAGTAAAGAGGTTCAAACCAAACCTGCTTCCTGTGAGCCGGACCGTCGTTATTGCAGGTCTCTACCAATCAATGCTTTTGGAAATAGATTAATTACTGAAACATCCACGCAAAGCTAAATTGCAGTGGTATGTCTTCTAATTGGTGATTTTCCTCTGTGCTCTAACACAAGCTCCACGTACAATGACCCTGAAAGCGAATTGGTTCTGCTTTATGATGCCAGAGAAAACAATGTTCTGCAGAGTTTTCTCCAAACGAGGCAACCAAATAAATTGTCACTGTGAGTTTATGATCAGGGTCGCAGATGTCCACCCACCACAGAAGGCGGTTTTGCAATTTAATGGCAGTCTGTAAACACCAAAATAACCCTTCACCAAGAGCAGTGAAAAAAATTTACAATTTCAATAGTTTGTTAAATAATCAAGAAAATGTTTCAAGGACGTACTATTTCTGCCTCTCACACAGAATATATGAAAATAAACAAACAATCGGCATTTTGCGTTTCTTTCTTTCTTTCTTTCTTTTTTGTCCCACCAAACAAAAACCATGCTGCAGATGGAGATAAATACGCTCAGCTGCGTGGTCATCGTTGTCCACCCATGGCCACATTCATTGTATCCCCATTGTCTTTTTTCCACCCTGTTGCTTTCATGTGATGTTCAGCTCAGCCACCTCATCAAAGGTCGTGCTGCACTTCCCCCTGCACTTGAGCGTGTGTGTGATTATCTCTGTGCTCTCACATCACAGACACAGTAATACACTCAGATGAAGAAAAATGGATTTGGGTTTAAACACACAACCACACAAAACAGAGAGAGAGCGAGGGAGTGAGCTATGATGTTATTATCTTCTTCCAGGTTATGCTTTGATTTTAAGGTTTAATGTTTCGAGCAAAGGCTAAGATCAAACTTGTCCTAACAAACTAGTACTTGTTAGTATGACCCACACTGTAGTATGATTTGTATTGTATTGGGTAAGTGTGTTTTTTATTTATTCAATGCAGTTTCCTATCTTATGCTGAGAGTTGAGAAAGCTTGAACCAAGGTGCCATCTCCTGGTGCAACACAGTAATCTACCATTTCACGTGAAATAAGTGAATGCTGCCCCCTTTTGGTGACAAATATAAACTGTACAGTTTTGGAAAAAACACAAGAGCAATGTGCTGACTGTAAAATAGAATTTTGTTATAAGTATTAATGACTGAGTTAATAGCCTTTAAAAAAATCAGATTCAGTTTGAGTCTTTGTATCTGATATTTAATTTAAAAAAACTGTAAGTAAGTTAGAGTGCTTGGGTGGATGCTTTTTTAAAAGAAATTAAATCATCTTTATTGCAACATTATTAGATCCTCAACTCTCCTCTATTCTCGCTGAAAGAGGTTGAATTTCTACAAGAAACTTTAAGCTGCGCTTCCTTGACTCTCCTTGACCAGCATGGAGAGTCAAGGCTTTAACAGCTTAAGCTCATGATGGTTATCAGAAGGGAAATGAAACCTAAAGGTGATAGAATCCAGAATGGACCCACATATTTTTTTTAAAAAGAGACATAAAGATCACTAAACATTTATCCATGACACATAACGAACCGTGTTGGCAGTGAGGTCATGGACCCAATAACTTCACCTGAACATTGAACTAAAAAACACCCATAAACTGTGAATATGTAGCACACTTACATATTAACGACGACAACAGGATGAACCTGTGTGGCGCAACGTGCGTTTTCAAGCTTCCTATAAAAGAATTCCCCTATATTGAATTTTGCCTTTACCGGTTGTTCTAACCACACTGCAGTTATTAAAGTACAGAGACACTTTTAGCCTGCTGTGTTAGACTGGGAGAAAAGTATAGCCATAGACCTGAGGTTAGGAAAGAACATGGATAGTATGAAGATTGTTTAAGTATATTATTTGTTGTTTTTTGGGGGACATGTCAGCAACACAGCTGAGTGCATTTCTTTCCATCTCCAGCATGGTTTTTGTTCAGTGGGACAAATAAGGAAATTATATGCAAAATGATTATTACTTGTTTATTTTTATATAGTCTTTGTAATAGGCAAAAATACTATATCCTTGAAACATTTGATTGATTACTAAGGATCTCGCTCTCTCACACACACACACACACACGCACACGCACACACACACATAAGTTAAAGGTTTTAGTGTAGATTTTGTGTTTTGGTATATACATTTTATTTATACTTAAAAACAAGAAAATTAAATAGAAGAAAATGTTCATTTCATTAAAAAAGACAAATAAATAAAGTGAATTATGGCATGATAGTCTTATCCCTCTTCCTTGTTAATATTCATTTATTTCCATTTTCGTTCATCATTAAAAAAACAGCACAATCCAATTATTTATTCATGTTCTACATTTTTAAATCTAAAATTGTTTACAATTCAGTTTTTAAAAATATCAAATGACATTTTCCAGCAAAAAAATTGAGCACAAATGTAAACACCAACACAACACTTGAACAAAAACTTACATTGTAACTATACAAGCTAGTATTCATAGAAAGATTTTTCTTTGTCTCAAGGCTATTTCAACCGGTGACATAGTCGGTTCGCTGTCTTTGTAAAGTGGAACTTTGTGATGCCTCCATGTGACAAGAGCAATACGAATCACAAACATGATACAGGAAGCACTCAGGATCACAGCTGAGAAGAGAAGAGGAGATCAAATATTTTAATATAAATAATTAACAGTGTGCAGAAAAAAGCTTTCTTCTTCTTCAAAAATCAAGAATGCTAATTTCACCTCAGTGCAAACTTTACCTGCAAAGACGTAAATGAAACGTCCCTGAGATTCTGAGTTGTTCAGGGTGCCTGTTAACCACAGGATTACCACAGGGTAGCATGTCACAACATAACGCACGTGCTTATCCAAGTAGAAGTTCTCTAACAGAAACCTGAACGCAAAGGAGGACAGAAACAAAGGATTGTCCTCTGGTGCCCTCTGCTCATGCCAGAAACACCACTGGTGAAATTACAGAACACAGCGAGGAAGCACACTCACCAGACCAGCAGCTCCATCAGAAGCAGAGTCAGTGCTAGCATTGAACAGTCACATCTCGCTGTTTCTGCCTGATACTGCAAATATATCGTCAGGTTCAGCAAGGCAGAGAGGGTCCCCCATGTTGCACACACTGCCACTCCATTTTGAACCTTGTACAATATAATGAAGTAAGTAAGTATTATATTGCTCACCAAAGCCAATGCATGTTAATGCACAATAGAATTATCCATAGCAGCCTGCGTCTAAATCCAGAAAGTAATGCAATATCACCATTGCTGTATTCCCATATGGAAAAGAAATAGTAAAACCTTCTAAAAAAACTTGCATAAGATGTGGCCTACTTCATATAGTGAATCATATCAGGCTTATATGATTTACTCATGAAAGTGGCTGCTTTCTCATTACTTTCATATATTATTTTAGTATCCAAAACATACAAGTTTCATTTATATAATTTTTCAAGGGATCTTATATCTGTTTTCACTCTTGTATGCTTTTTATATAAGTTTCACACAAGACAGATACGAACTTTATAAGATTTATATATATCTTTTCCATATGGGTTGAACCAGGTGTGTATGGATTTTCTTTTACTTGATGAATACTACTTTATTATCAAATTTATTGTCAGTCTTTTTTTTTTTTTAATGATGGACTCATCATTTCAGAATTACAAGCAGCCAGTTTGGAAGTTGTGACCTGCTTCAGTGGTTGATCCTGAAGCGCTCGTAAGACTCTAGAAGTTTCTCACATGTGACACTTTTAATATGTTCACAGATAAACACAAGAAAGGAAGCAGATTTATGTTTTGTTTGTTTGTTTTCGGCTGACTTTAATCATCAAATGTCACACCGCTGTTGCCTTTTGCGCAGACACCACACAGCCAGGACTTATTTATGAGGATTTATGAATATGGTGTTGGCACAGCCAGCAGATTTTATGGATGAGTGACTGTGAATGGAAAGCTACTGATACATTTATAAAACGCGTACAGGTGTTACAGTCTTAAGTGCTGTCTTTACCTTTACTCTGACATAGACTACCTTGGACTGTTTTTAGCCCTTTATATGAAGAACTTTCTGGAATTTACTACTGCTTTTAAATCCTACTTCCATCCTGGATTATGTTACGAGCTCAGGTGAATACTGAATGGCAGTGAGTACCACCATATAAAAATAGCTTTTTATAGGTATCTTTTTTCTTTAGATAAACAATGACAGGTGACATTTTGCACTGTGTCATTATTTATTTAACAAAATTAGGCCAAAATATAGTAGCAGTGTGTAAAAAGCTAAGTACACCCCATGATTCACAAGCTTGTAAGACCACCTTTAGCTGCAAGTTGAAAAAAAAAGTTCTGTTTGACTTTTTCAGTCTCTATTATGGTTGTAGAGGAATTTTGGCCAACTAAACTTTATAGTGTTGTTTCAGTTAATTGGGGCTTGTAGGTATTTGTGCACAGCTCTCTTCATGTCTCATCACAGCATTTCAAACAGCTTGAGGTTTGGACCTGGGCTGGACTATTGAGAAGTGGCTGCCATGAATTTGAACAGTAAATAAACATGCTAACTGAGGCCTGTAATTTTTGAGTTGTAGCTCTTGTTTTTGGGTTTTTCTTTGGCCTTTTGGCATCAATACACACCTAAATGCTTTCAGACAAACAAACAACCAAAAGTGATGATCGATTAATATTAATCAAATGCATTTCATTAGCAACACCTGGCTGCCACTTAACCCTCTTAATTCCAGTGGGAGTAGTAAGGCTGCCCTTGGCTTTTCACTGGACTGTATATATAGTTTTACCAGGATTCTGAAGAGCCAGAGGTCTGTGATGTGGTATTTGTTCAACCAGGCTCCATAGATCTTCAGACCATGACAGGAGAAAAATAGGGTAATGTAATCGGTGAGCATCATCAATACTGAGGTTATCAGTGTTGGCAGCAACAATCTATACACACAAACACAGACACACAGACACACAGAAAACAGACATTTAAACTGGCCCAAATGACAGTAAATGATACAGCTGATTATCTTGTTTAGAGAATTGGATAACTGTGCTCGTTCACTTACTCTCTGTCATAAAGAAACAGCCATGTAATGTTCAAACAAAGGCTGATTATAATAGAGACATGAAAGCCATGGGGTAGCACTGCTGGCATGGTGTACATCCAGTCATAAGCATTCCTGTGGGGAGCATGGATAATATTGTTAGATAGGGAGAAAGAGTGCAGAAAGAGTGCCTGTGGGGAAACAATCAGACTCATAATACAGCGTGAGAACAATCTGCAATATCTAAAGAGAAAATGACTGCACGGAGGCCGTCTAAATTGCCTCTGGACCAGGTGGGATGATTTTCCACATGCAATTTCTCATATATGAGATAAAAGAATACAAAAATCGAATCATTTCTGGAGTGTGATGCAGTTGCCAAACATTGCAGTCTCATGTGAATTGTATGTGTAAATACAACAAATGGGACATACCTTCTGCAGAGTGCAAGTAAAAAGTATATATACATGGCCAAAACCCAAAAGTATGTGAAATCCCACACAAAAAAAGTCCACTGAGCAGGAGTTATCTGTGTTGTATACTTAAGTGTCACATCCTCTATGCTCTGCTTGAATACAACTGTAGGGAGATAAGCATTGCACTGTTGTAAGCAGTTTGTTATTTTCCCAGTACTATAAGTGAGTTCTTTTTACATGAATGAATTCTTCTGGAAATATTTACCTGATCTGAAACCAAATCCTGAAAGCGAGTTGAACGTGATGGATGCTAAAAAGGTACACAAGCCAACCAACATGAGCACCACACGGGCTGGGTTTTGATTTGCCATGCTGTTTTGCTGGAGGGTAAAAGTCCACAAGAGGATAATTGGTCAATTATAAATAATTAACAATGAAATATATATATATATATATATTCTCAAATATTTTTTTAAGTAGCCAAATCTACACTTGTGTAGTCTTTCCCATTCCTTCAACAAATGCAGTTAATGTCCTACAGGTCAGAAAATGCCACAAAATAACAGCTTGCCTTGGGTTGATATATATTGTGTCATATCTTTTTATGATGCTGCAGTGAGCGGCAGGTTATCTTTACCTATCATAAAGAGATTGCTGTTAAAGCAGTTAAAAGCAGGTTAAAGAGTAGTGAACAGCTTGTGAAAAGAATGTGCTAGCATAATTGAGGAGAGAGAGTAAAAACAAACAGCGTTAACCTACCTACAAGAAAAAAGCTTGTAAGCACGGATTACAAGCAAACTACAAACATTGGGCTCAATAACATGTTTTCTATGATATGGTATTTGATATTATAACATGATTTTCATTATTCAAACATATGTTTATGCAGATTACATATATATATTTTTTTATTTAATAATTTTTAAGAAACTACACTTCCACTGATTATTTTTTATTACAGTGAGAGTTTTTTTTTCCACATGTAAGTCACTTTAAAGATAAATCAGTGCAGGTTTTGTGTGTGCAGCTTGCTTCCACACAGTGGCACCATTGCATGATACTGTGGCAGTGTTTGAGTGCATACTGTATTGAAGTGCCAGTAACACTATAGCTCATCAGCTCATTGTATATGTAATTAATCTGTAATTGTACGATTTTAAAGGAAAGTACATTTTTGGGGTTATGATGCTGTTTTCATTCCTACTAGAGAAGTGATCCTAAAATTATGACTTTGGTTGAGGCACGGTGCATGGTAGGGTGTAGATGACCAAACTGAGTTAAAAATAAGCAAGCGATCATGGTGACTGCAGTTTTATTATTGATTAAAAGTGTGGGGCATAAATTCTTTTATACTATCAAAATGGGACAGATAACAGGATGAGAGCCACTGGAAAACTGTAACAGGCTATACAGAGTCTATGTGAAGTCAGTTGAACTGAAACGGACTGATTCTTATATAGTGCTTTTTTACTCTCCTGGAGTACTCAAAGCACTCTATACAACATGCCTCATTCACCCCCACTCATACAAGCACTTCTAAACACAAGTGCAAACTAATCTACATTCACACTCCGATGAACACATCGGAGGGCAACTCCTTGCCCAAGGATATTTGACATGCAGACCAAGGATCGAACCACCAACCTTCCAATGAGTAGCTGATCTGCTCTACCACCTGAGCCACAGCCACCCCATAAAATTCAGTTTAGTTAGGCGACTCTTTTTCACCTTGAATACGACAGTTTTCTACCAAGCAAAGCAACACACAAAGTGTATTTGACAATTTTTACAAACTGTCAAATACACTTTATGTGTTGCTTTGGTTGTGTGTTGACAATTGTAAAAATTGTCAAAAACAGTTTGATATATTCCTTAACTTGTGTGTCATTTTGTGACTGGTGATTTGGGTTTACGTTGTTTATTCTGTATTTTAAGCTACTAAGACTTCAGAAAAGAGCAGTCACTTATCCAACTGCAAAAGCATGGTAGGAGCCGATGCCAATTAACACTGAGTGAGTGGTAGTGGGTACACCTTGGACAGATCACCAGTGTCTCACAGGTCTACTGTACCTGAATTCACAGGTTAACCCTACATGCATGCCTTTGAACTGTGGGAGGAAACCAGCCTAATAGTAAGACTATAGCTGGTAAAATCATATAAAACATGGGTGTTTGTGTCTTTCTGTGTCATTTTTCTGAGGATATAATTATTCTGCAGCCAAGGATTGAGATCGTGGGCAGCCGGACTGTGACACGGCAGCACAGCTGAGGTTAAAGGGAGCACTCAATCCAGGAAAACTCCCCCACCAGATTCCTCACCCGGCACCAGCTGTTGTCTAGTGGTGTGTTCCACTTAACGCTCTGCAATAATTAACGCTGAGTTCCCCCAGCGGAACTTGGATTGCGGGCTTTTATGGACAAACACGTGGAGTCATAAACACAGGTATGCTATTATATATGGAAGACTCACATTTTCTTGATGCTCATGAATACTAACATGACCATCAAGTCCACAGGCTCTTTGTTAAGACACTAAATATACAACTATACTACTTTTTTATGATGCTGTTATCCCACAGTGGGTCTGGATGATTCTTTCAAGTTGACTGAGTGATTGCTGTGACCTGTACTGCTGGCAGAGGACAAGGTCCAATTTGTCGGCTGCTCATCATCTAATGAATGAAATCATATCCAATTACACGCCCGCCATCTTTGATCACTTACATTATGAGAGATATGTGTATGATGGGTTTTATTAAAGATCACTGTCAGCTCAGTAATACATTATGATTCACTTTATGACTCATGTACGTCTTGGCAACAGTGAATTTTCACCCCCTTCTGAATCACACAGCGATTACATCCAAATACTGCTAAATATTAACATACTGTCAACATTTTTTGGGGGGTGCCAGCATGAAAAGCAATTACCTTGGACAGACAGGGAATCAGATAAAAAGAACAGAACAGTTTGTTGCTGGAATTCGTGATCAATCACAGCAAGAAAAAGAAAAAAGTGTGTTTGAAAAGATCTTAAAATTACAGCTATGCATGGCAACAGCTTCCCCAGCATCATTTCTGTTCAAACTAGATTGGACAATTGGGACATTTCTACATGAACCGTTTGGTAATTAGGGACCGTGACTAACAAGCTCTGTGTGTTTGGACCGTTTATCTTCTCGCAGCCCAGGCTATGTGACTTTCACGCTGTATTTATGGACGACATTTGTGGATCCCTCTGGAACCAAGGCGCCTAATGTCACTATTACACTGCCATGACCAATAGCGGTGACTGTGCCAACTAGATTACAAATGAGGATGGCAAAGGACAGCAAAGGTGAGAGTGGAGGATATTAGCCTCCAGATTTAATCAAGACTTACTCAGAGTCCCAGAACTGTAATTTAGCCCTTTATTAGAGAAGTGTTAAAACTGTACACACCATTGAATCTTTAGGAAAGAAAAATAAGATGTTTAAGTCTCTAAAGCTCAGGCTTAAACAAAACTATGAGTTACACCCCAGTGGGGTTTGTTAGGAATCTAAAAATTACTCACTCCTTTTGACCAAGCAGTAGACTCCATGTTTTCTCTGATATAGTTTTCACATGTATCACATTCAGTGTGATAACCCTGCTTTTTTTTTCACTCACATAAGTCATACGAGAACAGAAACTGAAATGAAATCATTTTGTTCTGGTGGAGTCTGTTCAAATAAAATTTTCATTCTTTTAAAACTATGCTACTGTTGTTTACTGTAAGCCTGCATTATCAGTGACGATCAAGTTTGGACACAGATAAAACTCAGGTTGCTTACAGAATAGACTTACAACCTTTCTAAATGCCTGCTGGTTGTGTAACTGATTCATTCTCATAAAATTTGAATTGATAAAAAACAAAACAAAACATTGTAGCAGGTGCCAGTTTGTGGAAGCTGTCCTGTTGCCCAATCATCTTTAATAAAGATGGACATCCCTGTTCTGCCTAGGCATGTTTTATGTATGTTGCTAGAGCCTGTCTGCATAACTAGTATGCCAAAGGCAGAGGAGAAGAGAACTCGTGGGTGTTTGCGGCAAATTTTAATTTACATCTGCATCTACACGCTCGTGATATGAAGGATCATACCTATGTTTTATCATTTCATCATGAGATATTATTATGATCTCTTTTACCGAAGAAGCAAACATGCAAAGGAAAGAGACGCGACTGGCACTGGATTAAACGTTACCCTCTTCCTCTTCACATCAAGCATTTTTTTTCTTTTTTCTTCTTTTTTTTCTTTTTCTGCTCATTCTGTTGGTTTTTGGTTTTTGCCCTTCTCCCCCGTCCCTCTTCTCAGCTGTTTCTCTTTCCCTCTTTCTTTCTCCCCTTCTTTCCCCCAGTCAAGTCTGTCCCATGTTCAGTAAGTGAAAATTAAATAAACAATAAAAGGTGAATCAAATGGACCATTATGGCAAGGCTGGGATGGTCAATTTGGTAAAGTAAATCCGTTGGGCATCTTTCTTTGCCTTTAGACAACAATTCTGATGGCAAAAGAGCCAAACGGGACAGGCAAAAAAAAAAAAAGTTTGATTACCTTCTTACATGACATGAGAGCTTATTTGCTAAGTCCAACAGTGTTACATCTACTTCAAAGAAAGTTTCCCTGGCACCAGCTAACAGAGGGTAACAACAGCAGGTACCGTCAGAAAAGAGACATAAAGTGAGTAAAAAACGTCCTAAATACAGTTAGAATTTATTTAGAACTACAAATTAAATTTCTTTTAGCAATTATTGTTTTTTAATGTCACAATTCCAACACTGCTCCTTTATCCAGGCCTGGACCAGCAAAAGTGACCCGAAATTGGCACTCTGGTGGAGTTACTTTGTGTGTGAGAGTGTGTGTTTATAAGTAGTTTTAAACCTTGTGATCCACAAAACAGCATAACAGTAAAAGAAGAACTGACTGCGTGACAGTCAGTGCGGGAGCAGCGGCTTCGCTCATGCGCGATTCATTTGCCGTTTTAATGCACAGGTGTGAACGTCTCCTGCCCTGATAGCAGCTGGGGGAGGACTATCCTCCGCCTGTGAGCGGCAGCACCGCTGCTTGTTGAGAGTAAGAGCGATACGCGTTTTCACGTCAAAAAGTCGTCATAAATAAGTCTCCAATAATACCAGAGAAAGTCGCCAGATTTGTCGCTAGTCGCTTTTTAGAAAAAAAGTCGCTAAGGGGGTCTGAAAACTCGCTAAATATAGCGACAAAGTCGCTAAGTTGGCAACACTGCTGCAGCACTCGGCCGGGGCGGAGCTCTCTTTGGGCTCCTGCCCTTGGCATGAACACCTGCCACTAATCAATCACCTGTAGCTTAGCACCATTCCCGGACCCTACTAAAGGAGCTCAGAGCCTCTCGTCACTGGAACATTGAATCACCACGTTAGTGAGAATCCCAGTTTATAGATTGGTGAATTGTGTCACGCATCGTTAGTGATTGCTGTCCTTCCTGTCTCCAGATCCCCGGACCCTTCCTGTTTCCCCACAATCTGAGCGTGAGTGAGTTGAGAGCGGAGTGTAAGGAGCGGCTGAGACCCCGCGTGTTTGGAGCATCCGTCCCTTTCCTCTTCTACCCGTGGACCCTTCCCCAATCCCTCAATTTTATAAATAGCACCTGGTGTGTAATAAAGCTAAAAGTCTGAACGCAACCCGCTGCCTGCGCTTGAGTCCAACCCGCTAGCCCCGACACACACAGGTTTTCCTTTATCAGACTTTATCAGACTTTTGACAATATGACTAAATCTGTGCAAAACAATCAAAACTGATATAAGTTTAAGCTTTGTGGTCAGTGCTAATTTGCACATATTAGTAGCCTATGCCAAATCACTGAATAAAGATGACGTTGGCATGCTAATATAAGTATTTAACTTGTTTCATTGTAAACTATTGTCTTAATTTATCTTCATCTTTAAATCTATTCAGAAAAAACGAGAATGTCACAACCAACAGCTTGTGTAACCAAGATGAAGGATGACAAGCAGACATTTCTTTGTCTTTAAAGACGACAGGCTAAAAACAAATCCTAATTTGTTTGACTGAATTCTTTACCACCATCACCCAATCACCCAATTAAGGACCATCTCTCACTGTCAGACCTCTGTATGGGTGCTGTCATATTCATGACTGCCCACATATTGAAGTTGACTTAAAGATTTCGTTGCTGTCATGCAAATCTATTCCTTGCTCTCACATGAAGCATAAACAGTTTTCCTCAAATTACCCATCCTGTCCAAGAAATAATGCATAATTGAACCGAAAGAAAAGCTAATGGAAGGTAAAGTGAACATTTAATATGCAGAAGATTAATTGGTGCCCTCCCAAAGGGGACAAATCTATGAAAAGCAGTCACTGCAGAGAGATCCATATCAAGAGAAATAAGATGTGTGCTTTGGTATGGCTTGGCTCCTCTGGTCTGTGTCATGATTAATTATACTTCTGTAGAGGTTGTATCTCATTAAGTTACTGATAGTGTAACTGTGGTTACTCTAGAGTAATGATCCTGCACCGATACCCCAGCGTCAAAGCTTTCCTTTTTGCAAACTAACATTTAACAGCGCATGTCTTCCTGCAGCAGCATGTCTCTCATTCACCAGCTTTCTTTCTATCCATCATCCATGATTTACTTTCATATCCACCCACCCCCGCTCTTTCATCTCTGAATCCAATACTGTCGGAGCTATAAACTCCCAGCAGCAGAATACATGGTGGTTTAGTGGCATTGTTAGAGGGTTTCAAATGTGAAACTGCTTGATTCCAGGGAAGGTTTGCATGGATTTGTTTCTCACAAAGACATTTTTCCCTGAAACTAGAAAAACTCCATTCTTGGTGCTTTACATTGTATTATCCATTTGCATTATTCTGTGCTGAAATGTTGTAATTACCATGCCATGTCTAATTCTGCTGCAGTTGGTTATCCATGTATTTCCCAGTATCCTGCAGAAGTAGAACTGTACTTGTTGCATCTGGGTAATTTGGAGAGTACAGCAGTAGTACAGCAGTAGCAATAACAAATCATTTTTCCAATAAGTAAAGTTAGTGCCATTTAAAATTTGTAGCTGCAAGAAATCTACATCTGTAAGCCACAGCTTTCAGTCGCTGAATTTGTGCCCTTTTGTTGAAATTAAGTGACGCGCTGACAGGTACAACATCATGACAGAATTTTTTAACAAAATTATTTCAATATAAACTCAAAAAATATAGTAAATGCACACTGCATTTCTGCTCCTATAGTTTAATAACTTAACTTACATGAGCATATTTAGGTTTTGTTTTTGTTTTTTGGACTGGTTTGGGCAATAGAGAGAACTCCTGATAGATGTGACACAAACTGACCCTTTTTCAAGGTCGTAGTCTTTAGTCAATATGAGAGAAGGTCTTCTGACATCTGTCATTTCAGTTTGGCCCAGAATCATAGGAAAAGGAAGAAGAGAGAAGGAAAGGGCACAGAGCATGAAAAGGAAACAGAAAGCAGTGCAGTGAAGCAAGGATAATGTAGTCCCTGTTTGGTTCTGTCAGCACCTTCTTACCTGTCAGTGAACAGTTCAGGCAGGAATTGCTCCAGTCTGTCTCAACCAGAAGGACATGGTAGCTACACGGTGACAGAAGGTAACAACACAATGCTACGGTACCAATAGTACGAGCTTATGCCCAAGAGTAGGACTTTCTTTCAAATGAAAGAAAAGATCTTGTGTAATGAAAGCCCACTGGAATGTATGAAATATGTAGTGTCAAGACTGCTCTGTGGTTATTAGAGAGACTATCCCATGGCTTCTCCATGACTGAAGGGTCAGCGCTTCAGTTTGTGCACCATGCTGTGTATTCATCTGGACAGTTGTCTTCTGTCCTGTCAAGATGTTTCTCAGCGAGCTTGCTTGAGTTAGACACTCACAGCTCAACAATGAAAATGTAAAATGTAGTCCAGCAAGGGTAAGTACAGTTTAAAAGGAAGGGGCAACTTGCTACTCTGGGTCCTCACATTAACATGCTTTTATGTGTCTGTGTTTTCTTGTTTTATGCTATGTAATATCTGGTTTGTGCTGATTTTCACACCACTTTCCAGTTTAATTTCGGGACATATCTGTGGTTTCCCCTTCTCATATCATAGGTTAAGTTATCAATTCTTTAGACTGAGAATTTGCAGAGAATTTAAAAAACTCGAATGATCACAAACAAGGCATACTGAGAAACTGACTCAGTAGTAAGCTCCACTTCCTCACAGTAAGAGAGTCCACATGGGGCCAGGGTTTTACTGTGTTTACATGATCTCCTAGTCAGTCCTCATGCAGGGATATGCTACTCCAAGCTTTCAGGATGGGTTAAAAATGGAGATCAATAACATATTTTTATTCTCATCGTATCTCTTCCTTTTTGCTCTGGTGTAGGGAGGACTTTAGTCTTTTTCCTTTACCCATGAATCTTGTTCTTTCCTACTCATCCCCTGTGCTGACAGATGACCGCTGTTACACTCTTACTCGTACTGTTCAATATTTAATACTTCCCCATGAATTTCTTTTGTAAAGTTTAGCTAAGTGTGAAAAGCAAAAGTCCCGTAGAGGGGAATGAGAGGCTAAGCATGAATGGCAGAGGGCAGCCGCGTGAATGTGAGAAGTAAAAAAGTGTAAATGTCGCCTATTCTGTTCTGAAAGATGAGGAGTTTGATTCTTTTTTAAATCCAGTGGTTTAGAGTGTTGAAAGTAAGGCCAGAGGTACAAAAAAGACTTTTACCAACTTGGTTTTAGTGGTATGTGTTAACTCTTTTATGATAATCCTTAATACATGAACTCAATCAATAGAACCTAAATGGATCAATGTGATACAATTCCAAGATCCGATTTGTTCATCCTGATCTGAAATAATGTTTATCTAATGATTTAATATGTACACACACAAATCACTCACAGCATTGTGATTTTATAATATCAGCATTTCCAGGGGCTTGTAATTTTTTAGTTTTTGAAAAACTCATTTTGTATTCCACCCCTACATCTGAATTATTTAGCTCCAGTGCCATTTCTATTCTTAGTATTTTTACTAGTGTTTAGATGGCTGCAGACGAAGACTTAGCATGAAGTAAACACGATAAGCAGCATATTGTGTATGTTCATACAGATCATAAACAAATTCTTCTGGTTTGTGCATCACCTCAGTTCTTTCTTGTGAATATGAATGTTTAGTTATGTGCATGAGGACTTGTAATGAGTTATCATTTCCTTGGGCTAAAAGATGTGCAACATTAACTGTGAAATTAGAAAATGCAACATGTTCGTTCTATCTTTAACTTCAGACCTTCACACACAGCATCTGCCATTGTAGTACATTGTATGTGTGCACACTTACGTTTAAAACTACTGAAAGGTTTAAATTAGATAGTAATGTTTACCCGTTATTTTCCAGCCTGGAATAAATTTTCTCCAAGACAAAGAGGCTTGGATTAAATCAAGCTGGAAAGCAACAGTCTTGAAGGGAACATCAAAGGTTTTCACATGTCCCTCGGGTCTCTTCCACGAGCACCGATCAAAAATGCTGGGTGGGAATGTGCTTACAGTCTCCTATTCAGTGAAACTGATTTCATCCAGCCACGCCTCGTAGCCGAGAACTGCTAATCTCTCAAGTCTGAAATTGTTCTGAGAGAAGCAGCAGAAGAAGGACGAGTGGCAGTAGAGAAAAGGATTGGAAGGTAGAACTGAAATTGGCTGACATCTGGTGCATACTACTGCTGCAATCAATAAGCTTTCAAAGATGCAAATACATATTTGTTTTGTTAATTTTTTCTTTAATTTCAGTTGCTATGCAGTCTAGATTCCTTTTACTTTTATTCACCCAACAAATTTATCTCTGCAAGCAAATTACTCTTTTAAAAGTTCAGCTAGTTGATGCTTTGGTCTCATTTTTAAACAGACTCATTAGGATTGACACTGTTATGCTGTCATTGCTGTGGCAGCATCAGCAGAATTTTTAATGAATGATTAATAATTTACATGAATATGGCTTGTGCTTCATCTCCAAGCATCATAAATATGATTAATCAAATAAACTGAAATGTAATCATGAGCCACCAGATTATTCTGTTGACAGAGTCAATACTTAAATTCACATTAAAATACTGAAGATTACTAATATTGAATTACAGAAAGGCAAATGAAAAGAAAGCAAGACATGTATTCTTAATTCTTATAATAGCATCTTGGAGTTCTTTGAGAGCTGAAGAGTCTGTGATTCCTGACAGACTATCAATATGTCATTTGAGGGTAATTGTGATGACAGAATCTAACAGTTACTTTTCACTTTCTGTCATTTTTTATATGTTTGCAAACCTCCTTTGGACTGAATTATTGATAAATAGCTGGCTGTTGCATGCTGAGTCTGAGAGAAGGGTAAAACATGGTCCGGATTCTTTCATAGACCGGCTACACAAATGCATACACCAAGAGTAGCTGTTCAGTACAAATTCGTTGAAAAATGTCTTCAAACACTGCTCTCTTTTTTAAAAATACAATATTAAAGATTTTCCATTTTGCTAATTTGGTTAAGTAAGCGTCATGGATTTTGTTTTTCTTGGCAAATTTTGAAGGAACCAAGTCTCATAACACACTTTAATATGTGGGCCTAGGTAAGCGTCATTGGTCTTCTGCTCATCCGAGATACTGTGATGCAAATCGGACAACACATTCATCCTCAGGGACTAAAAGCATCAGCACAAGTTCCCTTGAAGACATCACATACAAACTCACGCACACACACAATCCAAGTACAATGCATACACACACGCTCCTGCGTTTAGATCTCTGCCCTTGTTGTTCTTGAAGGACAGCTCTGAGAGATTTACTGCTGTCAGCTTCGAGGGAGAATTTAGTTTTCCCTTCAGAAAGAAAAGTCTGTCATCGCACTGGGATCAGGCAGGCTTGAATCATTACACCCATAATGAACATCAAATGGAATGAAATGAGGAACAAAAACTGGCTAGTGTGATTTGTACAAATTTCACCTCAGTTCATTTTTAATGCTTCACCAGCAACGCAAATAATCAATCTTATTTGCATACAGAGCAAGTGTAACAACTCATTATAGCTCTATTTATTTATTTTCTCCTCCCTCCCTCTCAGGCTCCGGGTTGTGAGTTGGGTCACAGAAATATTGATTTCACCCACACTTTCCGGGAACGCCTTTATTGACTGACTGCCACCAATAAATTGTTGATCGCTTGTTGATGAAAAGCCTTTGGGCTACAGTAAATCCTCCTAATAATGTGTCAATGCAGCTATTTTCTTGTGCGCTGTCAAAACCAAAGCACAGCCATGTATCACATTCTACATGCATAAGTGATTTGGTTAAACCCCGATCTTTCAAAATCCAACACCAGTCTATGGTGCTGCTGCTGTTGTTACCAGGGTTTTGCCATTGAAGTATGCAACCTTGTTATCAGATTCAGGCTGCCTGGCAGGCATAAAACACTGGCTGGCATGCTATGTTGGTTCTTGTTGTTGTTTTAACTAGCAAAGTAGCCTCCAGTCATTCAGCAGTGTCACTGGCAGAGAGAGCGTAATGGGAGAAGTATGCATTATGTGACACAGTTAAATTTGTATTATTTTATTTATCACGTAAGATATATTATATATTATCACGTTGATATAAGTTGGCTTAAGAACTGAGGCTAAAATGCAGTTCTTGATTCCTTTGGTAAGATGGGAATTGAAAACTTTAGCTCAGGGGTGTCAAACTCAAATACACAGTGGGCCAAAATTCAAAACTGGAACAAAGTCGCGGGCTAAGATTAATATTTATTGAAAAAAAATCTTCCTCCAGATATAAGAATGAATCTTTTCTTATGGACTCAAATAAGTTTTGCTGGAAAACTGAATATGGAACAAGCAAAGCTTAATACTAAACAATATATATATTAGCTGTATAATACCAGTAGGCCAGCTCTAATAGTAATTTGGTATGGCTTCGCGGGCCAAATGTAATTAGGCTGCGGGCCAAATTTGGCCCGCGGGCCAGAGTTTGACACCTATGCGTTTAGCTTAAAGAGCTGTGTTAATCATTTATCCCTAATATTTTAGAGAACTTCCCTCTCAGATTACTGGCTTAACTGTGGTTTCTAGGATATTTAAAAGTAGAATGGGAGGCAGAGCCTTCAGCTTCCAGCTCCCTCTCCTGTAGAACCAGCTCCCAGTTTGGACACCCTCTCTACTTTAAAAATTGGTCTTAAAACTTTCCTTTTTGATAAAGCATGCATTTATGGCTGGATCAGGTGACCCTGAATCCTCCCTTAATTATGCTGCAATAGGTCTAGGCTGCTTGGGGCTTCCCATGATGCGCTGTGTCTTCTCCTCTCACCTTTAAACACCTCTCTGCATTTAGTCATTAGCTACTATTAGGCTAATATTGGCTCTCTTTCGGTGTGTCTTTTGTGCTGTCTTCCTCCCCTCACCCCCAGTGGAAAAATGGCTGCCCCTCTCTTAGCCTGCTGGAGGTTTCTTCCTGTCAAAAGGGAGTTTTTCCTTCCCAATAGCGCCAAGTGTTTGTTAGTAGGGTGCTTGTCTGGGTGTTTGGGTTTCCTGGTATTACTGTAGGGTCTTTGCCTTACGATATTAAATGCTTTGAAGCCGCTATTGTTGTTATTAGACATACCTGTCAATAACTCCTTGTACAGCCTCAGTATTCCTGTTGTTCAGGTAAATGTTGAGTTATAGCAATATTAGCTTCTAGCTGTTAGTAATTAACCTTTAACCTAGCTTGTAAATTAGCTAATTAAATGCAGCTGTGAGTATATTTATAGTTTCCCGCCTTTTGCTTATAACAACCTAAGCTTAAGTGTTAATTCACATGACATCATAAGAATTTTACAGCTGGTCTCGAGTATGTTTCGTGAGTCAAATCCGGACGACTCTACCGCGGAGGAATCCAGGCAGCAGACTCCATGTCGGACTTTCCCTTTCTCCGTTCGTGTGAAGCGCTGTTTCATACGTTCAGTGATGCCTCTGCAGCTCACAGACGGAGCGATACAGGAAGATACTACAGTCAGTGGGACCTTATCACCCAAGTGACGTCGTATATGATCAATCCCGACTTGTAATAATCTCAAAGCAAAGAAGCAATTTCAGCCGAATCCCCAGGACTACTCTGGAGGCAACTGTGGGACGGTCAGTCTACTGTGTTGACAAGGTAGGGCAACTGCGCAAATTGTTTTTTCCCCCGTTTCATTCATTCTGCAGTGAGTATTTGTTTGCACCTGTCGTGACTTAAAAACAATCCTCTCTTTGATCAAGTAGTGTTTCGACATCTACTTTTATTAAAACATGCAAACCTGGGATACAATACTGTTTTTTTTCTCATGTTGTCACATTATTTTCTTCACGATTTACTGTTTAGATTTTTTTTTCTTTTTTTTTGTACAAGTTTCTTTAAAACACGGGGCACCTAAAGAGGAAAAAAACAAAAACACAAAACGCCTCATATTTGGGCAAAGTTGTTGGTCTGGACGTTCCCCTTTAGCACGTTGACAGCTGTCCCTACCACTTGCCGCAAGTGATAATGAGGCAAAAATATCCAATCACCCTTTCCGTGCGCCTTGACGGAACAACCGCGTCTGCAATTGCGTATTTGGGATTTTAATATGACGACAAACTGCAGAATTTCTCTTTTACAAGAACACAGTAAACAGTGATTCTTCTAATGAATGCTTGGGGGGGGGGGGGGGGGAATCAGAACATGATACTGCCACTTGTTAGACGAGGATGCAGCAGTGACCATGAGAACATGTGCCATGGCTCTCCACGTCCAGAGGTTTGGGGGTAGCATTCTGGTCACTTCTTAATATCCAGCGCTGAAGCCTTGCAGATGGTGCGAGCTCTACTGGATATTAGGGGTTAAATTCCTTATTTCTATATCCACGTCAAGCTGCTCTGTGGGTTTATTCAGACTATTCTTTGGTCACCCAGTCTCCTTGGAAATTGGCTTTGATGTTGAATGTATTCTGCACTTCTTCCAGCCTGAATGTGTGATTCCAGTCATTAAAACACTGCCTCGAGTAGTAGCCTGTGTAATTCAGCCCATATAAATGAACAACGCTACATCTGTAAATTACTCTCTGGACTAACTCCAGATGTGATGTGAATGGATCACTTGTCTGATGTAAAAATGCACAAGGAGTTTGTCTGCGAAAATAACGCTGCATTAATGGCTCATTATGGATGGGAATGATACACTCAGTAATTCTTGCGTGTGTGGAGGGGCACTGATTTGTTATACATATACATACATATATATGCATGCTACAAGGTAGAGAGAACAGAATTCAAGAATGACAGGAAGGGATCAAGGCTAAGAGGTTAACGAACTATGAAGAAGCCATTAATAGACTCCCAAAATGAACTAAGCACTTAACACACACAGAAATGGGACTATTGACTGAAAGCTGCAGCTCATGCAGATCTGCACATTTTGAGGTCATGTGCTACAGAACAAGAAGCATATTTAATGATTTTTTTTCCCACTCTCCCCGTGTTATCTTCCTCTTTATATTCCTACAGAAATTGAAAGGCATTGCACGCAGACGACCCAAGCACATTCTCTTATCTCAAAGAAGCAGGGAACAATCCCTCAATCTGTTGATCTTCCCTCGGCACATGTGTCACTTCCTTAAACTATAATCATGCACGCTTTCCTTGTTAAACACAAGGGTTCTACATCTGCTCACCTTTCCAACCCAGTCCTCCTTTACAGACCCTCTGCAACTCATATTACTGACTGCAGTGGCTTCATACCACCATGGAGGAGGAGGAGTGTCTGAGTGATCATTAGCAGCATTTCGTCTTTGCCTGTCAGTTAATGATGGACTCGGGGCTGAACTCTAAACCCTATCCTTCATTAGCTTCCCTTTTGTCTTGATGCTGTTATCAGCTCTAGTAGCATCCCCTTGTGTCATTTCTACATATTCAGCAAAGTCACAGAAAATGTAACTGACTGAACTGTGGATGATTTGTAGCCATTACTTTGTCCACATCAGTAATCGAATGGCTTGTCCTTGTCGGACTGTATTTTTGTTGATCCTGTTTAGTTAAAATCGCGATGATATCTGCTCTGCTACAAAAAAATACGTTTAAACACTTCCTCGGTCACTGCTTTCTGGGTGCTGCCAGTGGAATATTAAGAATGCTTTCGAGGTGAGATAATGGATGCTGAATATCTGTACTTTTCACACTTCTTCCTTCCTCACCAAGTCTCACTCAATCATGCAAATAATGCTGTCCAGATGTAAATGTATCATCATCGCGGGCAGACCAAACAAGCTTGCTTTCTCTTCTGCATGAGATTGCCTCTTAAGCCACGGAAGCCTGAAATTAAAGTGCAATTATTAAAGGGGCCATCAGATTTAAGAAGCCTGGGGGGCAGAAGGGAGGCTTGGACTAGCAGTGGGACAAATATTGCTTTCTGACACCTCAAGGGTTTACAATAAAATTAAGGCACAATGACGGCAAAGAAGATTTTGCAAAGCACAGTGATGACATAGCTGTTACTCATGACTTGTCGCCCCTCAGGTTTTATTAGTGAAGACCAGAAGTCACAGTCATATCATAATGATGGTTGTGGATGACAGCAATGATGAGTCAGCTATTGCCGGATTCTCTGATGTGCTATAAATCCAGGCTGTGTTCTTTTTTTCATTCTTGAATTTTAATTACACTGCACTGTTCAGCAGCGCCGAGCCCTGTCGGGTCTCACTATGTCTTGCTGCTCGTCTGTGGTTCACTTATGAGAACAGGACATCTTCTGTTTCCGAGGTTTCACTCTGGCAATAAGAAGACTTACCAGTTTGGCTTGAGGGGACTCTTCAAGCACTCCTGCTCTACCCGTCTAATCTCAGCCTGCGCACTTTCTGGTGCTGCTTAGATTGGTCGTATGGGAGCTGTCAGCAGGCCAATTTAATTTCTTCAGCTTTTCTCCTGTGAATCTTTTTTAAACCAGGAGAAAAAGCTGTGTGTTAGCTCAGAGAAGCTAAAGAAAGTTATTTTTTAGGATCAAACTACGAACTTAACAAAGACGGTTGCATTAGAGACTGTGCACAGGCCCTCGTGAAGAATTGGTGTGCCATCACCAGTGAAACGGGACACACTGTGCTTGATGCTGAATGAACGCATACTCGGTGCACGGCAACCTGTACTAATACTACACTTCTGAGATTATCTGTCTATTGGCAGGGGTTAAGCCACAAAACGCTTTCTGCTTCCTAGGATTTGCTCGTAATAGCATCTCTGATATTGTACATTTTTTTTTCTATATTCTTGAATGCCATAATTCATTCGTTTATCTGAGACAGTCACTCAGCTGACAAATATAATTAATTTGTGGGGACCCTGATATCAGACTGCAGCTAAAGCATGAGGCAAAGTATACTGACACTGATAATGTCACTTTGGTGGATATACAGTGCTCCGCTGTGGGATTTCTGTGTGTGCAGTAGCTTTTGAGTCACTGATGAGGAGCATTGTTTGCCATTACAGCTTCCCTTCATGCCTGCTAATGCCTGCAGGTCACACTACAGTCTAAGCCCCGGGCTGCCTTTCTTTCTCACTGTTGACAGCATGCATCTCTATACACATTTAAAAACACAAAGTAGCGTACAGTGTATCTTTTTACATCCAATCTGCAGTCCAAGGCGTTTAATGTTTGAACGATGTGACACACACACACACACATATATATATATATATATATATATATATATATATATATATATATATATATATATATATATATATAGTTAGTATAAATGTAGTATAAAGACATACATTAGACCTGCTTTTGCCAGGGAACAATGTCAATTCTGATGGGAGAGTGAGAGAAATGGGGAGAGAGTCATGGTCGTTTGCCTTCCAGCTATTGCAGCATGCTCCAACTGTGAAAGGCCACTGCCATTGTTGGGTAACATAATCCACCAGGGAGGCCTTCAGCCAGACACTGGGGAGGACTACCTATACACACTCTCCCTCTCTTTCTCTCTAAGTAAAGATGCATATCCCTTTCAGTGGTGGAATCAGCTGCTGAATGCTAAGCAATTCTGAAGTGTTACCGAACTTGTGTGTGAGGTTACAGCACACACATCCCATTATTGTTGCCATTCTGAGCAGAAACACTCCGCTTGCTACTTGCCTCATTTAAACTGTCTTTTGATAGTGGTAGATCCTGATACTCTCCGGTGATGGCGAGCTGAGGGCCTGGATTAAGAAATACAGACATGCAAATGCCTCCTCTGTGAAAATGTACCCCATAGATAACTGTCTGGATGGTTTTAATCAAGTGTTGTGGAGTGTGTGGTCACCTACGGAATGGATACCAACAATAATGTGTCTGTGAGAAACAGATTTGTGGTTTAATAGTGGAAGCAGTAGCTCACAATGGATCACATATAGACTCGTGCTTACGAGTATTGGGTTGCTTGCAATCTAATTAGCATGAATGTTTTCCCATCATAGAGGCCACATACTCTGGATGCATATGCACATTAGATAGAAGATGCATTTGATATGCACTTGAGGGAGATATACGTGATTCAGGCTGCCCGATTAAAATATTATTTATCTATCCGTACACAATTTAATCCTTTATCAGAAGATAAACAGAAAATGTAGTTGGCTAACTACTTTGATTTCATTAAAAAAAGATAATCAAATTCTTTGGTTTTAGTTTTCAATTTCATTCCTAATGCATGCCATAAAGCAATGGAAACATTATGTTATGACCTCAGTGGTACTAGATTTGAGAAGCTGAATCCACTATATGACTGCCTGTACTGGAGAAGGACATTAAATTTGATTCTCCTTAGCTCTGGGTGTGTGTAAACCAAATGTAAGAAGGTTTAACAACCGTGTAGTCTCAGGGGAAAAAACACAAAACAACAACTGCTGCACAGCTGTTATGCTTTCTGTATATGTAATGTGTAAATCTATGCCAAAAAGGAGTCTATTGAGGGAATCCTTCTTGTATTCTGTATTCCAACTTACAAATGTAATTATGTAATTTTTTTACAGTGCCTAAAGAATGCCCATTGATCCTAAATTCATATTGAATATAATGACTCAAAACATTTTAAATTGGTAGATTAGATTTCTCCACAGGTAAACATGAATCAGGAATTTGAGAAATTGTTACATTTAACCACCGAAGTAGAACATTTAAAAAAGTGGTTCAGGATGACTTGATACATCCACATGGCCTGATTTGAAATTCCTCCACTTTAACATTAGCTGGATTATTTTAAAAAAGCCAAATACCAGTCATGTTGTTCCTGAAAAGGTTTACACATTTGCTTTTCTCACTTACAGCTCCATGGTGTTTTTTCTATGCATGTGAAAAGCCCCTTACAGCTAAGTGAAGTCCCTAAATGCCCCAGTTGCGAGGTGGGTTAGTAGGTTAGTAGACATGTGTCTCACATGCATGAGAAGTGGCATTATGCCATTGTTATTTAAACAGGATTTCACCCTATAATTCCAAACAACACTGACTGACTAAAATCTGAAAAGCCAGCGGCAGCATTGATGCTATTTTTTTTTTTTGCACCAAAGTCTGTAAGCATGTGTGCACAGTAAAGCCAAGGGCTTTCATTTGCATGCATACTGAAGCTTTAGGAAAGTCTAAATAGCTTGTCTCCCAGACTGACAGTAATGAGAGGAGAGGATTGATGCCTCTTTGAGAAGATTTTGACAAGTTCTTGCTGTTTTGGCAGGAGGCATTAAAGATTATGGTATCGATAGAACAGTGAAAGGTAATCCTGAGCAGTGCTTTATTTTAAGCCTATAATAGTGTGTGCACATGTCCATTTTGCTACATTTTGTCATTTTTGCTAAAAACAGGGGTCTTTTTTTGTATCCAAACAATCCAAAAATATTTTATAACATATATAGCCTGTTATTGAATAAATAAAATCTGATGACTGTCTGACAGAAGCCTAGCAGCCATTTTTAATGTGGGTCCTGTTGCTGCAGCACCCATGTTTTCATGGCAATCATCCTCATGAAACCCTAACCACCTGGGTAGGATGATTAGTAGGAGCACAATCAGTGTCATGTCAAACTATTTGACCGTCAAATAGCACAGGTGTCACATCCCTGCGGTAATAAATTAATGTGACATTTTCACCGTTGCCTCATACTGATGGGAGATTTTCCAATCCAAGCCTGATGCACCGTGTTGCACCTTTGGGAAGGGAGCGGGAATTTAAGAGCCATTTAAGAAGAGAAGCCAGAGCCTGCTTAGGTATGTTATTAGACCATCAGTTCCTGAAGAATGGTAAATAACCTGTATTTGTATAGTGCCTTACTAGTCCCTAAGGACCCCAAAGCACTTTACATATTCAGTCATCCACCCATTCACACACTGGTGATGGCAAGCTACATTGGGGCGCACTGACAGAGGCAAGGCTGCCGGACACTGGCGCCACCAGGACACCACCAGTAGGCAACGGGTGAAGTGACTTGCCCAAGGACACAATGACCGAGACTGTCGGAGCCGGGGCTCGAACCGGCAACCTTCCAATTACAAGACGAACTGCCAACTCTTGAGCCACGATCGCCAACGAAGTTTTGATATGGGGGCAAACATACTGCATACAGCTTAAACTGTTATTATTATTATTTATATTGCGCAATTAGGAAAGCTTTGTTTTTAACACATGCTAATGTCATTACTAATGGCATTTTTGGATTTTCTCTTTATAGCAAGGACAGAAACTCTCCTGTTTGGATATGTAGCCGCCAGAATATCAGATTTTTTCATTTACTTTCAGTGATATTGAAAACTGATCTGCTGTCAGAAGCTGTTACGGGTAGAATTAACTTCTGGGACAAAAGTACTGCATTTGCTGTAACTGCTTCACAATAAAAGCCACTCCATGTTTTACTAGTTGGTTGTTTTTGATGTGAAGTGACAGCAGTAGACAATATTCAGCTTGCCTTCAACTAATGCAGGTCTGATATGGTTATGGAGTCGGCTGTTAACATTGGGGCTTATCTAGCTCGGGACATGTTGCTTTTGTCAGTATACTTTTATTTAAAGGATGTCAGGCATTAATGACACCATAAATAGCATCAACAGTATCGATAACAGCATTTGATGAAGTTTAAGCCTTCAAGATTAAAGCTTTAAAGAAAATTCCACTTTCTTTTACTTTCATATGTCAAACTGTCTTTATCGTTTCAGTTTTTATTGGTTTCCATCAAGGATTTCCCTCTTTTCCCCAGATATCATACAATTGTATTACTCAGCATACTAGTTTTCTGAGGAGTGGCTTAAAGGAACAATAGGGAGGGGGGTGGGGGGGGGCTTTTCTTGACCAGCCAGCATCCCTTCGTGCCCCAGCTTTCTGCAGTGCCCTCTAGCAGCCGGCCTGGCCGCCTCTCACTAGCTGTGACAGGAGAAGGAGGAAGATGATGAATCAGGGACATGACGAAGATATCCCCAGCATCGACTTCTCCGTGAGATGCTGGGCAGTGTCACACAGGGAGAAAGTGTGATCACAGTTTTATTTATCCAGTTTATAGCTCATGGGCAAGTGTGGTTCCTCAGCCTTGGCAGACTGTTTAATAAGGCCCATGTGTATGTCTCTTATTAGTTTCTGGTTAATGACAGAGCACTTTGCAGTCTCCCTAATAATGGTGTTTTAGTGAGATTTGGAATTCACTTAACTTGCTATATATTCAATCTTTTTAAAGAACCTCCTCCTTTTGCAGAACACTCAGCAGTGGGCATTAGCATGTCACGTGCCTGTCAGTCTCCATGGGAGGTCCAGACTGTCATGTGATCTTACGTCGAGGAAAGCCTCCATGAGCAAGGCTCTTGTGTATTTAAAGCAAGGAGATTTATTTAAGAGCCCATTACACAAGATAAGCTGCAAAAGGTACAGCTCTAAATGGAATAGAGGAGCCTATTTGTAAATGTCCGCAAGTGCCTGACTTTAAGTGCATGGCGGGGAGATGAATGGAGATGATAAGCAATAGAGGGTAATTTTAACAATGGGTATTTGAAAGGGTAGATATTTTGTGATGACAGCCTTTAATTGATCTCATCACTTTTGAATGGGGTTTTTATTGAGCTCATCTAAAGGCTGACAGCGCTAGCTAGAAGGATAGCTCTTGTGTCCTGAATGTCGTACAGGAATTCTGATGCATTTCCCCCCCCCCTTTTTTTTAAAATCCTGCACAGTACACATGCTTATTTTCATCCAATCCTTGATAACAAAAGCCTGCATGAGATCGTCAGAGGCAGGACTGACTGCGCAGGGAGGTTTGACACAGTTGTTTTAGATCCAGAATGGCATCAGTGCAGGCTGAAAGTTAGTTAAAGCATTAAAAGGATGCACCCAGTATAGTAGTTTGTGGTGCTAAACCATGTCATATAATCAACCGTTAAATAACTTAGGGTAAAAAAGGTAGCACATGCGGGGCTTCAGGACAAAGTAGACTTATCTCAATTTCACTAATTAATCCAGCCCTGTCAACAAACATGCTAACATTTCGGCCTACTGGCCTCCATCAATGCGTCCGCGCAGCCTCAAAGGCCCTTTGTGTTTTGGATTTATTTGAGAGAGTGGCCCTCAAGCATAGTGCCAATCTTCCCAGTAAACCCTACAGGGAGCTTTTCCTGCTGTGAAAAGTTGAAATACCCATTGACTTTCAGTGGCAGCTTACAGTTTTTTCAGCTCTTCTAGCTTCTCTTATTGGAACAGAGCATAAGCTGATGTAATTTCAAAATTACACAATTGATATTTGAGTAGTTAGAAATAAGGCTTACAAGTGTCCATCACTGGGTAGACATGAAGTGTATTTGTCCCATTTTGTATACAGTACATGAATACAACATGGGGTAATCTTGATATGGTTGCATGATTCATAGGATTAGTTGGGATTAGCGAAGCTAACTTTTACATGACAGCAGCAATGATCTGTTCTCAAACTAATAACAATAATCAGGTTGGGAACTAATTCCCACTTGAAACTGACTGCAACACTGCAGCACATTTGACACTTAAATAATTGATAAAGAGAGGAGGCACAGGGTGGGGGTCTAGATGTAATCATAACATGTGCTGGAGTTTCATATAGGACCTACGTACTGTGGAATGTCCATGTGAGAAAAGGCAGGGCCCTAAAACTCTGCCAGATTTCATTTCACGCTCCGCAGAGCACAGCCTCTGAGACGGTGACATTTACATGGCCCTCTATACCACTGCCAGTTGCTGCAGGCCCAAGGCACTGGCTAAATCAGGCACAAGGGCCAATGAATGAGGAGGCAATGCGAGCGGGAGAACAAGGAGGAGATGGCTAATGTGCTGTGCAGAAGAGCCAAACAAGAGAGCATGATTTCATGAGTTGTTAAAAGGAGTGTATCACGTCACGACCGTCCTTAAATTAAAATACTTTTCTTTGGAGGTAGATGCAGATGTGAAATCTATTACTTGTGCAGTGCTAATGCATCATGTTTGCTCCTGTTATACATTATTGGGAGTGCTTCCAGTATGACCAAGACCTCTGTAAATGATTCTGGTCTCTTTGTGGGAGTTGTTTTGCACAAACATAATAAAGGAGTTCATTTAGGGAAAACTCATTAAACAAATAAATGGCACTGCATGTGCATCACCGGGGTTGAACATTTGTGTGTGAGTAGATGGGTAGCATCGGGGGCAGGATTGTTCAGGGATTATCTGCTTCAACGACCACCTGGTTCTCTCTTAACCAGGAGGTCATCGGGCTAGTTTGATTTTAAGTCAATCCCCTCCTCTTACTTAACTTTGTCCCTGACTAATCTAATTTGGTTTGCACCCATAGTAGCGTCCCATTTCACTCTAACCAGTAAGAGTAGCTCAGTCTGTACTGAGCTCTCTCTCGCATTTTTTTTTTTAAATAACACTTCCCATGAGATGTTTCCCAGTTGGCTGAAATAAAAATTCACAGCAGCTGCAAACACTGAGGTTTGTCTGTCTGCTTTCAAAAGAAACCCTTTGGCAATAGGAGAATCGTTCTTTGCCTAAAATCATTCTAGGCTCCTTTTAAAGATCTTCTAGTAAGTCCCCCCAAAACGGTATAAAGACAATGCACATTTAACTTATATAATCATAGATGCACTGGGCAGTTTCTCATGCTGTATCCTCTCAGGGATTTCTGCTATGGAGCCAATTTGGCACAAATTCTCTCCTCATTTTGGTCTTCAAATCTTGGCGCTTGCTTTTGTTTTTGTTCCCTGGCAAGTCACTTTGCTCTGATATTTCTTTTTTTCCCAGGTGGCGTGAAACTATCGATGTGTTTGTGTAAACACATCAGTCAGCATGTTTTGAATGGAGCCAGTTCAACTCTGAAAGCTGTTGTACATGACAGCCTTTCATTGTGTGCAACAATGCCTTATTGAAGTCTGAACATAATGTTGAGCGGTAACCATTACTGCAGGATTATCAGATGTAGAAGAAGACAAGGCAGATGGATACAATGATGGGAGTAGTTTGAGACAGGTGGAGGTCAGCATTGCTACCACGCAGTCTCACTGGTCCTGTTTGTCACGGAGCAGTGAATCAATACAATTGTCAAGTGGATGAGTCCACACTGCTAGTTCATTACAAAGTGTTAAATCTAGCAATGGTGCTTACTAACTGCCATAATGAGGTGGTAACAAAGTTATGGAATGATTAGTGAGCATGTGTCCCAGCAGGACGGCGAGGGAGAGCGAGCTTGGGGAGGTTACAGTATGACAGATGGTGACTGTATGTGTGTGTCACTGTGTGAATACGTGAACGCTACTGCTTTGGGGTTGTTTTTGCACACAAACAAGTGGAAAAAAATAACTAAATATTTCATTGAACTTGATGATATTGATGCTAGCAGGGACTTGGACTTACAGGCAGTTTTGATTTCATTCCAGTGTGATTCATCAGCAGGGTCAGCTTTGACAGCAACGCTTTTTGAATATTGTTTTCAATTTAGTTGATTATAAATTAGTTGTGCTAAGAACAGTATTGTCAGTGTTTGATTGGCAAGAAAAGATGGTTATTTTTAGCATCCTGTGTTAAAAATCGTGTTTTGATGTGTCAAACTATCTTTTTTTAAAATTCTATTTGCAGATTATATTATCTTAGCTTTATGCTTTTTATCCAGATTCAAGGCTTCCTTAACAATATCTTAAATAGAAGTAATCCTTTTTGCATTAATTCATGGATTCTTATGTGCTTTACTGGGACAGTCATTTGTAAATTCAAGTCTATACAGATTACAGAGGCTGACAAACACACTGACCATTATCAGGCTTGTTTTCACGATATCACATGATACTACTACACAAATCTGTAAAACATGCCAGAAGGGGTGTAAAATAAACGCAACTCCGCGTGTGGTGTTTTTAGGTTCTGCCGTAAATCACCATGTTGCACGTTGACTGCAAGAGAAGGAAAGAGAACGAGTGGAGGCAGAGGAGGGAGGGGCTGAATCTGTGGTACAAAGCCAAAACACGACCGATGCCAAGGTGGCAGGCACGGAAGGAGGTGGAAGAGAGTGAGAGGGAGAAGATGAGAAGGGAACACCTTCTTCTCAATCTAATAAGCTGCATGTATAGGCACTGAAGGACAAACCCCTATTTATAACCAATCATCTAGATTGCCCCCTTTCACGCAACTAGCATTTTCAGGGGTGTTAGGGGTTATTTTTCTACATACACGAGAGGCCATTTTCTTCCATTTCTTTTTGCGACGTGTTTAACAGGCTCGAAAATGGCTCAAACTACATAACAGCGAGTTGTGACAATTTTGGGGCACATGCATCATGCATTTGCTCACTGTTAGTCATTTCACACCCACAGGAAGAAGACAAATTGGTCACATCCATTTCTTTCTTGTGTTTTTTTTTCTCTTTTGTTTTGTTTTCTTTACTGGGGCACCATTAAAATGCACCTAAACGGTGACTGTTAAAATTCATTGCAGGAGATGTACACTAAATGCAGATAGGGGGGGGGAAAAAACGAATATTAATTGAAAATCCACGCCCACATCCTGTCAACTCTTTAGTGACTGAGACATTTAGAGGCTAGATTTATTTGTAATTTAATTAGCGGGGAAGAAAAAAAGGTCACACATGCTGAGATCTGTGCACATGGGTGACGGGGAGAGTTCTTTGCTAATTGAGCACAAAATGGACTGACAGCTGGAGGTCAGGCATCAGTTGGCCCTGTGGCCTGGGCGATGGGGCTGATGTGGAATTAGCTGGCTTCTCGTCCTGTTATTGGTGCTTTTTTTTCAGGTCACCAGCTACGCCTGCATTCTCGTTGAGCCTTTTCAGGGACATGCCACTTTTAGTATAGATAATCTTGATGTACATAATAAAAGTGGTTTTGGATTGAATTCAGGACAGCAGATTTGCAGGGAGATCAAAATATGTTTTTGGCTGAAACTAAGTGATGGTGTGTGTGTGTGTGTGTGTGTGTGTGTGTGTGTGTGTGTGTGTGTGTGTGTGTGTCTGCATGTGTATTTTTGTGTGTGAGTGAGACAGAGACATAGTGGAAAGGGAAGAGGGAGAGATGAATGAATGTCCCTGACTGAGAGCAAGCTAGTGCAGCTTGGAGGAATGACTTCAGCACCACGGACAGAGTCTCATGCTCCAGGCACATCACAATACTCTTTTATCTGTATCACTACATGCCATCTGTTCACACAGGCACACGCACCGATTGAAAAGTGAATGCACGTTTATAGATTAATGAACATTGCAATGCTGCAAAGATCTGAGGGGCAACTTTCTGTGACAAGCTCAGCGAACTCAAGATTGCAGCCTGCGAAAGGAACCGAGCTGAGCATTACCTGATATATTTATCTGCTTTTTTTTTTTTTAAAGCTTACACATTTAAGGAAATGTAGTTAGATAAATGCTGGCAAACACTCATGGTTCTCGCATGGCATTGCACAAAAGAAGGAAGCATCAGAATAGAGAATACCAATCCTAAAATCACAGTTTCTAGTAGTTTCTAGACACAATCTGAAACAACAGCTTGGTTTCAGAACCTTCTATACGAAAGCATATTTGTTCATTTTAGCCTCC